>NC_081260.1:18119239-18446382 GCF_030490865.1 Poecile atricapillus | reverse complement strand
CGTGCTGAGTGTGAGGAGGTTCATTAAGAGTCTGCACATGCAGCTGCTGGGTGAGAACAGACAATATCCAGCCTGCTCCCAAAGAGCTGGGCTTCATTAACAATGTACCTGCCCAAGAATTAACTGGAGTTCTCAGTCCTGTGCTTTGGAAAATATGGAGAGGTTTTCATGGGGGCAGCAAAGGCAGATAATTGCTAAAGTCCATCAAGTGTAGATTCTGCAGCAAAGTCTGAGTTTTCTGAAAATCAGAGGTTTGAGAGAATGAAGGGAAACTAAAATCCAACCTAAAAATATCCCCCAAAATAAAAAAAAGAAAACCAAAACCAATAATATACTGCTTCCTTAGCTTAACTCTCAACTGCTTTTGCTGAAATAATAAAATAAACTGGAGCAAAGCATCACAGGGAATATGGCTCTGTGTGGGTGTGGGGCTGAGGCTCCAGAAAAGCCATCCAGAGTGGAAAAACTCACATAGCTGCTTGGCTAAACTGCCTTGTTATTAAAAAAACCATCAGAAAACCTTAATGATGGCCCTGCTGCCATCCCCACTCCAAATGTTGGTGTTGTTGGGGCAGGCAGCAAAGAGCCTGGTGCTGATGGGGCTCTGTAAAGCAGTGCAGGGCTTCAGCTCCTGCAGAATGGAGCCCTGCCCTCATCCCAGTGCGGTGTGGGGGGAAATCCCCACGCCCTGAACCCCCTGCAGCCTCTCGTGTGTTTCTGTGCCCAGCAGCTTTTATTTGCATTCATTTCCCTCTCTGCAGCAGGGCTGGAGCAGCCCCAGGGTTCTGGTTCAGAGGGCACGGTGGTGCCGCATCTCCACTGCCTCAAAAGAGGCATCTTCCTCATCATCCTCATCATCCTCATCATCATCCTCATCATCTTCATCATCATCCTCATCATCTTCATCATCCTCATCATCCTCATCATCTTCATCATCCTCATCATCCTCATCACCCTCATCATCCTCATCATCTTCATCATCTTCATCATCCTCATCATCATCCTCATCACCCTCATCATCCTCATCATCCTCAACATCCTCATCATTTTCATCATCTTCATCATCATCCTCATCATCTTCATCGTCCTCATCATCTTCATAATCCTCATCTTCCTCATCATCCTCATCATCCTCATCATCTTCATCATCCTCATCATCCTCATCATCCTCATCATCTTCATCATCTTCCTCATCACCCTCATCATCCTCATCACCCTCATCATCCTCATCATCCTCATCATTTTCATCATCTTCATCATCACCCTCATCATCCTCATCATCATCCTCATCATCTTCATCATCTTCATCATCTTCCTCATCACCCTATCATCCTCATCACCCTCATCATCCTCATCATCTTCCTCATGATCCTCATCATCCTCTTCATCATCCTCATCATCTTCATCATCCTCATCATCCTCATCATCTTCATCATCCTCATCATCCTCATCATCCTCATCATCCTCAACATCCTCATCTTCCTCATCATCCTCATCATCTTCATCATCCTCATCTTCCTCATCATCCTCATCATCTTCCTCATGATCCTCATCATCTTCATCATCTTCCTCATGATCCTCATCATCTTCATAATCTTCATCATCTTCATCATCTTCCTCATCATCCTCTTCATCATCCTCATCCTTGTCATCCTCATCATCCTCATCATCTTCATCATCTTCATCATCCTCATCATCATCATCATCATCCTCATAATCCTCATTTTCCTCATCATCCTCATCATCCCCATCATCCCCATCATCCCCATCATCATCATCCTCATCATCCTCATCACCCTCATCCCCATCATCTTCATCATCCTCGTCATCCTCATCATCCCCATCATCCCCATCATCCCCATCATCCTCCTCATCCTCCTCAGCTCAGGGGAGCAGCTCAGCTGCGCTTCCCCTCCAGCGCCTGTTTCCAAGCGCCTTTTCCCTCTCAGGGGAAGCTGCAGCTGCAGCTGCTGGAGTTTTGTTGATCACAAGCTCAGAAGGTTTTCCCCAAACACTGAAATTCTGCCCTGCTGGAGATGCCCAGAGCCTTGGGAAGTGAAGGGTGTGAGTTTCCTTCTGGGGTCACCGAGGTTTGTGTTGTTGGAAAGACAAGGAGCTGCCAGTCGATCACAAAACTACAACTAAAAAAAAACCCAGCAGCCCAGAGGGATAAAATTGAACATCCCAAAGCATTACTTTATCTGTTCCACATGAGCTCCAGAAATCTTAAGGATATCCTGTGCTTCAATCTTAAAATAAGAAAAAAACAGTGCCAGTCACTCCTGAGAA
Organism: Poecile atricapillus; assembly: GCF_030490865.1. Taxonomy (NCBI): domain Eukaryota; kingdom Metazoa; phylum Chordata; class Aves; order Passeriformes; family Paridae; genus Poecile; species Poecile atricapillus. The sequence continues at coordinate 18,444,093 of NC_081260.1, read as the reverse complement.
TAATAACTCAATAAATTAAGGCAACTCCAGCTCAGTGTTTTATACCCAAGGGGTGTTAGACTGAGGAATTGAGTCTGGCCTTTATCCAAGTGGAATTGTGAGCAAAACTCATGCTTTTACTGCAGCTTTTAAGATTATATTTGTCTTTAATCAACTTTAATAAGAAAACAGGGGAAAACAGCTTCAGAAACACCAACCCCCAAAACATTCTGGTTTCAAAAATTAATGGAGAATATTTAGTGGGATATGCATTTCCCCTACAAAGCATTGTACAGACAGTTGGAATAAAAATCCCTCATTCCACTTTCATTACTGAGGCAGAAAAGCAAAGCAAATGGGAATGGCTCTGTAACCATAGCAACATTTGCCATTATTATTTCTGCAAAGAATTTCTGAGGCTCTACAATTTGAATTCTGCATTCTGAGGATAAAGTTTGTATCAAGAAAAAGAACTTTAGTTGGTTGCAGGCCCTAATGGCTACCTCTACATTTTTTATTTTTTTTTTTTTTCTTAAAGAGTAGTTTAGAAAGGAAGTCACATATAAACAGTAAGGAATAATGTTTATAATTTTCTTAAATATAGTGTGAGATGTATGTAACTCTCAGGAGATAATGCATGGAAATTATGACTGCATGAAAACATGCTAATTGAGAATGGTCAATCAAAAGGAATTTTCAGTAATGGCAGGAAGTGTGGAAAAATAATGGTTTCCATGCAGAACATGATATTTTTCATAATCATGGATACAGATTTCCTGGGTGCTGTTGCTTGGGTCAAAGACACAGCCAGTTTTCTGAGAAGGAGCTGCAAAAAGTATAAAAGTAATCACTCTTAAAATCCTATAGAGCCCAAAAAAGGCAAAAAACCAAACCAAAAGAAAAAAAAAAACCAAACAAACCAAAAAACCCAAAGGCACCAGGAATAGGAGTCAGATTTAGCAGAACCAGAAGAAAAACCACAATTGGAATGTAATTTATTTGTTGTATTTAATTCCACAGCAGATGTCATCAGGACCAGCACTTCTTGTGCTCCATTTAAATGGGAAAGTTGACACTTAAAAATCTCTTTCAATCAAATCACGATTGATTTAATGAACATTAATCAGATGCAGAAGACTATGCCAAAATATTAACTCGTGAGTTGGAATAATTCACAGCACGTAGGGAAGGCACCTCCTCCTCAAACACCCTGCTGGAAAATAGAGCTGAAAACACAGAGAATTGGGTCTGCCCAGGACTGAAACAGAACCTGAAGCTGTGAGGGGAGAAAGGCACCAGATAATATTGTCTCTGCCCCAAACCTCCTCTTAATCTTCCTCTTTTGTGCCTGATCCAAACATAAATAACTCCTGGATGGGTAGACACAGCAAGCCATTAGGTCTATTGTGCTAATGATCTGCAAATTAAACTGCAGCAAACCCAAAGCCTCCATGCTGAAGTTGTTAAGACCTTCTCTGTCAATAACCTGCAGAAAATGAATTACACAATTACACCTCAGTGCAAACTGTAATGACTACAAATTACAGCAGTAATTGTATTATACAGCAAAGTGATTTGATTCATTGCTTACAAGGCATAATTAATAAGCTGAAATAAGATTATCTCTATATTCTATCTTTAGAGTCTATTTTTCTGAGGAGTAATTTGTTGGGTTTTTTATTTTTTTTTTTGCCCAGCATCTCATTGCTCTGGCTGTCAGAAATATTTAATGCCTTTTTTTGGGTGAAAGTCATCAAGCATCATCTTAAATTACTGAGGTAACTCTGGTAGGGTCTGTAAAGAGTCAGGAGGCATCACTGCTCTGGGGAGATGAACTAGAGAGATAAACAGAGATAAACAGAAGGCAATCTTGTATGCAGAGAGCTCTTTAAGGGTATCTGCTGATGAGCAAGGGCAGGGAAATGACTAAGGCAGATTACATTTGCATTTCTGTTAGGTGACAGCTCATTTTAATTTCATTGATTGTTTTTAAGTTAAGATAACAAAAAAAAAAAAAACCCAAACCTTTATTATTTCCCAAGGGGGAAAGAGAATTAGAAGGAAAGATTTGTTGCACAAGAAACTGCAAGCCAGAAAGAGACAGAAAAATATCTTAACTCTGGACTAACATGTTAAAGGTTCTTGATGGTGACAGAATGAGTGAAATGATCATTAACAACACTCCCCCAAATCCTTCATATTCTTGACAGTATTTTTCTTAAAATCTGCTTTATTAAGGTGCAGCTTAAGTACCAAAAGGTATTTTAAAGATATAAAAATGAATAGCAAAGGGTTAAAATGTCAATACTCTCACCCTGCCCTAGTGAGCACCTCTATTCACTTCAATCAGAGATTTAATTGGGATTTAGCTGCTGGTTTTCACTTTCTTATTTAAATAAATGGTCTTCATTTTATAAACCTACGCTATTCTCATTACAGAAATTTTTTTCTAGAAGCTTCCAGCTTGATCTCTCTGTTCTTAAGGGCAATATTTAAAAGCAGAGCTGCCATGGAATGCAGATTTCCCTCCCGCTGCAGTCAAATGAAGGAAATTTGGGAGCTCCAGAACTTGCCTGGGAAGATCAGGCTCATAGGAACAAAAGCTTTGAGAGTTCTCTGGCTGCTGTTTTGCTCCAAAGTAAAAAGCCTATTAATTTATTATTAGAACAATCTCCTTAATCAAAGTGCTGATTCAGCTTGTTATTTATTAGATGATTCTAATGAAGACCATGAAAATCAGGAAAGCAGCCAGAACAGCAATCAACTGCATTTTGCAATAAACTAAAGAACACCTGGTGCTTTGCAACTTTGTCCTTTGATAATCTGGAAAATCAATTTTCAGCATCTAAACAAGTATGCTGGTCACCAGCAGAAGCTATGTTCGTTTACCTTTATTTTTCTTCACTCTGTGCTTTGAGAACATTAAGAAATTTATATTAATATGTTAATATGAAATTCCAGTGAAAAGCCTGAATTTCTGAAGGTTTCTATTTTCCTATAACAGTCTCTGCAGTTGCACTCAAACAGAGAGAATAATCTGAATGTCAAATATTTGACAAGTCAATTTGAGCAGTAACTGTGGAGCCAGGAATTATTTTCAATAATTGATAGCACTTCATATCATGCAAACTACATAGAAGAAACACAATTTTCAGCCCAAGAACAAGGCTTGATAAGGCTTTAATTTTATTAAGGATTCTTTCTTCACCCCTCGCATCTTTATCTTAAAAATGTATTACTGCTGTCAATTGTGTTTGATATCACTGAGTTCAGAGATTTTCCTTTATTCTCCCAAACCCAGACAGCCAGGTTAACTTCCAGCCACCAAACACAAAAGATTGCAAAACTCCAACTTCTTTAATGATGAACACACAGAAATATCTTCTTCATTTAGAAGAGGAAGCCCCATTACCTTACAGTAAATCAAATTTGTGGACACATTAAAAGAAGCTTGTAAGGGGAGAAAACTTTTAAGGGCAAAATTGTTTTATGGTTTATTAAAAGAATAAATTTTATAGAATATTTATATAATATTTATATTTTATACAATATTCATATTATAATTATATGATATTTTATAGAATATAACTTTAAATACAAGATTGGGGAATGTGTTCTCAACACGAAAATTACAGCAAGAATGCTGGTAAGCTGTCAAAATAAAATCCTTAGAGGATACACAATTCCCCCATTCCTAAACAGGGACAGGAAATCTTCCTGATTTGATCAATCCCAAATCTGTTTATCTGGGGACAGCAGAAAATGCTCAGCCATGGGAATTGGTTGCTCCAGGAAACAAAAACTTCCAGCCAGTCTGCAGAGTTTGCTGTCCAATGTACTGGTTTTAGGAAAGCAGCATTGAAATTTTAAATAGGAACCACAAAAAGCTCTTTAAGGCCTCTACCCAGAATTTTACTCCTCATTCTTAAAAGCGGCATCACTATTTTATTTTATTTTATTTTATTTTATTTTATTTTATTTTATTTTATTTTATTTTATTTTATTTTATTTTATTTTATTTTATTTTATTTTATTTTATTTTATTTTATTTTATTTTATTTTGTTTTATTTTATTTTATTTTATTTTATTTTATTTTATTTTATTTTATTTTATTTTATTTTATTTTATTTTATTTTATTTTATTTTATTTTTTATTTATTTTATTTTATTTTTTATTATTTTTTATTATTTTAGTTTAGTTTAGTTTTTTATTTTATTTTCTATTTTATTTTATTTTATAATATTTTATTTTATTATTTTATTTTATTTTATTTTATTTTATTTTATTTTATTTTATTTTATTTTATTTTATTTTATTTTATTTTATTTTATTTTATTTTATTTTATTTTTATTTCTATTTTATTTTATTATTTTATTATTTTATTTTATTATTTTATTTTATTTTATTCCCTGTTTTTTGCAGGACTCTGTTCAAATGAAAAGGCTGCAGTCAGTGCACTTTTTACCCCTAAAGTAATCTGATGTTGTCACATGTCTGATTTCTGACAGCAATGTGAGAAACCAAACAAACTACAACCAACCAACCAAAGCCCAAACCCTGACTTGAATGGCTCCCTCCTCTCAGGAGCCTGCACAGGAGTAATTGGCATAGGAAAAGCTCTATTCTTTTCAAGCTTCTTCTCTTATAAAACAGAGACGAGAATACCTTTGAACATAATTCAAATAATTGACTGTCTGCATCTATTTTTGTTGATATATGTCAAGCAACAGAGCTGTAAGTTAGCTAAAGCAATTGCACAGCACCAAAAGAATTCTACCCAGATCAGCACAGTACGTGAAATAATTCTTTTTAAACATTCTAACTCAGAAGTGTTATTTCCCATTTCAAAACCATGCAGGCACCCTACAACACCAGAGAGAAAATCAAGGAAATCCAGGTAAGGTGTATTGCAGGCCTTGTGACATGCAATTATTCCTGCTACTGCTTTTCAGCTTCCAGTTTTAGAGTAATGAAAAATCAAAGTTCACTGAATTACGCTAAAAAGACTTCTAGGTTGAATTTCAATTGAATGATCCATGAGGTAATTGTTTTTCAGAGCTGTTTAAACAGAAGTGATCAGCAGGGTGTGGGACTATTGAAACAGGGAAAGCACCAGCTGGGAATGCCAGGACAGCATCCTGGAAAAACTGGGATTTCTGGGAGAACAACCAGCTATTCCAAAGTGCAGAGCAAATGTCTTTCAGCAGGGAAATCTTCACATTATTCTGCTTTTCACTGTGAACTCAGCAAAAATTCTGCTGCACTCATCAGCACAGAGAGATTCTCTCTTTGTTGTGAGGCCTTGGCACAGGAGCCCAGAGCAGCACCTGGATTTCTGGAATGTTCCAGGCCAGGCTGGATGGGGCTGGGAGCAGCTGGGACAGGGCAAGGTCCCCTCCAACCCAAACCCTCCTGTGATTCTTCATTTTTAGCATCCACTGATGCCAATACTGCAGCTTTTTCCACCCCCTTGCTCTTAATTTCCCGATTTTTCATTGAATTCTGCAAGCCTATTCTAATGCATTTCGTGTGCAATTGTTAAAGCCACCGTGGTTAATTTATTTCTGAATCTCCAATAAATCTCAGCTGTTTGGTATTTCAGGGAGATGTCACAAAAACAGCACAACATCACCCCCAAACATCCCTCTCCACATTTTCTGCCTTCTTCGATGTGAACACATCATTCCTTGGGCACCCACCACAGCTAATGCAGTTCCAGCTTTTTTTCCCCTCCTTCTTTTTGTTGAAAAGAGTGAACAAAATCAATACAGAAATGTGTTACACTAGCTGAAAACACTGGTCAGCTCCTTGCACTGATTAGACAGAACTTGATACAGTTGAATTTGAGTTTCACTGGGAATCTAAAACTTAAATGGATGGAAAATTGTGGTGATGCATGCTTTATTTTTACTTGTTTGCAAAAAAAAACCCCGTAACTTTATCAAACATTATAAACACTTTCACTGCTGACAACCCTCTTCAAACATCAACTACTGTAATTTCCCCCACATTTACATAATACTGGCTGATTAAGCTGTCAGAATTTTCTTTGCTGCTTGCTGCAGAAATCAAAAATAAAAACACAGCGTTAGCAATGGTTTGCCCTCCTAAGATTTTCACGTTGGGGTGTAGGAGTGTAAAGAGTGAAATGGCCAGCCTGGAGCAGACAGGGGAATATTCTCCTCAATTAGGAATCCCCTCATCCAAGCAGAATTTGGCTTCTTTCCTCCAGTATAAAACCTCTGTAGCTGGCAGCAGCTCAGCACCAACCCAGGCCCTGGGTCTGCCTGGAAAGAACCTCTGGGTTCCCTTTTCCTTCACAATCCTCACTAAATTACAGCCTCCTGCCCTGAGAATTTGTTCCTCAGAGGAAGCACAAAGGCTCAGGGCTGGATTGTCTGGCTGTTACACGGACACAGCTCTCCCCTGTGTTATTTCAGTATTCCCAGCTGGGTTATTTCTTGTTTTATTCCCAGTTTATCCCACTCAGCCACAGTGAGCAGCAGTGATGTTCATCTCAAGATGCACAGGGCAGGATCTGTAACCACGTGGATACAGCGGGTTTGTAACAAAAATTACCGTGTAATTATCATTGTTTCATTGTCATGCAGTTCCAAAATAATCCGTGTTGTCTCCCAGGTTATAATTAAATCATAATCTCTTTAACTTCCACAGTAAAATCGAAGTTTCAGAGTTGAAAGGGAGGTCAACAGAGAGCTGCCAATAGCACAGAACATCCATAAAGACAAAGAAATACTCTACTGTGGTTAAGAAATAATCTGCTGTGGTTAAAGGAGTAACTTTAATGCCTTTACTTTCTGCAGAACAGAAGTACAAAAAGTTTTGCTTGTGAACACTTTTCAAACAAAATTTTTTTAAGCATCACAGGAAGATAAAAGTAATCAATAAATCCCCTGTGAAATCATCCCACCTGGTTCCAGTACACATTAAATTAATTCACACCATATCCCAGTTCAACACTGTTCCAGAAAGGAGTTTAATGATCCAAAATAATCAACCATTAAACATTCTGCACTGGAGCCTCCCAAGCCACAAGAATTTATTCTTTTGAATTGGTCTTCCTAACATCAGCAACCAGTTTCAGACATAAATCAACTTTAGAAACACAATTCTAAACCAAGAACAAATAAAAATTGTCTGGAATGCCTGTATAATCTCACAGTGAGAAACCTGACATTCTTTTCTTGTTAAAAGAGCAGCTGGAATTGCCTCTGAACTCCCATCTCAGAACATCCAATTTCTCTGTTGACATTTTCATACTCATTCAGAGTAATTTCCATGGCTCAGGAAGAAATCTGGTAAACAAGAATATGGATTATGTTGTTTTTTTTTACTGGAAAAGTTGCATGGTGGTAGAGCAGGGGCCTTCTGCCCTGCTTTGCAGCTAACAAATAATTTTACTCCTATTTCTCAATAAGTTTTGTGAGTCTCAAGCCCATACAAAATGCTTTCAGGAAACCAGGAACGCCCACAGGACTTGGTCAGTTTTGGTTGTAGCTGGATCTATTTATTTCTTCTGGAATGCAGGGGAAGCAGAGGTGGGAAATGAATGACAGAATGTTCCTTCCACAATAAGAGAGCTCTCAGGTGTGTAATAAGGGCTGGGGAAGCTCTGCAATTATGTAAAATTCAAAGGCAACTGGAGAAGAAGAGCAGTTAGTACAGGAGTGAGTGGAACAATGATATTCCGTGCATGAGGAGTTCCAGACTGCCGTGGAATTGCAGGAACTATTGTGGATGAAAGACAGGACACAGAAGCACAAAGGAATTACAGCGAGTTTCTGTTAAATAAGGGTCAGGCAGGCTCAAGGGACTGTCAGAAACTTCACAAGATGAGGAGTGGTTTAGAGTTCTGCATTTCTCCCTTCCCAGCCTATCCTACTCATCTGTTTCCTAAGTTCCCTTTCCCCTCCCACATTTCAATGAAAGAAATTCTTTAATTCCTGTCCTGGGCTTTGCAGGATCTCTCTCTCCTGTGTTCTCTGAGCAGCTTTGTTATCTCCATCATTCTCTAGGATCCAGATCTCCCTTTCCTGCTGCCATCCCCTCTCAGAAACTCCAGTGTTCCTTTCTCCAGCTTCTGGGACAGGTGGACAAGAAGGAATAGGGTGGGGAAAATTCCACCCTAAGGACCAGGAGGGATTTTGGCCAATAAAAGGACTCTGCTGCCACTTTTCCCAGCCAAGAGCTGCCTGATGGAGCTGCAGAGAGCTGGGGAACTCCTTCCAGCCCTGCAGAAACCTGCCCTGGCTCACCCAGGGACTTTCTGCTCATCATTAGGAGATGCTGAATGGCTTCTGTGAGTTTGAGATGTGCCAGCACACCCTGTCCTTGCCTTGTTTGCCTCCACAGATTAATTCTTTCCGAGCTGGAAAAGACTGGAGCGAGATTGACTGTGATGGGGGGAGAGGGGTGTTAATGTTATTGTAGGCACCAAGGTGTCTGTACAACATTGATGAGTTATTCCTCAAAATAGCACTGGTGCAGGTGATCAATCTTACAGGTTTGGTCAAAGGGATAAACTTCCCCCAGCCCAGGAATTGATTGCTTACAGTAGGACCACGCTGGAGAATTACAAAAGGCACTTCAGCCCCTGCAAACTGTGGCCACAGACACCTCGAGGTTCATGCAACAAAAAAAGCTGGGTTTTGGTTTGATATATTTGCTTCTCCTCCTTCTTTAAGCGCTGCCTCTTACTCAGCTTTGAGTAATTTTCTTATTTCTTTAGAGTTTGTTGTTATCTTTCAAAATAACAAACAAATGAGGGCTGATTTTTGCCACCACCTGACACCTGACAAGCTGGTACAGGGCAAAATAAAAGGGAAAAGAGAGGATGATGGGGCAGCTGGGAAAGGAGGGATTTCCTGCTGGCTGAAATGATGATAAAATTGTAATGTAAAGACAGAAGATATTTTTTGGTTTAATATTAATTGTATTCTGTGATTTAAAAGTTACTTAGCATTTCAAATCACAAGGTGACTTGAAGAGTATTCCTGGAAATTGGCAGCAGTGTTGTGCCTCGAGTGGGGCAGGAATTGAGGGAGAAGTTTGGATCCTCTCTCGGGGTATCCACTGAAACCTCATCACTTCAGCACCCAGGGCCAGGGATCCTGCTCCTGCTTCACCTCACAGGGATGCAGAAAATCAAACTCAATTTTGTGTCTGACATCCCACTGACCTCAGTTTGTGCCAAAGGACAGACAGAAGGTTGACAAGATGTAATATGTTTGCTCTTCTTTGGCAGAATCTTTGTCATTTTCTCGTGTTTAACAATTCTAGAAATGCCTTCCTGCAACCCCCCCAAAAAACACAACAAAACCACCCAAACCTAAACAAAACCAAAAAAATAACCCAAAGACAAGAGACAGCTCACATTTCAATACCCATCAGCTGCCCCAGGTGTCCCATTTAGGAAATCTCTCGTTTGCATTCTCACATTTTGGGTTTATTCAGGGCCATGGTTCTTTCAATGTATTTCTGACATAAATACCTCTGGTATCTGTTCAATCTGCCTGTGGAATTCTGTGTTCACAGCAAGTAATGGCCTAAGCAACATTCAAAAGTTTTTCTTTGATTCAGACAACTAGAAAAGATGGATTAATTAACAGAATACCAATAAGATATCAGTAAATACGATGCAAAACCAGGACACTACCTATCGTCATGTAAAAATTTCAAATACTTTGAGAAGAAATGATTACTGAGAAGGATGGTGCAGTTCTGAGCCACGCAATCACTCCTCTTAAAACATCATTTATCTGATTGAAAATATTAAAAAGTGCAGAAGTGTTCTGCTCTTATGCTGTGAGAGAAGAGATTTTAAAGATTATTCCTTGTCCTGCCAGACTATTTGCCTAATGGCAAAAAAGAAAAAAATCCATTAACATCTTTCAGCCTCCAAAATATTGGTAACAGAACTGCTCTTCCCTCTCCTACCTTCTATCCCACTGAGTTGGAAAGGAAAGCAGAGGAATTCTCTTTCCCACAGAGATTTTACACTGCAGTATGGGATATTTAGTAAAACACGCCTCAACTTCTCCTTCTTCTTTTATTTTAATTTTAAAAGGACATTTTCCCTGTGCTGCAGTACAGGTAGTGTGGACAGTAACAGGTGCATTTCGTTCTGGACTGCACTGATAACTCCCCCCTAATTTCACAGGAGTCAGGCTCCCATCTGAAGCTGCACATTCCTTCCTATCACTTCCAAACATTTCAGACCTGGGGATGGGACTTTCTGGAATCTCATTAGAATAGATTATGCATGTTTTACACACTGCCTCCCAGAACTGCATATTTTAAAATACACACATCTCACCAGGAAATACTCGATCTGCCAGTTTTGCTTTATCTACTCTTCCTAGATAATTTGCCTTCTGAACTCAACTGAAAAGAGATTTTAAGTGATTTTAATACGGGAAGAAATCCAGCAGCTGGAGCCAACTGTTAAAAAATGTGAAGCCCTATTAATTTTTTATCACATGTCCAAAAGGACACTGCTTTGCCTGGATTATACAGGCATATTCAAATAAGTTTGGGAAAGAAGCTTCAGAATAATTTTAAGTAATGGATAATGATGCCCATGAAAAGATGAATGAGAAAACAAAGTCTGAGAAAAATCTATTTTGATCAACCAGCCAAGCACAGGAGCGTGTCAAACACATGCATTTTCATTTCTGTGAGAACAGGCTCAATGAAGCATTAAAGAACGTTTTACCACAGAGACAGCTGGATTCCAGCATCCCAAATCAGGACACATCCAGGTTAGTTCCTGATTTATGGATCCCAGAGCATCCTCCTGCCGGGGCTGAGTCCCGTGGCACAGAGAGCAGACTAATTCTAAAGACATATCTGCTACTCTTCATCTTCTCTCAGAGGCTCCAGCCACTGTGATCAGGGCAGAACTTGACACAGAAACTGAAAGATTTATAGCTCCCAGCCTTGCCAGGATTTTCAGAGGTGACCAAAGCAGCACTCATTTCATGCAATTAATAATTGTGTCATAAAAGCCAAATGGCTCTGTTTACTGTAACACTTGACAAAAGTTAAAAGGCAAAAGTCTTTATTCTGGATTTCTCAACTTTCTCTATAAATTCTTAATGTATAGAACAAAGGACATAATTTTTTTATATTCACACTTCAGGTGGGAACTGCTTTTCCATCTTTCAAAAAGTTCCCTGCTAAAAAAAACTAATCCTATCACTTACTACTTGCTTTTACTCAGTGTTCACCAAAACTTGACCTGCATCTCAGAGAGCAGCACAGCTAAATAGCAAAATTTCCATCCCTTACCACCTTGAAATGACGAGTGAAAGTTCTAGATCCTTTGGTATATGAGCAAAAAAGCACTGCTGGTACAGAAATGAAAGAAAATAATGCCCAAACCATGTTAAAAGATTTCCAAATGTTTGATGCAATGTACAAGAGCTGAGTTTCCTGCATTTCCTCAGTAATTTTGGGACAGGCCAGGTTTAGAGCCCCTAAGGATGGGAGCATGTGAGGTGTGTGAAGAGAAGGAAGGGGTGGGATGAGCTCAGCCTGGAGGGCAGAGCTGGGAAAATCTGATTTCAGCCTTTTCAGCTGGGGATTTACAGAAATAACGGGAATGGGAGCTACAGAAACGACAGAACTTGTGTCTGGGGTGACAGGAGATAATAACAGGGTAAGAGTGGAGAAGAAGAGGGAAATGGCTTCAATGAAAATATTTCCTGGCCATAAAAGAGTAACTGAGAGCAAGAGCAGTGTCTGACTCCAAGTGTTTGTGGATGGTGGTGCTGGAAACAGCCCTGCTCTGCTCTGCTGGGAACCCTGCTCTGAGCAGAGCTTGCACTGGGACATTTCCCATCCTCAAGTATTCCATGACTGACCTCCAAACTCACTGAAGTCATTGCTGAGCATTTGAAATGTGGATAAGGCGAGGAAATCTCATTTCAATAAACTTAGGGGATTTTTAACAATATTATGAAAGAAAAATCCAACCAGAAAATGGAATGTGATGGTTAAATGGCAGATCAGCTCCACATTCAGGTACTTCTTTCTGATATTTCACTGAATATCAGAGTTTTGCTTGGTTGGTTTGGTTTTATTAGTAAAGAACCTAAATATGAATTGAGAAAATAAACATTTTCTGTTCAGGTCACTTACAGGTATCAAAGTTAAAAGTTGTTTGTTTTTGAAAAACCACTTTAATTCAAAGTATATTACAAGACAAGCAAACAGTACAAAAATACAATTGGGACAAAAAAAGTAATAGAAATATTCCAGTAGAGCACATTAGGCATCCCCAATGTTATGTGATCAAGTGCATCTTGCACAGGACCATAGGAATAGGAAAAAGATGGGAGTCATTCTCCAAAGTCTAAAACATCTGCAGGGATTAAGGAGATTTTGCAGCTGCTGGGTTTGGACATTTTCATTTATCTGATCCCCAGCTCTTCTGACACAGCAAGCAGGGATGGAATGAAATAAATGGAACATGTACCAACCCAAAGTGCCCTGGCAGGAGGTGCAGAAACTGAGTTTCCACTGACAGCAGAGCAGGTATTTGGATGGCAGAGCCCACACTTTGCTCACCTTGAAAGGGAAAGAAAAAAAAAATGTAATTATTTCTGGCCTTCTAGTCTGAAATTACCCACCATGAGCAGATCCAGGCAGTCAGATATGATATAGTGGCAGGAGAAGAACAAACAAGAAGTCCCAAACACCAATTCTTTAGTTGGAGATTTTATCTTTCAAGGTATGTCTACAGTGCCTGTATGAAAAATGTAATTATAGCTCAGAACCAGCAGCATTGCCTTTAGTCACTGGAAGTAACAAAAGGAGCCAGAGATAAAGCACAGCATGGGAAGGAGAGCCTATGAATAGTTTGTATTTTATTTTTAAACAGTTCCAATCTATTGAAGTTTCTATACCTGAGTGTAACAAACACGTGGAGTCCTGCCCTCACAACACCATTTGTTGGAGTATTTTCATTAAAGATTCTTTTCTACAGCCCTTTCACTAATGCATTATTTTAGTAGGGTGAGGAGGAAAATACTTATTTCTAATTTTGATTTTCATCACCCTTCAGTGGCATCAGCAGAGCTATTGCTTAGAGGCTTTTCTTGTCAGCTTTATTAGACAGCTTTACTTCAGGGATCATTTTTTACTACCTGTAAAATCTGCACCCAGGCTCCCATTTCCTCTGTTCAACAGAATCATCATTTCAAAAGGTGGAACACTTCGTGTGAGACTCATCTCGAGTATTTGTCAGCTTTCCTGAATGTGTTCACCTTAAAAAAAAAGCAGAATATTCTAGATTTTTTTCCCCTATCCTTTAAGAAAGATAAAATTGAATTATTTTCAGTGACCTGGTGTTTTTCACATGTTCTTTAACTCCATTTATTGAAGCCATAATCTGCATAGAACAAAGTGCTTGAGAAGAACCCTTTGTTTTTCACAATATCTGAAATTACTGATGTTAAAGAGCTTGTGCATAATAATAAAAGAAAACAAAAAAATAAAACATTTTCTGATCAGTCCCCTCCCCTTCTTTAGGGAAAAGTTTATTTTAAAGAGGCTTTTTAAAGTCTTGAAAAGAAATAAATCTATACAGCATTGTTTTGATTCCTACTTCCAATAAAATAAGTTTATTCCAAATCTGCTAATAACCCATTTTTGTAAGAAAATGCTTGATGAAACTTTATTTTTAACATTATATTCTCAGAAAGTTGTGGCTAGTATTAAATACCATTATATTTTATAAATACTGTCATTTTCTTCTGAGGCTGAAACATTACACAACTTTTCAGATGACAGCAGTAAAATTGCATTCAGTCATGTGCACTGAGATGACAAATCTAGATTAAATTCCTATTTCTGTAAGTCTTGCATCAATCCTAGGTGAGACAAATCCAAACCCTCGTTCTTTTAACACCCAAGACTTCCAAATCCATGCTCACAGGAATTATTGAACAGCCAGGAAAACCAGCCTAGAATTGTGAATTTAGACCAACTCAGAGAAAAGGAATTCAGCAGCAGACTCAAGAGCAGCTGAGAAATCACTTTTCTTCCCCCACAGTTTATTTCAGTCCAAGTGAAATGAGTTCTCTTTATGTATATTTATATTATCTCCCATTGCTGGTATTAAAGAACCACCTGAATTTCCCTTCCCAGCATTCCTGTGGCATTTTAAATATCAGAGTAAAACATCATTTCTGCCAAGGGCTGCAGCTGGCAAGAGAAAGGACCCTGAGAGTCCTGAGCGACAATGAATTGGACAGAAAAATATAGAATCACCCTAATTTTGTGAAGCTGTGCAGTTGGGTTGCTCTGTCTTTATTCAAGGAAACTAAAATAGGATTTATTGGGAAAGCAGAGCAGCAATAAGTCCACCTGCCTTAATGGTGGGAGTGGGTATCTGTATTTATGATGCAGGGAGTTATGTAACAATTTTCTACACGTGTAAACATTTTAGTGTCCTTGCAGTATCGCTCCTAAAGCATCCTCAGGGCGAGTGCTCAGCCTCCCCACCTCATTAAATGCCTAAAGCAGGGTTTGAAATATAAGAAATTGCTCTCCTATCACTTTCTAAAGGCAGTCTACTCCATTCACCCTTGGTTTTTTTTAAGCTTTAAATTGCACAAGGCACATCTTATGCTGTAGCCTCCATCCTGCATAACATTTGACATGAATTTCCTTTTTTGTGCAGAATGGAATGGAGAGTTTTTAATGACTGTTGGGTTTTTCTGCTGCTCTGATGTAGAAAGAGTGCAGGATCAGGGAGAAAGTGCATATTCTCAATAGACTTAACAGAATGCAGGAGCACATGGCTTTTACACACCTTCCTCCCTGTGATTTTGTTCCATCTCCTTCACACGGTTCAATCACCTGTGCTTGTCATCTGATTTCTGACACTTTCATCCTTGCCTGGCTTCTGACAAGCAATTCACTCCTGTGAGCTCTGGCCATGACTCTGGAGCTTTGTAGGACAAGAAAATCCCTCCAGTTTTACATCCCACTCTCCTGTACATCTTCAATTCCCTTTGCTCTTGCTCTCCCGCTTGCTGGTGATTGTCTGAGTCATTTCCCTGAGGGAAAAGCATCATTACAGGCCAGACTTGCTTGAAAATTACCACGTTTTGACTTTAATTTGAAATCAAAACTTCATCAAGCTTGTGCTGCAAGCCCTGGGTTGTCATGGGATTTTAAACCCTTATCAATAAGTGAGATAAATTTTTCTGCTATTGATATTCCTGCTGTGTTACTCAAAACCAGACATGCCAAAATGTGCTGAAAAGTTATTCTGGGTGTGCCTTCACCTCCCCTGCACTGGCTGACACCAACCCCAGCTGTGCAGAACCATTCTGCTCCTTTTTCACCTGGAACTTGCATCAGTGTGACTTCTGTTCACGGGGTAACTTTGTGTGAGGGGCTGTTTGTTCTGCAAACAAAAACAAAAAAAGGGTTGGAGTTTGAAAATGCAGTGTTATGAAAACACAGCTCCAGCACAGGCTGCAGCTGACAGATGACTCATTTTAATGCCGTGTACTTCATCTGAACATTGTTTAACAGCACTGAAAGGTTGTTTTTACATGACCTGACACCTTTGCATTGCATTTCCTCGTCCCAGCAGAGAAAATGGATGTTAGAATTTTGCCACAGAGATTCCTCTGTGCATTGTCACAGAGGAATGATGGAAACACTGAAAATGGATACGGTGCCACCTTCGCTCCCCAGATCCAGAATGGATGGGAACTCTCTGCCTCCAGTGAGTTTCCAGCTATTCCTCTGTAAGATAAAAAATATTTTGCTTTGTTTTTTGTGAACCTCCTGGTTTACATTCCAGGTGCTCAATTAACATTCTGCTAAACTGCAGCTCTCCAGGTTTGCTTGGAGAGTTTGATGCTTAATCAGCTTCATTGTTATTCTGGGCACCTCGGTGAGAAACCTGAGCACAAATAAAAGGAGCCTGGAATTCTCTTGGTAGAAGGTGTGTGATGAACTGCTTGAGAAAACTTGCTGTGTTTTTGGGATGCCACAGACTAAGGCAATTTGTTAGGTCTGGAACATGAATTTTAGAAATTAATCAATACACCAGTCAATGCTATAAAAACCACTTCTGTGCCTCTTGTAATAAATGGGAGAAGAGTTAGAGTCTCCACTGAGCAATGCTTTTAAATTAAAATTCTCTTTTTCCAGAGTAATTGAACTGACATATTTCCTATGTTAAATTGTTTTAAATACCTAGGTCCTCTGTCTACTACTTGCCTCCTCAAAACTCATCATAAAATCATAAAAAAGCTCTCCTCTGACTTAGTATTTATCTTCTGTTGATGTAGTGCTCAATAAGAATCTTCTAACCAACATTTTATTGATGGGCAAATTTGCAAGAAAATCCTCCATAAATACTTCTGGTTTAAGAATCTCCCTGCAATTTGTAAAAGTTATTAGTGCACCACATCTTTGCTGAGATGAGAATCTAGATTAGATTTCCTCTCTTCCAAGATCCAAGATCACACACACTCTACCCCTAACACAACCTTTAGACATCACTCTGTGCCCACTGGAACCTTCTGAGTGTTTTAAACACCTGTAAACAATTATTTACAAAACTGAGCTGGCTCAGCTGAAAGAGAATAAAAACTGCATTTCCCAAGGAGCTTTTCTGGTCACCAGCTCTCAAACTCTGTGTGTGTTGAAGGCATTCAGCAGGTAAAAGCTCTGATAAAGCCCCATTTTATGTGTAACTTTTTGTTCATGCTGGGATTGTGAAATGAAAGGTTTCCATGTGAATTATTTCACCTTTCCAAGTGTGTTTCATTTCTAAAGGATGGAATGGCACCAGGAGTGTCCTGGCTGAGGGTGACACTCCAGGAGCTCATTCCTTGCCACCACATGTGCAGTAAAACCCCTCCTGCCCTGCAGAACTTTATTTTCTTCTAAACAGATTAAACGGTGCCTGGGAGCACAGATGTGATGCATGGCACACAAAACCAGCTTTATTTACTCTGACTTTTAATAAGAAAGCAGCTAACACCCCTCACCTCCCTTGCACCTTTTTTTTTCTGCCATCAATTATTCAGGACTACATTTAATTAACACAGTTACAAGGATGGGGCTTTAATTGAACAATCCTTGAGGTTCATTGAGGTCTTGGGGCTTTACTGCCAAGCCAAAGTGACTATGGGATGAAGATTCCTTTTGTTGGACCCATTCATTATGATGATGATGCTCTGGCCTTTGGTTTTAAGGAATGCTTCTTCTTTCTTCAAAGTGACTTTGCAGAAAGAATCCTAAAAAGATAAATTTTTTGTCATTATCAGTGCATATTCTTTGATTTTAGAGTCATATTTTTAACAGCAGAGAAGTCTTGGTTATATCGAGGTGAATAATTTGTAGCCCTCTCAAATACACTCACTAACTCTGAAAACCTTTTCAGATTTTGTTCTGTTATATCCTTCTTACTGCAAGATCTGAAGGCAGATTTCCCAGTTATTAAAATCCGTGTCATAGTGTATAAAGATATATATTCCATTGTGTATGAAGAACGGGAATACAAACATTAATTAATATTAATAAATCTGTCTGTGTTCCATCCTCTTTTGGAACAGAGAAGTCCTAGCTCAGACTGAATTTTATGAGCTCAGTTAAATGCTGATTTTTCTTTTCCTGGTGCCCAAAGCATCCCCAGCACACTCATCCCAGTCTCCAAGCACCATTCAGTGAGTCCCTGGCGCTGTTGGGAGTGCTGATCATTATTTCTGCTCGGTGTTTCTCAGCAGGATCCTCTCTCTCAATGAGGATGCTCACAAGTGATGCTTCCTGTGGGCTGCCAGCTGAAGATGCAGCCCAGCCTCAGTCCAGCTCCTCTCCATCTGTTGGAGGCTGCTCTTAACTACAGATCTGCTTCCACCCTGGGAGACATCGGCTTTTAATTCACACACTGGTTTGAAATGGAACTTCCCAGGCAGCAAGAAATAAACCACTGACTTTGAGATGAGCAGCAGAGTAATAAAGAGGATGAGGTAAAGAGCTGGGATGTAAATATTCACCAAGGAAAAAAAAAAAAAATTAATTGCTGAGTTTGGCTGGCAGCTTCTTTTCTGATTGGGATCATAAATAGCATTTCTGTCCCGTGAGAAACTGGGAACTTTTGGTCACAGAAATAACACCTAAGACATGCAGCCAGACTGTTTGGATGCTGTCCTGTTTTACAAACCTCACTGACCTTTGCTATTTCCTTTATTTCTATTAACTCTAAGAACCTGATGTTTTTCTGGTGTTGGTTTCACCCTGGTAACTTTGAGGTGTATCACACGTGTGTTGCAGGCTGCAGGGGCAGGATGACCTCTGAATGTGATATAAAACATTCCTCTTTTATTTGTAACAAACCTAATTCTTTCAGAGCAATTTGCTTCGTTTTTAACAAGTAGCTGCTCTGCTTAGTGAGACCAGCACACATTTTTTGGCAGGGCCAGAGGTGAAAACTCTCAGAGCTCTTCATGAAGTCTGTTGAGAACCAAGCTAATTTCTGGCCTCTTGCTGGGTCACAGCCAAATCATATTATAATGCTTTTTCTCTTGCTTCATTTACCTGATAAGGTAACAAGAGTTTAAGAGAGTTTTAGCTCAAGGGTGTGTTTCTCTGTGCATTCAGCCTTATGTGGAACAGTTTCTTCGTGAAGCAGATTTAATCACAGCCCAGATGTTGGTACCTGCTGGCTGTAGGAATTTAACATGGGATAGGCAACTGTTATTTAACATATTGAACATATTTAACACAGGATAGGCAAAGTTAACTTTCAAGAGGAGTTGGAAAGTGCCTTTGCATCAGATGTTGTGTGTATATTTGATCTCTGCTGGCTGGCTGGGGAAGAAATGTTGAAGTTTCAAAGCAGAATTTTCTGTCCCTTGCAGTTTTTGCATTTGATAATCAGCAGTCAAGATCATGAAAGGTGCTTGAAAATAACTGTGTAGAACAACTGCCTAACTCCAGCTTTGAGAACTTGGTAGGACAAAAAAACAACCCAAAAACTTCAACCAACACACCAGCCCACCAGAGTAATTATAGATTTAAATTCCATTTCTGGAATTGTGAAATGCAGACCTTGCAGGGCTTGCTGAGGCTCCCAGAAATATTTCCCCAAAGACCAAGTGCTCTCTTTGTGCTTGTTTTACATTCAGCAGGCTGACCCAGTGTAATTGTCACTTTGTGAGAGCACAGGGAGGGGACTGGAGCCACTGGAAGCTGTGTTGAGGTCAGGATCAGGTGCAGAAGCCAAGGGATTTAACTTGCAGAGATCCCCATTTAAACACTGCACTCCATTCCCTTTCCTCACTCCATTCCCTTTCCTCACTCCATTCCCTTTCCTCACTCCATTCCCTTTCCTCAGTTGTCATGGGGTAGCTTCACCTTTAAGACCGAGTAAAAAATGGGGGAAGTTGAAGCTACTGGTGACTGATGGAATTTTTTCTTCTTGACCAATTAGTGAAAAGAAAAAGAGTTTTCTGAAAGTTTATTTTGGTATTCTTATTCTAATAGTTTGTTAATAAACTGTCTTTATTCCTTTTAAGTTTTAAGCCTGTTTTGCTCTTATTTTAATCCATATCTCACAACAGAAAATAAGTAATTTTTATTACTAGTTTAAAACCACATTCCCTTTCCTCAGTCCATTCCCTTTCCTCAGTTCATTCCCCTTCATTCCACCAGAGCTGCAATATCAGTGATAATCAGGGTGTGTAATTTCTCTTACCAATTAATAATGCCAGTTCCTGTCCTGCTCTCTGCAGAGAGAATTTGAGTCCTGTGGTGATACAGGGAATGCTCCTGATGCACATTCCTGCCACCTCAACACCTACTCCTGGATTCCTGAACTTGTTTCTCTGCAGGGATTAATCAGCACAAATAAAGTTGTGCATGGTTTTGCTAAGCTTTATACCCAAAATAGGTGCAGGTTATTTCTTAACCCTGTTCCTGGGAGAGTGGGAGAGAAAAAAATATACTTAATTTTTTTTTTTTTCTTGGAAATAAATATCAAATATTCTCATTAATTTTAATGATTTTTGCATAAGCCAAAGTTTCAGGAGCTGCAAACCTCGCTCTGGAGAGATCCAATTGCAACACCAGCAGTGTTTTTTATTGAGGCTGCTTTGTAGTTTATTTATTTTTATATTATTGAGGCCCTGAGCCTGATGCAGTGACCTCCCCAGAGAGGTTTTTCCTTGGTGTTTGGTGTTGGGGGGGATTAATGTGGCAGGTTCCAGTCAGGAATTGCCCAGCACCAGGGAAATGCTGACTATTTCCAGCCCTTCCTCTGCATGGTTTTAAGTGAGTGAGTGGTTTTAAGTGAGTGAGTGGTTTTAAGTGAGTGGTTTTAAGTGAGTGAGAGGTTTTAAGTGAGTGGTTTTAAGTGAGTGAGTGGTTTTAAGTGAGTGGTTTTAAATAAGTGAGGCCCAGTAAAGCCCAGAGCTCCCAGTGCTGGATTTCTCAGGAGTTCTGGCACCACAAAGGGTTCTGCCAGCCCTGCTGGGGTTTTTTTTCTTGTTTGGTGTGAGCAGAGTGGATGAGATGTTGAGTGAAAAGCTGTGAGGACACAGCATCACTGCCTGTGCCTCCAACCAGCACTGCTGGGGGAGCTGCAGAACCAGCAGCAGTTTAATTAATTAAACACCAATTACACCAACACACCAACTTCTCATTCAAACTTAGGTCTGGTCTAAAAAAGCAACAGTTTTAGTTCAAAAGCTGCAGATGTGCTCAGACTCTGGGTCTCACTGTGAGTGTGTGAACCCCAGCAGCTCCTCTGGACAGAATTCTGAATATTCTGAATATTCTGAATATTGCAGCACTTGGAATGTCCACTGGCCACAGCAAAGGAAAAATCAGCTTCTTCCTTTACCAACATCCTTTATATTGGAAACTCTGCTGCAGCGTGGGGCTGGAGTATATTTTCTTAGACAGAAAGAACAGGGAAAATAAAGTTTACTGTGCTGAAAAACAGCTTTTATTATACAATGTAAATAGGTAACTCATAAAAAGAGCTGGGGAAAATTCAGTGAGGAGTTGAAGCTGGAATTTGATTCAGAGGCTTCCAATACCTGATAGTTTATTTCTTAACCCTGTTCCTGGGAGAGTGGGAGAGAAAAAAATATACTTAATTTTTTTTTCTTGGAAAAAATATCAAATATTCTCATTAATTTTAATGACTTTTGCATAAACCAAAGTTTCAGAAATGACTTTTTTTTTTTTCCTTCAGAACTAGTAATTTCCAAGGGAGTGAGGTTTTAAATATATTGAGAGCGAGTTAAATTTTTTATTTTTTCTTTTTTTTATTCCCTTTGGGAAAATGCAATTTAAAAAAATTCTTCTTGTTTTCATCACCACTTTCCTTTTTCTGCAGATAGATTTGGGTGTTGCAGGCAGTGCATACTTGTTGCTTCTTGGATTTCCATTCATTCAATCTCACACATCACCAAAAGGATCCATTCTCTCAGTCCTTAGACAATAAATGTGAAATTAAATTCATTAGGGTGCCAGACAATAAATCTGACACCCTAAAATCTTCCTGCTGAGTGCTGACTCATTCCTAGTTACTAAAGCCCTGGTTTTAAGTACAAGTCATAAATATTCCTCCAGCTTTTTTCCTTCAGATTCAACACTATAAATACTTGGAGGAACTGAGAAGTCCAAATTCACATTTTCCCCTTTGTCTTTTGCATTTGGGCTCTTTGAGGACTTGCACATGGAATTATTAAATGAGTTAAAGCTGGATGAATTAAAGCATTATCTGAATTGTTCATTAATTTACTCTTGGTGTAAATCTCCTAACCTTCTCAGAAAGAAAAGGGGCTTTGGCCACCAATTCTGCCTTGCAGTAAATTTCACCTTTCCCTAATGTGGTTAACACTTTTAATTTATCGATTCAACCTCGTATTTTAATGGCCAAAATCTAGGATAGGGAAGAAACTCTGTGTATGTGGAAAACTCACCTCTATTAATAGAGGAAGAATAAAAAGCAAGTCTGAGACATGGGTGTGATGTAATTACACACAACAGGAAGCTGAGTTTGGTTTCCTCTCTTGGGATGTTCTTAAGAGAAAATCCATGGGCTGTGTTTCCAGCTCCAAATACAGAGTTTGTTTTTGGTGTTACAAATATTTATTCCTTGTGCACAGGGTGACTTCTGCAGGGAGTCCTGGGAATGTTGTTTCTCAATCCTGCCACAAATGAAATGAATTCTTTTGAAAGACAACCCTGCTTTAGTGGAGCTCTTGTGCTGCTAAATTACATATTCAAGGCTAAAACATATACCAGATGTATTTGTTTTATGGCTGGCATAATCTCAACACTTTTAATTGCACTTGAGTTTATGGATAAATGCCTTTTTGCATGTATGAGCCATCAGAATTGTGTTTAAAAAGAATTATAAATATCTCTGTTTTGTTATCCACATAGACTGGTCTAGAGGTTGTTCACAGGTCTGAGAGTTTGACCTGAAGTTGTCCTGTCCTTAAGAAATTCTACAGAAAGAACATTCCTTAATAAAATACCAGGTGGAACTTATAACCTCTCCTCTGAAACAGGAAATTTCACTTGACTTTGGTCTGAACTAGGCAAACACCAGAGGCTTAGAAAATAATGATCAAAGCAAAAAGACAACCCCCAAAACAATACTCAGACATATCATACTTGTCCTAATGCTATTTCTTTAATTTTTATTTATAATACTCAAAGTTTTATTTCATCAGAATGCTCTTTTTTTTTTCTTTCCCTTTCTCTTCTCAGTGTTAAGACCCTTTTTTCAGGGTAACATGTACTTATTTAAAATTGGGTCTTCAGCTCTGAATTGTACCTTTATGAATCCTACAACTCCACTAGTCCATAATAGTAGATTAATTTTGGAAATAGTCAGCAATAGGGAGAATTGTGCTGCACTGGAGACAGGATTCCTGTCTTGTTTTTCCCTTTTATATTGCCTTTTTAAATGAGATGTTACATTTCAGAGGATAAATGTGGTAAAATGTTTCTTTGTGCATTCCCCCAGTTGTTAATAAAATAAATAAGATCAGGCAAGTCAATGCATTTCTTAGCAAAGTCTCATCTGGTTTTTTTATTCTGTTGTATTTGTTGGAGAGTGGGTTTCGTTTTAATCCTGCATGAGGCCACAGTTAGACTTGCCTTTTCCTATCTTTTATCTATCTTTTAATAAAGCAAGACAAGGGTGTGGTTATTGTCAGAATTTACTTCTGGGGCAGAGTAATAAATGAGGTTTTAATGGGAAGTTGGAAACACTGATGATTTATGGCTTCCTACAACACTCATTAGACATCTACATCAGCGTGCAACATGCCATAAATTATGGTACATGCTGTAAAAAGCCATAAATTGTCATTTTCAATGCGAGTTATCACCATTAAAGACTTTTATTCCCTGCTGTTAGTGTGAGTTTCCACGGCTTCCTCACCAATTCCCTGCCTAATGATTTCAGCAGCTGCAGGAAGATGACCCAGAGATGCAGTGGCTGATTAGGCAGCACAATTGCCTTAAAGCTGGGGAGTCAGAGGTTAAACTGCTTCCTAGAGAAAACACGATCTGCTCGCCTGCTAACATCCCTAACACTGAGCATTGCTGAATATCCTTGGCACCAGCTGAGTTCTTTTCCCTGGCTGTTGCTGATATCTGCCTGCTGAAAAGCAGGAATGCTCTGAAAACACCGATATCCCCTGGAGATGAGCTCGGTCCTGGGGAGCAGTTGGGTCTCTGCTGGTGATGTGCCCGTCAGAGATGGGAGCAGAGGAGAAATTCCAGCATGGGGGGCACTGCTGTGGGGTTTGGAGGGGTGAACCTCTGGGGTTTGTGCTGGGCTCTGTGCTGCAAACAGGGAATAAAGTGAGGGAATTGCAGGGAATGCTGCAGGATTGCTCCTTGTGCAGTGCCTGGAAGGAGCTGTGCTCCTCCTGGCTGTAGTGGTTTCATTCCCAGCTCTGGGCAGGAGGAAGGCAAGAAAGGCTGTATTCAAATATATTTCTGATTTTAGACACCTTTGAGTTTCCCTCTGTTTGAGCAGTGAGGGGTTGGTAGGTTTTAGGCTGCTGGCTATGAAGTGTCAGGATGGAAAGCACACACTGCAGCTTGCAAACGCAGCACAAACCCCAGAGAACTCATCCTGGCTTTGCCAAGAGATCCCTCCTGACCAGTCTCTTCTTTTCCCTGAACACTGGTGAGCACCAGGGCTCTTGGGGAGCTTTTTCTGAGCCACATCTTCATTAAACCTTCCTTTAGAGAGCATCTTTCCCCATCCAGCCTCCTCCAGTTCAGGGTGCTGGAGATGGAGAGGGACATCTCTCTAAAAAGCCTGGCTGTAATCTTGTTTTAGGCATGATGAAAAGGATAATTCGGATAAAACTAGGTTTAACATTTTACTGGCCGTTTTCGTTGCATGTTAAGAGCTTTTTTGTGTTCCTCCATCCCCCCACCCCTCTCTCTGCCTACTAAAGCACATTTTTGGCTAAATCGTGCCCTCTAGTGCGTCAGCTCGCCAGGATTCAAATCCCAAACCTTTGTCATGACCGAGGCAGTGATTTTTTCCTTTTCTCTCTCAGATAGCTTGAAGAATTAATCAAATGTAGTTGATGTGAATAGTTAATTTATCCTTCTTGCCAGGTGAGAGCAGGGGCAGAGGGTGTGGAGCTGTGATGTGCTCCTGCAGCTGCCAGGCTTTGCTGTCACACAGGGAATTCTGATTTAGCAGGAATTTCAGAGCTCTCTGTGACATGGGTGACCTCAGAGCAGTCCCAAGCCAGGAAGAAGGAGGCCAATTAGAAATAAAATCTGGTTTATTATTTATTTTTAACTAGATCTATAGTGTGGCTGGTTGATTGCACTGAAAAGGGCTGGTGAACATTAGGAAATTATAAAAAAAACAAACAACTTACCTGAAATAAATATATAATCTGAATAAAATAACTGTTGACTTAAGTCCAGGGGTACCTCTTAGAGTCAGGAATGATGAACAGCTTTTGCTGACTGCTGATTCCAACCATGGTTTAAATTCAGCCCGAGGGCTGCAATATCTTGTGGTTTGGGAGCAGCAGAATGGATCAGCCAGTGCTTTAAAATGCTCACACACTTTACATATTCAATTACACTTCCCATTTTATAGTAATGAAACAGTGTCTGTAGAATGAGTTTGCCATTGTTCAATTCATTGGGATTTATTGCAAAACCAGACCTCGTGCCATCAGTTCTCTCTTGCCTTCAGAGGGTATCACCAAGAATTTTATCATCAAATCCTGTGAGACACATTTCAATAGAAATTGTGAGTGAAGAGAAAGAAGTATTTTGTGTTCAGTGTGCATTTCTTTAAATAAGCATCTTTCATGAAAAATTGTGAGGCTCTAGTCCTACTGAATTATATATAGAATATATATAGAATTATATATATATATATAATTAATACTGAATTATTTTACAATTTCTAAGATATGGATATAATTCACATGCTGAGATATTCCTCAACTCTTACCTTAAAAGGTTATGTAATAAAATAATTTCATTCTCAAATGACCTTTGATGCTGTACTTGATGTACATTGAAGCTTTGTTTTTTTTTAAACCTGTTTTAAAAAAATACAAATCTGAAGTTTTAATGAATGGAATATCAATTCATTAAATAAATAAATTTTATTCATTTATTATTTTATTCACTTAGAAACTTTGCTTGCATTTTTCCTTGAATGCTGTTTCAAAACAGTGGGGTTTTGTTGTGTTTTTCTGTTTGGTTTTTGTTCATTTTGATTTTCTTTTCTGCATTTTGGAAGTTGAGCAAGTTGACTTCTTCCTGGTCAACTTTTTTGGGGTGATGGTGAGGAATCACAACCAGTGAAGCATTTAGAATTTGGGAACAATTTATTTCTCATCTGTTCAAGAGTGATTTTTAGGCAGTCACATGTACATATCTCAAGATGCCGTGATTATTGAAGAAAAAAGAAATAAAAATATAGAACATGCAGTAGTTGAATTTAAGGATGCTGTAATATCTGATTTCAGTCAGGCTTTGAAAGTGGAGAACTTCTTCATCTGTGACAAAATCTCTTTTACATCCTGGATGAATTTCTGCATCCTCTCACACAAACTTTACAGCCAGTGGGAGACACAGTCTGCAAAGCCACCCAGAAATAGTAAATATATGAAAATAATAAATATGTGAAAATAGTAAATATGTGAAAATAGTAAATATGTGAAAATAGTAAATATGTGAAAATTGTAAATATGTGAAAATAGTAAATATGTGATGACTGAAAGAGCCACACAGTTCATCTCACCAGGTTTTGCCAAATTAACCTCTGGCCAGCTTTAAGCACAAAAGGAATAAGTGTGTGAATCTCCAGTAAAGCTTCTGCAGTTTCCATGAGGAAGTTTTGAATGCAGTAAAGGACAGGACTATTGAGTTGGTGTTTTGAGCAGTAATTTCTGTTTTGGAGACTGCTCAAGAAACTTCATTGTCTTGTCCTAGGCAGGATTTATGATTTCTCTCCTGCGTGCCATTCGCTGTGATTCCAGCTGTGTCAGCATGCTCAAGGTCTGTCTTTCAGTAACAGATGTTTTTTTCCACTTCTGCACAAAGTAACTGCAGCTGACACTTAATCATAAATATCTCTAAGAAGATATTTTTAAATTAAAATGATATAAATTACTTCAAAATTACCACAAGCTTGAAATATACACACTGCATTTATTTGTTTTGAATTGATGAATTGTTTACGGAGCACATACACACATATCCTTTTGTTCCAAAATGAATGGGTAGAAAAATTTGGAAACATTGGCTGAAACATTTCTTTCCATTTCTAGCTTGCCTCTCCCTAGCTATTAGTCAGCTGTGTATATAAGAGCTCTGTCTGGATGAAAATAAATCAGTTGTGCTGATGAAAAGTGGCTTAATTGTTGTCTTCAAGTTGCAAGGATATTACAAAGCTTTCTCTTTCCACTGGTTAAAAACCTCTTTCTGATTTCTCACCTGAACTTATTTATGGCCACACTTTTTCTGGCTGATTTAATGTGAATGTGCTTTACTGATACCCAAAGCTAAGGTACAGACCAAACCCAAAACATTTAATTTTGGAGAGTTTTTGAGATCCCAGTGAAAAGCCCTCTATAGCAGAACCTCTGGCAGGATCCTGAGCTGGAAGAGGAGAGCTCTGTTTTGGGAGCAAATTCTTATATTCTCTTCCCTATGGATGTTTCACAGCAATTTCCAGTCACTGGATGTTAAAAAATACACAAGATATTTTTTATAGATATTGGGAAGTAAAATACTAATTTTACTTGTGTTATAACATTAATATAAAATTAATGTAAAATATTATAAAATTAATATAAAATATTAATTTTACTTAAGTGTTATAATGTCCAACTTTTTGTTGACTGAAAGCTATAGGGGAAAAATTAGGTTTGGTCCAAATTTCTTTATCTGGGCCAGAGCTGATTTTGTAAATAGTAAAAGGATGGAATTCATGAGTTGTGCAGTATAAGAGTAGGAACATGGAGAGTAAATTCCATTCACTGAGATGGAAATTCCATCCCTGAATGTGTCCTGAAGCAATTCTGGATTTGCCTTTGACAATCAGCTTTTTATTTGCTTCCCTATGAAGAGCAGCTGATCCCACTGATATTCATCCTTTTAAAAAGATACGAAAAAAAAAAAAAAATCTTATTTCATGTTTAACCTTCAAACTCGAAGATTGCTTGTGGCAGAGATTTTGTTCCTTTGTCCTTCCTGCACTGGCACCAATTTCTGCAGAGGATTTGCAGGGGTTTGAGGCACCCCAGTTGTCATTCTGCAGAGGAGGCTGCAGGAAGGGCAGTGTGTCATTACTCCTTGCTGTGGAACAAGGATTTTCATCTGGTGGCTCAGTGGAAAGCAGAAACTGATGATCTGGTGCAGGTGTAGACTTCTTAGATTACAAGACAAAACAACGCAGCCTGGTGTGAAAACTCAGCTGCTAAACTTATGAAACACTTGCTGATATCCCCAAGGGTTTTCTGAAGCTGTTGGTGCTCAGCACTATCAAAGAGACCCAAAACGACATTTTACTAGAAATTCTTGGAAGTTCTGCCTGTGTAGTAACAAGGAGAAGTCAAAAATGAGAATCACAGAGTGCAAATTCATTGCTAGGACAGCATGGAATAAATCTTTGTGCTGAGAAAATGAATTATATTGAAAAAACATGAGTAGAATATTGTTGATTTCTAAGGAAGCCTTACAAAGGCAGGATTGTGATGGTTTATGATGTGGATATTCGTGATTGTTTCCTTGCTAATTTTCTTTTAATATATTCTTATCATGCTGATTGGAAAAATTAAACTCACGCAGAAGCACCTGAATGTTTTGGTGACATTTTCTAAATCCCTGAGGTTGTAACAACTCCAAGGCAATAAATTTGTGGAACTTTTAATAACAAATGTGGAGGGTGGTATGAATTCAAGCATTAACAGTGTACAGAAAAAAAAGCTGTGAAGGTGTACAATTACTGGAGCTCTCCATGGTTCTGCCACTTGGCAAGTAATTAAAAAAAAGGAGTTGGTGGATGTGCTTCAAGGGAGTAACAAGGTTGACAAGACTGCAGAGTTTGCCTTCAGCAAGGTAATTTGCTAACAAAATTCTGTGTGTCAGACTTTTGGGTCTTCTTTTGACCTCTGTATAAGGTTTGAAAGAATCAAAATAAATCTCAGCGTGGCAGCTGGGAGATGAGAGCAGGCTCGTGTGAGCCAATAAACCAAACTCTGACAGTAGCAGTGATTACTGGGAAGAGAAGCAAACAAAGAGTGGATGTGCTTTAGGCATTCTGGAAATATTCTTCTACCTTAGTTCCCACTGGCCATAATCAGCTTTTTTTGAATGTGGTAGGAAAAAAAAGGTGAAATTTACTGGCTCATTCTGAATAAATACTTCACAGAGGATAATGTATTCAGTGAAAGCAATTTTTTTTTTTTTCTTGAGAATATTTAATGGCACATTAGGCTTACCTCTAATACATTGTAAATGATTAGTGGAATCATCTTGAAGAATGACTTTGAGATCATTACTGACTTGAATGTGTTTATTACTGAGAAGTCAATTTTGACATACCAGTGGAGTGACATTGCTTTTGGAATTTGCATAACAAAACTTCTGGGTTGCCTACTTTAGCAAGCAGTGAAAAATAGGTTAGTGATATTTTAGAAAAAGAAAAGAAAATGCATGTTTCCATCAATATTCCAGCCAAGCCAGCAGAATTTTACACAGAATTGTAAGGGGGAGAACAGATGAGGAGAGTAGATCAGCCAGAATCAAATCTTATTAATGAACGCATAAAATTCATCCCATTGCTGAAGAAATAGTGAAACATTTTCTCTCTCCTTGTACAGTTGTAGCCTGTATCTGCACAGCAGAGTGAATCCTTTTTTCTCTCCTTTTATATTGTGTGCAAACTCTTTATTTTCATTTCCACCTTCAGAAATGCAGCATCTTTTGAATGATTATTAAGATAACTGTTCAGTGAGAGAACATTCTCTTTATCTTTAAACATCCTGAGCCTAATAGTTATAATCTTCCTCTTTGCCTGCCCAGAATTGATGTTTAACTCTCCAGCCCTGCCTTGTGATTGCTGCAGTGCTCCAGGAGACAAAATGCTGCTTCAAATAAAGCACAAATGTTTCCACTGACACCACTCTGAATAACTCTGGTTAAATGTCAGGGGATTGTCACTTCTTGCATGGATGGCTCTGCAGTGGGCTGGGCTGGTTTGGAACACAATGAAGTGTTTTAGGAGAGGATGTCTTTCTACTTGTCTTTGTCACTCGTTCCTCTGTCAGCATTTTCTGTGGTTTCTCATCTCACAGGGATTCTGTCAGCTTGGAATCAACACCCACCTCAGGGCTGGGCAGGCACCGAGCTGCTGCAGCACCAACCCCATTTTGCTTTAAATTGCCAAATTCTGGAGCTGTGTCCAGAGCTGTGGCACTGGCAATGGGAGCAGCTCTTGGTTTGGGGTGTGGGGTTGCCTTTGCTGCTGGCTGCCTGCCCTGGGGAAGGTGGGCTCTCAGGTTTTTGGGTTGTTTTTGTGACCAGACAGTCTCAGCCGTGTCCCTGGGTGATGCTGGGCATGGCAGGGGTGGCTTTAGGGGAGGTGGCACCTTGGCAGCTGCTCTCACACACCTGGAACAGCCAAACCGTTTGTTTCTGCCATGAAAAACTGAAATACAGCCAGGACAGAGCTGTTCTTACAGGCAGCAGGAGGAATGAACAGCGCTGACTGTGCCCACACCGCTGTGGGAACACAAATTATTCACTCCTTGGACCTCTTGTCTGAGCTCTGCAGTGCTAATAAACACATTACACCGAGTTTTGACCCCACCAAGAATATTGAAATCAGCCCAAATCTGCTCCTGGTGATCCAGCCCAGCCACTGACTGCGGTTTTGTGCCACTCTCAGGAAATTCTCGGGGTTTTAAGTGAGTGTACAATTGTTCTGTGAGTCTTTGGGTGCAGCTACCGGTGGATTTGCCTTCCAGCTTTGCACCTTTCTAGACTTGTGTTAAGGGATGGTTTAAAAACATTCTTCCTGAGTCTGAGCTCAAAATGGAATATTTGCTGTAAAAAATGTCAAATTCAGAACCAGGTTTTGATTTCAGGTTGGGTCAGTGACCTAGAAATGTTTCCAGGTATTTGTAGTTGAACAGAGTGTTAAAAGTTCTGTGGGTGGGATGTTCCTGCCATGTGTGACATTATCCACCCTGAATCACAGTTCAGTATACATTTAATTTCCATTTGTTCTTTTTATTTTCTTTTCTTTTGAGTTTTTTTTACGATTTTTAGTCCAAGCCCTGAATTTCACTGAACAACTGAGTTTGCTCAAGTAGGTTTAGTTGTTTATTTTTTTGGGTTTTTTTTTGTTATTTATTTTATGGAATGCAGTCAAATCACAGCTGGGATACAAATCTGTGCACTTTTTTTTTTAATCTTTCTGTTAAAAAGAAAAGATATATTTGCCCTAAGAAAATCTTGAACCAACTTCAATTCAATGCTACAAAGTTGGGGGAAGAAAAAACTCAAATTTGTCATGTGCCAGGCTGAAAACAGAGCTGTCCTCAAGAGCTTGGGGGAGGGAGGAGGAGCAGGAGGTCTGGTGGACAGAGGTGCTGTCCAAAATATATTGTTTTTATTTTTCTGTGCAGCTCCTTTTAGGGATTTCACTGCACAAAATCAATAACAACTCTTCATCAATCTTAATGAATCAAAGTGGCAACTAAAAGTTTTAAGAATTGGTCATTTTGGCTTGAAAATTATACCCAGATTAGTCTTGTACATTATAGAAAGTTTTACAAACTAAAACAAAACCAGCCTTTCTCTAACAATAAATTCAGCTTAATCAGCTTTATCTCATTGGCTTTACCTGACTGGGCTTTTGGAAATGCCTCTGCATTTTCTGTTTGCTCATTTTTCAGAGTAGAATTTTATCACTTGTTCATCTCTTGTGGGTTTTTGTGCATCAGTGTTTGGCTGTGCTTTAAACTGTTGACTTAATACCTGGTAAATTGATACATTTTCCACTGGTTTGCAGTAATTAAATTGAATTAATTGAGCTGTTCTGTTGTTTGTAGTAAATACAATGGTGTATTAGCACTTAATAGCTTTACCACTCTGTTTTCATGGTTCTACAGGAATAATTGGACTTTACATAGGCAATTAAAGCATTTATTTTAATTATTTTTTATTTTAATAGCTAATATCTAAGCCATATATATTTTAGCTGAGTACAATTTCTTCTGGGCTGCCTGGCACTTGTTAATGATAAATAGGAAGTAAATTATGTATATGCTTTGTCCATATGAAAACACTCCCACCCATGCCACTGGTACTGATTGGCAGCTGGATTTAGGATATTAATTAAAAATAATTAAATTAATAATTTAATATGAATTTTAATTAAATTAATTCAAAGCCTTTCATTTGTCCAGCCTGGACAATTTTCAGTCCATTTATATGAGCTCATAGTCCATTTATCTTGTCTTAATCTACAAATTTGTCTACAGGGATGCTGAAGGTAATTCTGTCAGAAGTCTTTCTATTATTATCATTAAAATTATATAACAATATGCTTCATTGTTTAATAAAAATGAGATTTTGAGGATAAACTGTTAAAATTTTAGAGCATAATTATTTTTATCCAGGCAAGCAGCAACAGTTTCTATGTAGAATGCTTGGCTTTTTTAGAAAATAAAGTTTTTTGTGTAATTATATCTTTGCAAAGGGGAAAAAAGTCTTTGAAGAAGCTGTGGGAATCAATCTCCATGAAAATTTAACATCACCTTGATGTTTTAATTGTGTGGGATCACATGGAAAAATGCAGAATGCCTGGTAGCTCCACAAGTTCTAACGCATCTCTTCCTGTATTATTGAACTTCTCAGAGCCATTTATCAAATTTGAGAAGACAAGGGAAAATAAAATGTTAAATATTGCTCAGGATCCAGCTGTGGTTTGTCAGCTCTTTCTGAACCCTTTAAATGGGTGTGGAAAAAAAGAAATTGGGAATTTTTGCGGCTACTAAAGAGGGAGAGATGTGACTCTTGTTTTATGGCAAGGTATTTTCCAGGTTGGGAGGAAGAATTGAAACAGCAGGAGACTTCATGACCAGTGGTTTTTAATCTTTCACTTTTGAGCTCGGGTAGTTGCAGCTGGGGAGGTTTTTTTTAGCCCAGAAAACCCAGAAGGAATTCTTTCCTGAAACATTCAAGTGCAATAGGGTTGGTCTAATGTGTGTGAGAAGCATCTGATGGCAAATTGTGTGAAATTTCTTCTGGCAAAATATCAGCTCCTTGCTCAGGAAGATATTGGGAATCAACAGGGATGCAGGAAGATGTCTAATCAGGTGAAAATTTGTCTAGGAAATAAGATTTCCTGTGTATTTAATTATTTTCCAGCCTACTGACTTGGGGGCTGGGAGTAAAGTGTGTTTTTCTTGTACAGTTATTTTTGTTCTTGTGAATGGTCTTACACAAGTGTTGCTCTATTCCATAGCTTTATTTTCCACTTATTGTATTAAATACGATAGAAGAACTGTCTGAAATGTTTATCTGGGGAGTTTAATAATTTACTGTAATTTATTATTTCAGAAACTCTGATTTAACATTGTCATGTTGTGAATAAAAGTCAGTGCGATTTTAAAGATAAACCACTTAATGGAGATTTTGAGTTTATGCCCTAAAATTTTCTCTCCCTTTCTCCCCCAGTTCTATTACTGCCACAAAATGTCAAAACTCATTAGATCAGAAACCGTATTTCTTTTGATTTGTTGGTTGTTTTTGGTGTTTTTTTTTTCCCCCTAACACCCCCTAGTGCAAATAAATCTCACTGCCCTGAACAACTGACAAATACAAACTGCTCTAAAAGGAAGAGCATCTTTAAACACCAAATATTTCATGTGCCTATCAAGGTGGGGCACATCTCTTGAAATGTGTGAAGCAAGTGCAGAGCTTTCATTGGAGCTCACATGAAATTATTTAAAATATAATCTTTTCTGATTAGGGAGATGAAATGCCCATTGTCCAACGCTGAAAGAATACATTTCAAGCCACATAAATTCATCTCTCATTGATAAATAATTGTCACTTCCCCATCAGAATCTCCCTGAGTGAGGAGCTTTTGTTCTGACAGGGGATGGGGCCCTTGCCCACAGCCAGGTTTTACACAAGTGAATTTCCAGTGTCCCAAGGAAAACCCTGTAGGAATGGGCTCTTTATCTGCACAATAATTCTGAGTATTTTGTGGTGTTGTACAGTTTCTCTGATGGTGTTTTATATTTGGTCAATGTCCATTCTGAGCATGGGATACTCATATAGATTATGTAGAAAGTGTGATACAATTCATGTTCTACCCTGCTTTGTGGAAAGAAGATGAGTACAAATCCAGGGCTGAGCTTTGGACATTAATACATTATAAATACAAATTGCAAGTGAGTGGATTTAATTATTTTCTTCTTTCTGCTGAGTGACTGTCCAGCAAATCAAACATGGAGAGTTTGCTCTTTTGTGTGGCTTTTCAATTGTCTGCTGTGAAAGAAAATGAATATGAAGAGAAGTTAAACATGCTTTGGTGTGTTCTGCCTTTGAATGCATTGAAATATTGGTGCATTGAAGGAGATTACAACATGAACTCAATTACCACATTTTACTTCCACTGCAATTTTTCTCAATTTAGAGGCTGCTTATTCTATTAAAAGAGAAGGCTTGAACTAATGGTGATTGGTAATCTGCCCTACTGACTTTTTTTTCCTCTGATTTAAATCAAGTTTCATTGTGCCATTGAGGATATCATTTTATATCTATCAGTCCATTTATCCAATTTAGACCCAGAAAAGCTCCTAGAATGCACATTTTCAATGACACAGAGCAAGCTGAGGCTGAAATAGGTAAAAATGTAAATAAGGGCTGAAAACATCCTCAATTCAAACGTTCCTAGGAGACATCCTGGGTGCTGGAACCCAACTCTCTGTCCTGCAGACTGTTAGGAGGGTCCCTGATGTGATTTTTGGCATGTTCAGACTAATGAGCTGTGAAAAGCTCTCCCAGCCCTGGTTTGGCAGTCAGAGGTTCCAGAGAGTGCCTGGAAATGAGGCCATGTGGGCTCTGCCAGGGTCCCACTTGGATTTTGCATCAGCTCCCTGCTAAGCCACTGGAAATTGTTTAATCTCTCTTCCCATCCCTGGTGCATTCAGGGTTTTAAGCATTAGAGCATCTTTAATTACCATTATTAAAGGTCTTTCGACTTTGAAAATTGGAAATACATTTCACCAGAGGCCCCACCATGGTAATTGGCATGTTGCTGCAATGTCTGCACAATGTTGTTGCTATTTCAGAGTGCTGCAGAAAAGATTGTTTGCTGATTTTCCCAGAAGTATAAAATTAATTCAATCTAGGCTATGTCAAGTAATTTCTGTTTGTGAAAATGAAATTGCAATTTCTCAAACTGTGAATTATTAAAGTCTGCTTTGCTCAGGAAGATTTTGAGATCCAGAGCAGCACCCTTTCCTTTTATTTACTTTACACAGAACAGTGTGGTTATCACAGTTTAGTTTCCTGTGTTAGAGTGGGAAAGCAAAAATCCTTAAATTTTCTTGGCACGACTGTGCCACCAGCTTTGCTGTTCTGGACACACAGGACACTGACTTTTGACCTATGGATTTTTGATTCCATGGTAGTTTATGGTGTTAATTCCAAGTGAGATGCTTGGATGACCCTGTTCTCTTGAAAGATGTGCAGGATCTTTGCTTTCTCTCCAAAACCAGTGAATAATACACAGGCTTAATCAATTATCTCCTCAAAGTTTGTCATTGGAGCATTTTAATATCTCATAATGTGCCTAAAGCACTCAGGAACGAGACAAATGTTGACAAGGACTACAAATTACTTAGGTATTGACCATGAATCATTTTAATTAGCAAATCTCTGAATACACTGGGATCAATTTGTTCAATTAGAAATTAATAGAAGTACCTACTCAGAGTATAATGTTGGTTTTGAAATGCTGAAATTGGCAGTGTTAGCAGATGCTAAAGACAAAAATGAATCAGAGCAGTTGGAGTAGAAATGGGATATTGTTAAATATCACATTCTCTTTTACAAACGTGCTCTTTGAAGTGAGGTGGCAATGAGATTGGTCACTTACTGGATTTGGCTTGATCATTTCTTGCTGCTGAATAATTGCTGCCTTAATTTTCCTGACTAAAAGCTGGTAATCCAGGACATAATTAATGTAACTTTAATTCACTAATTGTAAGATGATCACTCGCTGATGTAATTAATAATTGAATTGACTTCCTGGAGGGTGCTGGAATAGCAGCACAGATTCTCTGCTGCCACAAGTGACAAAGAGCAGAAGTGGTGTCAGAGGCTGTCCCAGCAGGGGCAGAACCTCTCCTGGAAGATAATTTCATGTCTTTTGTCTTTTCTGAGACAACACAGAGCATTAAATGGAATCAATATATAAAATGTAAATATGATGTAAATATAAAACAATGAAGATCTCTTCATTAAGAAAAAACCCAAACTAAACAACCAGCACGAACAATCAACAACCCCATTTCCCTCCAGAAAACCCCAAACACCCCAATCAAAGGGGAAAAGCAAAAAAAACCAAACAATTCAGAGCTAGTTTGGGTTCAGACTTGTGGGTTAAGGTGAGAAAACTCTCATTTTGAGTTTTCATTCACACCTCACAGGATGGTTTATGCACTGCATTTTCTGAGATCACTCTTCCTAATGATTGCTCCCTTCTAGTTCCACTTGTTTCAACGTTGATAAGATGCAGATTAAAGGGTGGCAGAATATTTTACTCCCGAGTGTGGTTTGTGAATTGATTTTCACTTCGTGCATGGGGAGAATTTAAGATAAATGCATTGGAAATCATGCCTGGAAAAGGAGAAGTTTCTAAGTGCTGCATTGAAGTGCAATTTTTGTGAGCATCTTTGTTAAAAATATAGTTGATTTACATCTGTTTTTTTTCTTTTTTTGTTTTTTTTTCCTTTTTGGTGTTTTTTTTGTGGAGTGTTAGAACCTGGCGTTCACTGCTGTCATTTTTTTCTGCCTGCTGAGCCAGTAGGGCTGCTGTCATTAGTGCACTTTCAGTGACATTTTTGTCAGCACTTTCCTTCACCGAGGTGTTCTCCTCTTCTCTAGCAAAGAAGGATCTTTTTAACTCTGCTTATCACCCTTTCTTACACACTTTCTAATTTGTTGCTAAGAATAACAACTGGCTTGAAGTGCATCACCTCGTTCTAGAGAGGTGTAACAGCAGCTCAATTTCCTGGGATCATCTCTTTAGCTAACTAACATTTCCTAAATTTACACTGTTCAAGGCATTCATTAGTAATTGACAAATCAGGAAGAATGTAAAATAATGTCAGTTCAGTCATTTCAATTAGACTCAGCTCAGGCTCTTGAGGTCTTCTATAATATTTTGTGTTTTCACGAAACAGAGGGAGAGAAAGGAGCATCCTTCCATTTCCAGTCTCAAAAATAGTTTTGATTGGAAACTCAATCTGTGAGCATTGGGCACTCTGTTGGGCACCACTGTTTTGTGCAAGCCAAGGAGAAAGAGCTGGATAATGTAAGAACTTTGTTGAGTTGTTAAAAACAGCAGAAAAATCAAATTTCAGAGTTACCCTTCCATATCTTTTTCCTCCTTGCTGCAGGTCACTCACTGATGAGCTTCCTTCTTTTTGTGAGTGAATTTATCTTGCTGGGGGTTTCCACCAAGTCACTTCTTCCCCCCTGAAACTTTCATTTCCTGCCCTGTGTTCTTCTTCTAATGGAAATAAATTCCTAAGGAGGGCAGGCTGGCTCAGGAGAAGGCAGACCCACAGGAAAGACCAGGTTTATGATGAGGAGGACAGAGCTCACATTATGGCACAGACATTTATATAGAGATCACCTCAATGATGACTAGAAGGAAGAGTTCCTTTTTAAATGGAAATAGATGAGTTGATTATTTTCTTAAAATATCCTGTTCCCGAATATTTTGATGCCCAAATATTGTGATTTTTCTGCCTTTATCTCAGCTGATATATTTTCTGATGTTGGCCATCACATTTTCTGAGGAAATGTACTTTTTGCCTTTGCTGAAAAATGGAGTGCTCGGGATATTGTTATGAAAAATCCTGATCTGAGAATAATTGTGTCTGCAGGCTGTGCCAGGCTTTGCTGCAGCTGAATTCATCAATATCTGCGTTCTGTGGACACCTTATTTCCTGGGACAGGAGCAGTTTGTGTGCTGGTAGGTCAGAGATCTCTGGAGTGGGAAAGAGCAGGGACAGAGAGCAGCGATTTTGGCGCAGATATCTGAAATTTTGAGCGTTTAAAATCTTTCAGGAGTTTGGAGTCTCAGCAGAGAAATTGTGCTTTGCAGAGTGGAGTGGAATAGGGAGGCTCCATGGCTGGTTTATTTCAGGATTCAGAGGCTGAATCCTGGAATAAACTGGGAAATCCTGAAATTCACTGGGAGTGGAGGTATTGTTGTGTCGTTTCCATTGTCACCGCTAAGCAGCCGCGTGTTTGGTTGAGATTCTTGCGTTATTGAGCAAACCCACACCGTGTAAACACCTCAGGTTCAGGTAGGAGTCCAAGTCAACTGAGGGAAGGTTTCCTTATGCTGCATTACAGTTTGATTTTAACAACCTAAGTAATGGCAAATTTAAAAGCAGTGGCTTTTTCATTCCCAGAGGAGTTCGGTACTGCGAAGCTCACAGAGGTGTGGGGTGCTGGGGTAAAGGAGAGGGGCACAAGACAGGGGAAAATGCTGAAATATTTCATTACACCAATCAAATTATAACAGATAATGGCAAAACCTGCTGCAGGTAGAACCAGGTTCTGCTTTGTTAAAAGTGATTTAAGGGAGGCATCAAACCATAAAGCTCCAGAGAATAAAAAGTGCTGTTACTCCCCCGAGAGGGAGAGCACACCATACACAACCTCCAGGTATTTACTTATTATCATCAAACCACATCATCTTGAACCAACAGATTTAAAACAAACTACTTATGGGTTTTACAGGCAGCAGCAGTGCACAGTAAAGATTTCCTTGAGATTTGTGCATTGTCTACTCTTGCAGTGCCAGAACTGGAGTATTTTTTAACTTGACTTCACTGCAAACAGTGTTGGGGAATAATCATGAAATTTACCTGCCTAGACAGTCTATTTGCTGGGGTTTCACCTAATGGTAATGAAAAATGAGTGCTATTTTCCTCGCTTGTCAAACCTGAGTTATTTAACCCTGATGATAACCTAGGCAGTATTTTTACAGCTGGTGATACAGACTTGTAGAACTTCTAATTTACTCTGCAGCTCCAGGACCAACATGGTAAGGGGCAGCTTTTATTTAATAGAAAAATTGGCTTTTGCTCTGCAAGAGCTCCTTGCACAGCGAATCCCCAAGTAAATCCTGGGGCTATTAAAGTTCCAGGAGTTTGGGAGGCAGTTTGAGGCGTGGATTGACCCTGATGGCAAACAGGACCAGGAGTCCTCCCTCATGACAGAGCTGAGCCCTTCCTTGAGGAGGGATCTGGCTGGAAATGAGCAGTGCTGGGAAGAGTCTGGCTGAGTTTGAGAGATGGGTGACTTTAAAACATATTCAGGACTCCTTGCATTTCAACTACAAATGTGTTTATGTGTTGGTTTCCCACATGGCTCTCTTGTGCAATGTGTGAGTGAGCCAGAGCAGATGCAATCCACTACTTCTTTAATCATTAAGTCAAACTTCAACACTTTTGATTCTTTTTCTGTTTCTTCCTTCAAAGTATAGGACTAAAATGAGGTTTTGCCGGGAGAAGGTGAAGAAATGCATCGGTAACTGCGGTGCAGCTTCACATGAAGATGGAAACAATCAGAGAAATGTTGGGTTTTGCTTGGTTTATAGAGGTGTTCACTGAAATAAATGGCTCAGTTTGAGTGTGGGAAAGAGCAGCCACTGGAAAAGGCTCCTGATTACAACAGAGCCAAGTGCACAGACCCAGCAATTGGTGTCTCCCAGCACGAGGAGTCCTCGGCACACGTGGGGCTGGTTCTGGTGCCCTGCAGGCTTTGAGAGACCCTCAAACACAAAGAAAATCTCCTGTTTGAAGTTTCCTCTTCATTTTTGCAGTTAATACAAAAC
The DNA here is from genome assembly GCF_030490865.1 of Poecile atricapillus. Classification (NCBI taxonomy): domain Eukaryota; kingdom Metazoa; phylum Chordata; class Aves; order Passeriformes; family Paridae; genus Poecile; species Poecile atricapillus. The sequence goes on along the minus strand of NC_081260.1, from coordinate 18,404,426 downwards.
TTGTTGTGTCCATACACAGGAGAGGCATGCACCTTTTATAGAGTGAACCCAAAGATAGGAGTATTTTCTCTAAACAAGCATTCAGACATTTTTAAAATGCTTTTTCATCTTGTTGCCATGGCTTTACCTGTCTGCTGCATGTTTTTTCTATATTGTGTTTCTGAGTGTGCACGTTTTTCCCTGTTTGCTTTTTATTTCTGCTTGTGGATTTTACTTTCTGCTTTAACTGTGTTTCTCATCTCTTAACTGAAATAATGAAAACCATGGCTTAAACCTTGGGAGAGGGGTGGACATGAAAAGGCATTCATAACCCACCCATGACACTTTGAAACTGCTTAATATTTACTTTGTCCTTCTTAATTATTATTTATATTTATTTTCTTCTCTGTGTCTAACTAGAAAACCTTTTATTAATTACCCTGACTCTTCTGAGGCTCTGTTTTTGGAGACAGGAGTGCACACATAACTTGTTGTCCCAGGGTTCTCCATCTTTTTCTAGCAGATTATTCAGGGTTTTTTCTGCCAAGGTGTTTTTGGCCTATACCAACTCCTCTGTGTGGTGTGGATAAATAATTTTTTTTCTGTCATTCTTCATTTTGCACACTCGTGTGAGAGCAAGCAGCAGATCACCCTTTCATTAGGTTGTGTCATGGTAGGAATAGCAGGGAACTGAATTATTGAACACGACTCATGGAAATAGACACAGAAGGATTTTTCTGGCCTGGTGAAGAAAAGCTGACTGCAGCAATTCCTGTGAAAGATTAAACCCAGCTACTCTGGCCTAGGAAAAGGGTGTGCTTGAGTTTTTAGCTCTTTGCACAGGATTTGATCAAAGGGATGCAGCAGCCCCAAAGAAATAAATAAAATAAAAATAAATAAAATAAAAATAAATAAAATAAAAAATAAATAAAATAAAATAAAATAAAATAAAATAAAATAAAATAAAATAAAATAAAATAAAATAAAAATAAATAAAATAAAAATTAAATAAAAATAAATAAAATAAAAATAAAATAAAAATAAATAAAATAAAAATAAATAAAATAAATAAAAGTAACTACCTTTGGTTTCTGTGCTGAGAAGAAAGGTATATTTTTATGAGTATTAATTTTATTAGTATTACTTTTATTAAAACTTCTATTATTATAACAGTTCTGTGACTTTTGTGAAAGAAAAGGAATTATCTATTTTCATGGAGAGGGAAACAAAGACTTTTGAAAGCCAGAGAGAAATGGTTGGAGTGGTGGAAAATCAGTTCTTGGGTGTCCTGCCAGAGCTGTCACCAGTGCCTGTGGCTTGGTGCTTTGGGGCTGTTTCTTCACCCACCCAGACAGAAAAGAAGTCAGTGCAGAGAAGATTATTTCTAATTACCCAGAGAGATAACATTTTAGAGTGGGGCGTGGGGATTTGGCCATGTGACACCCGTTAATGTTAATGGAACTCATGCAGCTAAATCACTTTTTTGTTTTTATGGAAAAGGGATCCTGGAGAGTTTGCAGGGAGCCCGAGCTCTCTGTCACTCAGCTGGACTATAAATCACTGCTCCCACTCTACAGCCGACAGCAGAGGAACCATTTGCTACAGTCACAGTTTTGTTGGGCTTTTTTTGGTGGAAAGACACTTTTTAATGTACATAAAAGCTGTAATTTTTCTAATTTTCTTTTGTTAATTAGTGACCTGAGCATATTAATTATTTGGAGGGGTCCTGCTGGTGTTCCTCACGTCAGCAAGGGATAGAAGCAGCAGCTCTGTGCTGGGAGTGGTTCTGAGGAAAGCTGTGTGCTCAAACAGCATCTTGCTCTCATTCTGGCTGTGTTGTGTTGTTATTATTGTTTAAAGAAAGAATTGGTGCCTTGTCTTTGCTGCAGAAGCGTTGTGGGAGTGAATTATGTCACCTCTGGGAGAAACATGGGAGGGGAACTTTCAACTCTGCTCAACCAGCATCCATTACCAACTCCTGCTGTAGATCACAAAATGGATAAGAAAGTTCATCTCATGAATTACTCCCAGCAAACTTAAACTATTGAGTACTTAATGTAAAAATAGAGATATTAAAATTAAAAATTTCAGCGTAATAAAACCTCTCTCCTTGGGAGATAGTTCATTACAAAAAACAGATGAAAGTAGTTCTTTAACATCTCATTAGAATTCTCCCTATTCATGCTAAGTCTGAATATCCAGAGTAATTACTTTAAATGCCTCTTTCTTTTTATTCCCTTTTATTTTATTGTTACTTTATTGCTGTCACTTTATTACTATTATTCATTTTTACTATACTTTATTATTCAAAATTGCACTTACAAAGGAGTTCTCTGATTTTTTAGGAACTGAGATTTTTTTCTTTTGCTCTCTGAACAGAGCATGCTGGAGACAAAATTAGAGAGAATGAGTAAATAGACAATTAAAACAATAAATAAATTCCACAGGTTTTGTAGCTTGGATCAAAGCCAAGATTCCAGTGGTTCTATTCATCCGTGGCTGAGCAAGCTGCAAGAGGAGAGCCCGTGCTGAGAACAGCAGCAGATCCAGCAGAAGCTGGAATGCAGCAGCACAGCTAATTAGAATTCCTGTAGGCTTTATCAACAGGTCTGCAAAACACAACAATTAAGATTTGACTGTGCAAACATGTGACTTTGATGTTTCTGGGATGAGAAAAACCAACTCAAAATTACCCTGTTGAAAAATATCACTTAAAAATCTTTTTTTTTTTTTTTCTCTAATATAGTTGGATGTGTAATGCATTTGCTACTACAATGATTTTTGTAGTTACTGCAATCAAAGTTAGCAGTAATTTAATTTCTCACTAAACTGTACAATATTGGACATTTCTGCTGGCTGATGCTCACATGGAGCTAGGCTGGTAGATAAATACTTTATCTTTTCAGAGGAAAATGTGTGTATTTACCCAAAAGGTGAGCTTTGAGGAAGGAAAATGGCTGTTCACAGTAGATTTGCATGGAGGCTTCTTGATATTTACCTCTAGGAAATGTTTGGGGGAGATGTAGTTAATTGAGTTGGCTATTTTCAAATGAAATTGCTTCTGGTGGGCAAAGTCTAGTAACAACTGAAGATTTAGTTTGGGAGGAGGAAATTGATGGTTAGGTTTGTCATTCCACCTGTAAATTATCCTGTTGAAAAGAAAGATGGAAAAAATAAATCTGCCAGCTTGATGTGTCAGTTATTAAAATGTTCCTTATAGGTGAGGGCGTGGGTCTGGTTGAAGCCTGCAGAGGATGTTTAAAAAGCTCTGCCTGGCTGTCCTTTTGTGTATTTGCAGCAGAATTATGGAGTTTTGTTGGCTGAACCAAGCCCACAGGTTGTGGAAGTGTTGTGACAGTGGGATTTTCACCCTGGCTGTCTGCTGGCACTGCTGGTCAGAGATGTGGAGGGAGGAGGTGATGATTGCTCACAGGCTGATTAAAGGAAAGAAAAAGAAAAAAATTGGGAGATTTGTATGGTAAAATCTATATTTTTTTAATTTATTTTTTTAGTGTAGTGAGTTTTGAGTGAGAGATGTTCGGTCTCTGGATTAAACTTCTGTGTCTTTTTGATATTTCTTGAAGAATTTTTTTAAATTTATTTTTATTTTTTTCATTTCTGGGCTGTTACAGCAATCTGTGCATGCCATGGTGTTTATGTGTATAAAGGCAGGTGTTGTAGGACAGGAGGTGACTGAAGGAGCATCACTTGCACAGCAGCATCTTCTCACCTGATACAGGTGAGAACCTGCTGGGCTTTTTTAATACTTCAGCAATTCTTGCTCTACCTGAAGCAGTCCTAATTAGAAAAGACATCAAGGAAAAGCTTCTCCTGGAGAATCCTTCTTTCCCTGAGCTGTTGTCTCAGAGTTCCAGGAGGGAGTGACCTGGTGTGAGGTGGTGTCCCAGGTGTATCCTGGTTTAACCTGGAGAAAAGGACACTCAGAGGTGACCTTGTCACCCTCCACAGCTCCCTGGAGGAGGTTGTGGCCAGCTGGGGTCGGGCTCTTTCTCCAGGCAGCACAGACAGAACCAGAGGACACGGCCTCAAGCTGTGCCAGGGGAAACACAGGTTGGATATTGGGAAAAGGTTTTCTACAGGAAGGGTGATAAAGTTCTGGAATGGCCTGCCTGGGGAGGTGCTGGAGTCACCATCCCTGGATGTGCTCAGAGACAGACTGGATGTGGCACTCAGTGCCGTGGTTTGAGTTAAACTCGATCTTGGAGTCTCTTCCAGCCTGTGGTTCTGTGATTCCGTGAATATCCCAGGGTGAGGCCAAGCACCCCGGGCTGGATCCCAGCCTCTATCCCGGTGTGAGGCTCAGTCCTGGGCTGTACATCCCGGGCTGGATCCCATGTCTGTCCCGGTGGGAGGTTCTATCCCGGTGTTTATCCCGGTGTTTATCCCGGTGTCTATCCCGGTGTCTATCCCGGTGTTTATCTGGGTGTCTATCCCGGTGTTTATCCCGGTGTTTATCCCAGTGTTTATCCAGGTGTTTATCCCCGGTGTTTATCCCGGTGTTTATCCCGGTGTCTATCCCGGTGTTTATCCCGGTGTTTATCCCGGTGTTTATCCCGGTGTCTATCCCGGTGTTTATCCCGGTGTCTATCCCGGTGTCTATCCCGGTGTTTATCCCAGTGTTTATCCCGGTGTCTATCCCGGTGTTTATCTGGGTGTTTATCCCGGTGTCTATCCTTGTGTTTATCCCGGTGTTTATCCCGGGTGTTTATCCCGGTGTTTATCCTGGGTGTTTATCCCGGTGTTTATCCCGGTATCTATCCCGGTGTTTATCCCGGTGTTTATCCCGATGTTTATCTGGGTGTTTATCCCGGTGTTTATCCCGGTGTCTATCCCAGTGTCTATCCCAGTGTCTATCCGGGTGTTTATCTGGGTGTTTATCCCGGGTGTTTATCCCGGTGTCTATCCCGGTGTTTATCCCGGTGTTTATCCTGGTGTCTATCCCGGTGTTTATCCCGGGTGTTTATCCCGGTGTTTATCCCGGTGTTTATCCCAGTGTTTATCCCGGTGTCTATCCCGGTGTTTATCCGGGTGTTTATCCCGGTGTTTATCCCGATGTCTATCCCAGTGTCTATCCCAGTGTCTATCCCAGTGTCTATCCCGGTGTTTATCCCGGGTGTTTATCCGGGTGTCTATCCCAGTGTTTATCCAGGTGTTTATCCCGGTGTTTATCCCGGTGTTTATCCCGGTGTCTATCCCGGTGTTTATCCGGGTGTTTATCCCGGTGTTTATCCCGGTGTTTATCCCGGTTTTCCTCCGTGCTGCGGTGGGTACCGGCAGCTCTGGAGCTGCAGCTCCATCTCCTGGAGAGATCCCTTCCCATTCCCTTCTCCAGCCCTTTTCAAACGCTTTTATCAAAATGATCAAATTATAATAATAATCAAATTATCCTTACGGTGCCGTCCCAGCGTGGGGAGTGTCCCTCCAGGGTAAATAATCACTAAATTAAAATAATAACTAAATAATCAGCTGCTCTCAGGAGAGATCTCAATGAACCCTCCCTCCCCAGGCCTTTAAGAAAACTGGAGTTTCTCTCCCTAGGGTAAAATTCACCTGGATCTAAGTGTGGGTTTATATTTAGTTATAAACTAAAATATAATTATTTTAGCATTGAACTTCTCCCTGTTTTTATTTTCCTTAATAATATAAAATTATCAGCTTATTATTATATATATTTATTATATATATTTATTATATATATTTATTATATATTTTATATATATATTTATATTATATATATTTATTTTATATATTTAGTATATAATTATTATATATATTTATTATAGTATATATATTTGTATATTATATTTATTTATTTTATATATTTATTATATATTTATTATATATATTATATATATTTATTATAGTATATATTGCAGTATATATTGTATATTATATAGTATATACAATATGAATTATATTATATATAATATAATATATATTACATTATGTATAATATACTATATATTATATATATTACATTACATACATAATTTAATTATTAACTTATTATTATTTGGCTTTTCTTCCTCATGCACTGGGAGCAGTTCAGAACAGCTTCTGCATGAGCTTCTGTTAAATGAGTCTTAAAAATGTGGAGGAAAATCATCTCCAGTGTTATGGACTTTTCACTGAAAAAACCAAATCAGTGTTTCAGTGCTCATTTTCTGTTCTGCACTCCTAAATTAGAGCTTCAAGTGCAGGAGATGTTGCTCAGAAGTCTGGTGGTGCTGCATTACAAATAGAATATTTTCCTTTGAGGTCAAAATAATCACTTATCAAAATGATTTTATTTTTAAATGTTTCGTGTTTCAGAAGTTGTGTTATTTCAGGGAATTTATTGTCAGTACAGATATAAATTTAGGAGGAGGCTGCCTGGTTGTTGCCACTGTCACACAGAGAAGTTTTTTAGGGAATGGCAGCAATCACTGGAAGGAATGATTTACGTACAGAGTAAAACCATGAAGATATTTTCAATCCATAACTTGTATCAGAAATGGGGTGAGTTTCCCTGATAACTTTCCAAGTCAAAACTGGCAGTAACCCTCAGCTGCAGTGTTCTCTGAGCTGTACAGTGGATTTTCTGTCTGATACCACAGGAAAGCAAAGCTTTTGAAACCACGTTTGTAGAATAATAAAATTAAACCCACGGTGATGTCAAAGCAGCAGCTGGAAAATTGCAAAGGCACAAGGAATTCAAGGCTTTGTGACTTTGTGTGATGTGGACTGAGGACTGACAAGGTAATTTGGAGGAATTATGTCCTTGTGACACTTGACTGAGATGAAATGAATTTTGGCCATTTTTGTCCAGCTTGGTTAACATAATTAATCTGTTGTTTATTCAGAAACCTATGGCAGGATTCACTCCTGGCTCCTCAGCTCACAGATGGATAAACACAACTGTTAAACAAGGGTGGCTTGGCAAAACTGCTCCTGCACTTGGTAGCCTTCCTCTGCATCAAAACTGATATCCTGCTGAATTATTTTTGTGTATAATCCCCCTACAAGGATGCATCAGTGCTGCTGAAAATTGAAATTTTTATGGTTATTTTAGGACTTCTATTGTCTTTCCACTTGTTGAGTTCAAAGGTAGCGTGCTTTAAAAACGATTCCTGGCGTTCCCTTCTGTGATTCTGATTCTGGCTTAAAACATCAACTAAAACTTGTAATAAATTCTTCAAACAAACAAAACCCCAAACAAACAAGAGAAAAAAGAGCAGCAACACTCATATTGACAGATGTATGCTATAGCTTCTACATGTGGAACTGGGATTTTGTGATCCTGTAATCTTTGAACTGTGTTTTTTGAGGCCTGTAAGTAGAAAATGTGGGAAGGCAGATAACTGAGATCTATTTGGCAGATAAAAATTATATGTATTTATAATATATAATATATTTATAATATACAATATATTTATAATATATAATATATTTATGATATATAATGTATTTATAAGATATAATGTATTTATAAGATGTAATGTATTTATAATATGTAATGTATTTATAATATATAATGTATTTATAATATTTAATATATTTATAATATATAACATATAATATATTATATATTTAAAATATTATTATTTCTACATTTAGAGAAGGTGTATTTTACTTGGAGTTGTAAGAACTCCTGTTTTGCAATGAGGTGTAAGAAGCTGTTGGAGGTATTGCAGACCTTTGATGTCAGTCTTCCATTCTCAGTGCCCCACTGCTCCTCAGGGCTTTCCCTTCCCTCTAAAAAGCTTCAGCTTTTAGTGGGAAAAAGAAGTTTTGAGAATATTTATTTAGTTTTGAAATCCCTTCTGTTTGCTTAAGATAGCCATCATCAGACCCTGTTTGTGTTCTGAAGTATTGATGGATGATGTAGATTCTTTTTTTTTTTTTCAAGATTACAGTACAATTTCAAGCCCAAAAAACCCAAAAACTCAAAAAAACTTTGATAACTTTCCCAAACTGAAAATGTGCTGAATTTTAGTGAAATTCAGATGGAGCCCTGCCCCTACTGGCTCTTTTGAAAGCTCAGATTGTGCAAAGGAGATGCCAAGAGCCAAACCCCAGAGTTCCCAAGCTCAGTTACTCACAGCAATAAATAATTAGTAATGTCTGAGTAATGCAGGAAATCTGCAACAGCAGCTCTTGGGCTGTAGGGCAGGGTTTGAGAGTTAAATTTGCTCAGTGAGAAAGAATTCCCTCAAATTAATGATTTCTTAATCAAAAAATCAGGGAGGATTGGTATTTTTTGAGACTCCAAATTCCCGTAGTACGATGCATACTGGAGGATGCTGAGAGGGAAGACTAACAAAGCAAATAAAGAGCAAAATAACTCCTTGAAATAGTCTACTTAATGATTAATGCTTTACACTTATTGTGTGAAAAGCCAAGTTCTAATTAAATAGTTTGTTTTCTTTTTAAGTAAATATTGTATTTCTAACTAATGTGAAGCCTGAAGGAGCATCAGAGACAGAAAGGACTCTGTAGGATGACAGCTCTTGCACAGAATATATTTTATATGTGTCACTCAAAGCTTTTTAGCTGCAGTCAAATCAGTTTCACCACAGGAAAAAATAAAAAAAAAATAAGTCCAACAAAAACTCCTCCCCAAAATAAGTCCATTCATCTTCTGGTGGTTTCATGGAAGGAAATTTTCAACATTGACTTAAAGTACAGGAATCTCTTGGATGTAATTTTTATTTCCATCAGAATTCAGAACAAGGCTAGGAAATGTCCACTACCCTGTGATTTCAGAAAGGATTTGAACACTTAAAACCTTGAATAATTAAAGACACTGGTTTAATCAGATTTTTTAATGAGTTGGGATCTCTGTCAGTGGTTCAGAAGAAAAGTCCAACCTCTCTGAAGCACTTGTGAAAAATTTCCCTGTTATAACATTAATAAGGATTGTTGTTAAGATAAAGCTATCGAACATCTACAAGTTTCATAAAAATAAAGGGGATGCCCCTCATTCCTACAGTAATATTTCTGACCCAGAAAGTGCTAATTAAGTTTTAGGTTTAAATCACATCCTAATGTTTTTTATTATTTGAGTGAACTGCCAAAAGTCCTGGGCAGATGTGGCGGTGTCTGATTTTCACATCTGGATTTTATTCTTTCAGCCTTGCTCACAAGGCTTTAGCAGGCATTTCAATACCTGCTGCAGAAGGGTACAACTGTACATGATTTGCCTAAATAAAGCTGTAGCAGACTTCATTTCTTTCAGCACTGACAGCATAAATATGGTACAAAATTCAGTTCCTCTTTTGAATTCAGTTCTAAAAGGCTCTTTTTTTTTTTTTTTTTTCTGTGCTGAGTATCAAATTGAAATTTTAACTAGTGTACAGGTATTTTCCCCCAAAGACTGAAAATATGGAGCTAATGCTGTGTGTCTAAGAAGCCAAGGACACTGAAAATTACACTTCTGAGCCTTTCTTTTCACATTTAGCACCACTTTACAAGAAAATTTACACAGCCCTCAGTTGGTTGCAATGCTGCTTAACTTGATGATGCCTTTAAATTTTTTTTTTCCCAATTAATTCTTCAGAGACTGATTTGGTTTGCATCAGTGCTAAAAATCTGTTCCTCTCCTGCTTTCCAACAGAGATAGAAATAAAGCTGTCCAGTAACAGAGTTATGATGGTGGTTATTAGTCTCCTTCCTCCTGAAGAACAAGAAAGGTTAAAGTAGTTTCAGAAAGTCTAAAATTGTCAATTTTTGTCTGATTCTATAATAAATGTTAAGTTTTGGAGGCACTGGTGTTAACTTCCATGCTGTTAGCATTATAAAACCACATGGAGCCAGTGCTCAGAGTTGATGTAGTGATGGTTGATGTTTTTGTCCATGACTGATTGATGGGATACAGCAAAATGCAGCATCCAGAATTTTCTATATGGACTATATGCTAGGGGATGAGATTCTGGGAAACTACAGATTTCTGGGTTTCTTTTTGTCATTTTGAAACTCATCTGCTGTGTAATCTTGAGGTATCAGCCCAGGGGGGAAGCACAGGCTCCTCAGAGCACGTTGTCTCTGCATCACCAATCCAGTGAAAAAGGATTTTGTGCTTTGCTGTGGGATAGAATAGCAACTAAAGACACAAAAATGGGACTTTCAACCATTCCTGAATAAATGCAGCCCATCACAAAAGTCAAGATCAAATAATTAATGAAAATATTGAGCAAAGCAATTCCAAATGAAATATTCCACTTTGAGAGTGCCAGAACATTGTCACTGTGAAGCACTTTCCTTCTGACAAATTCTTGGCTGTTTCAGAGCTGGAAAAGCCATCCTTGTAGGATTTTATTGTCTTAGGAGAAGGAGAGAAGAATGTGGAACTCAGCAGCAGTGATCAGCATCCAGCAGTCTTTGCACAGGGAGCTGGGAGCAGCTCCTGGCTCCAGAATGATTTTAAATTAACAATATTGTGAAAAGCAGTCACGTTACCAATTGCCCCCAGAACTGATTAAATTGAAATAGGACTCATATTTCACAGTCTGTTAGTAAGTCCATTATATTTTTTGAAGAAGATCTGTTTTCTCTGACTCTGGATTATACAGACTGTTTTCTTAGCTGGCAATTTCAGATACTGAATAAGGAGGAAGGGAGCAAGGTGCCATCATTCCCAAGTCACAATATTGGAGAGGAGATGAAAAGGTGTTACACCAGCTTTAAATAGATTGAATTTTTTGTGTGAAGGAAGTTGGAGCTTCCCTTGCTGAGTAGTTTTGCTGCAATAACTCGTTCAGTTGCTCCTTTTCTATTCTGGAGCCAGTAAAGTAACAGGACACAATACTGGAAAAATGAATTTTCTTGTGTATTTTAAGAGACAGATTCCACTTTTGCAGACCTACTGGGGCCATTATCATGTAAATAATAATCATGCAAATAATAATCATTTAAATAATAATCATTTAAATAATAATCATGCAAATAACAACCATGCAAATAATAATCATGTAAATAACACATTGGTGATTGTGTGAAGGAACCAGAGATCAGTCTGAAAATTGAATATACTGATTCAATCAATATTCTAAGTCACCCCCAGAGGATTGTTTGAGGAATGGCTGGGGATAATTTGGCATAGCTGGGAACACTTGGAAAATATTTGAGTGGGCTCCAGAGAGCTGGAAGTGCTTTGGGGACACACAGTGAGGGAGAGCATGTAAAGGTGCTTTCCTTCCTGATCAGGAGGAGGAAATGGAATCTGCTGGCCACATCTGGGCACCCCAGGAATATTTTGATGCTGTAATGATGGTTGGCCACATCTGGGCACCTCTGGAATATTTTGATGCTGTAATGATGGTTGGTCACATCTGGGCACCTCTGGAATATTTTGATGCTGTAATGATGGTTGGCCACATCTGGGCACCTCTGGAATATTTTGATGCTGTAATGATGGTTGGTCACATCTGGGCACCCCTGGAATATTTTGATGCTGTAATGATGGTTGGCTCCTCCTGTGATGCAAGTAACAGTAATGATTAGTGATTAACACCTCTCCTTAGGGATTCAGCTGTAAGTGGAGGTGCAATTTATCTTTGACATTAGCCAGGGACTGATCAAGTGCCTCGACATCACCTGAGGAGTGAGATGTAACACCTTGGAGGTGTTTAATTCCTCTAGTGTGATGTCTTTCTCCTTGAGTGATGATATCTTTTGTTAAGATTCCACTTTCCTAAAGCACCACTTTTGTTCTGCTGCTCTAATGGGGAGACTCAAGGCAGTGAAGAGTTGCTCTAATTTTTTTTTTGTGAATGCAGAAGTTACTGACTTTTACTTGAATCTGCAAAGAGGAGAGGGGAGAAAAACCCCAACCTCTCCAGAGTTACAATGCACAGAGTAAATTCTGATGGTTTCATTGTCCTTTAAGTGTCCAAGGGAATATGGGCCCATATTTCCTCCTGGTTATGAATCCTTCTGCAGATTGAACCCATTTCATGGAGGCTTTTTTGAGGTAATCCAAAGAAAATATTTAATGTAAGAATTTTATGTTTGCGGAATCTCTGAGGGGGAGAGACATCCTGAACTCAAATAAAGGATTTAGCAGAAGACTTTAATTCTGCTGTATGAATGTTTTATGCAGGTTGTGTGCACAGCATGCTAGCTGCTCACTGGGCTTGAGTAGTCTATAAAAATCAAGGTTCCTTAACTCAGTGTGGGACCAGCAGGAGACCCAAAGAAGGAATAAGAAAGTGAAGCATGAAACCACTGGCAAAGCTTGAATTAATCAATTTTTCTTAGAAGCAAATCTGTTCCTGCCTCTAAAAGAGAAGCTGTTTAAATGTGATCTCTGGAATGAATAGCAAATTCACAGGAGAAGAATCTATTTAACAAAAATCTTACACAAATCTAACATCAGGCAAGAATGGCTGTTTTCAGTTCACTGCCTACCTTTGAACTGAAAAACCTCACCAGGATTTATACACTTCTCTGGCAGTTCCTGTTGCTGATTACAATTGCACTCACCAATTGCTGCACTCATTGTATCCAGATCATAAATCTTTCCTGGCTGATGCTCAACACCTCAATTTACCAATTTATTATTGTTCTAGCTGATCTGCATTGTCCTAATCACACATTCCTGTCCCAGGTCTGTTTGCAGGAGGGAAGGAATTCCAGACCATCGATCTTCCTTTAGCAACTTTAACTCTCCATCAACCTGAGGCTTGCCCAAGTGGAAAATTACTTCCTTGAAGTAGTAGAATTGCATTTTTTGTTAGCATATTAGGATCTTGCAGTTTGTAACTGATCTAATTCTGACCTGCTTTAATAGTTTTGTGGTTGTTTTATTGAGTCACAAGCGTTGTACAAAAAGTTTCAGGTGTCTGTTAAAACTGAAAAAGCTTCCTTAAAGATTGAGTTCAAGAAACAACACATAATATTTTTGATTTAGACTGGGACTGTAGCTATTAATATTTTTACAGACTTGATTAACAATTAGATTTAAGCACAGACTCCAAGCCACATTGTCTCAGAAATAATTGTTTTATAGAGGCTTGTTTTGAACAAAGAAATCCAACAGACACAGAGGATGCCTCTAAGTAGTTTAAGTTAGAATTGTGGATGTTGGAAAACCTTTGGGAAAACATCTGGGTCGGTTCTGACCCCTCTCCTCTGATGCCTACTCTTGTTCTTTGTGCTAATGTGAATAATTTGTGAAATTTTATTTGAAACCATCACGGTACTGCAAAAAGCAGGGAGTGGTTATAGTTGTGTGCCTCTTTCCCTCTGAAAAAGCCCAAAATGATGCACAGGCAGTGTTTTCTGAATGTGACAGGAATGGACTTGAAACGGGATAAGTAAGCCAGTTCTGGGGAGGGTGATCTTGCACAGATTTTGGGGTCTGGGTTGGTGTTAGTCCTGCTGGACACTTGGAGACGCCCCTGAATGCTCCTGTTGCCCTAATTGTGGTTAATCAGAGAGCAGTGGACACTGCCAGCACAGTTTGTGGCATTTCAGGATTCAGTCTTGGTGTGACACAGAAATCCAGCTCTCCCCAAGGCTGGGGGATGAACTGCTGTGGAATGTTTGGTGCAGACTGGGAGGGTTTGGTGCCGTGGGAATTGGTGCAGATTCAGAATTATTTCACAGTTGTGGTAAATTGTGGGAATGCCACAGATTCAGAATTAGGGAAAGTGGTGCTGTGGGGACCAAGGACACACAGAAATAAAGAATCTCAGCCCAAAACCCTCAAACTCAGCCTGCTAACCTGATAGCTCAGGTACTCCCTGAATGATTTGGGTGGGAGCTTCTCTCACCCCGTGGAATCAAGAAATGTCCAGTGCCACTTTCACTATTGGCTGTGTCATTTCTCAATCCACTGTTTTCCAAATTCTGTTGAATGCATTACAAACAATCTATTTTATCAGTTAGAGACATTATGGAATGAAATGTTTCTGGAGTAAGGCAGAGGTAGATCTAAACCAGTCCTGTCTCAAATACAGCTGGAGTAGGGCTAAATAAAAGCCAGGAATCTGAATTTGCACTGCTGAATTCGCTTTGAGTCTAACTGTCCCTACTGAGAATATTCTGCCACCTGGAATATATTCAGGGTTTCCCCCCTGGTTCCCCATATTGTATCTGGATTAAATATTTCACTTCAATAAAGACTGCAGAGTTATAATGAACACTACATGATTTCTGAAAAGCTTGGGTTTGGTCATTATTAGTAACTTAATGCCCATTAAGATTGTAATTATGGCCACAGTCTCCAAGTGCTTCATCCTGACTGAAGGACTTTATTAAAACATTGCTTTTGCTTTTACAGTGTGCACAAATTGTGCTCAGGATTGCAGAGGCATGAGAGCCTAAAAATAATTTGGAAACCTTAAATATTCTTAAAGTTGTACGAGATAATGTCCTGGTTTTGTGCTTAGCCATGGCTAAACTCGGTGCACTGTGAAATGAGGAGTAAAATGGAAATTTCCAGGTTTAACACTGGAAAATGCCTATTGAGAATAACCTTCATGGTGCCATGGTCAGGATGGGTACAGAATTGTTGGCTGATGAAGGAAGCTTGCTCCTAAATGATGATTTTTCAAAAACCAGCATCACTACACCTAGGAAGGTGTTTCTGAAATCTGTTTGTTCAAAATTCTTAATAAAGTTTTCCAGTACCAGCTATCAGATATTTACAAGTAAAAAGTCACTTTTGGAGGTGTACTTCTCTTCAAGCCAATAGAATTCAAGAGGGATTAGAGGCTTCTGGTGGGCTTTAAAAGACAGGGCACATAAAAGAGGTTTTGGGTTCTTTTTTGCACGATAAAATTGGTTCAAAATTCACGGCAGTTGTTTGTTTGATTGGTTGCAAACCAAAGATCACTTACCAAGGGCCATGAGAACTGATGAACAGGTGATCCACAGGGAGAACAAAGTGTTAATTAATCGGTTTTCTGTTCAGACAGAGAAATCAGCTTCTCCCCAGCTCTGGTTTTCCAACCCACATCCCTCCCTGCCCAGCCCAAACATCCCAGTGCCCCTGATGTTTGCCCAGCTGATGTGGCTGGGGCTGTGCAGACAATTACCCTTTAGATGGAGCTGTTTCTCCTCAGATGATGCCAAGGTTCCAAATTGTGTCTAAGAAGTTAAGTGAGAATGAGCTGATTTGTGCTGCAGTTCAGTAAAAGGTTTTATTCTTTTAGAAATGAGTGTTTATCGCCGCCAAACAAAGCCAAGTGTGTCCTGTTCGTACCTGCTCAAAAAAAAATCTCTTATAAGAAATAAATATTGATAAGGAAAAGAAGATTATGACAGTGTTTTGGAAAATGCACAGATATATCTGTACAGCTCAAATTTGGGATAGTTTTTTGATATGAAGAAAATGTGAGCGCTGCATGTAAGATTATGCTACACAGTCAGTGAGCTGAGCTTCTGAGCATTCAAATATTTCCCTTGTAGGTGAGGAAAATTTGTCTTTTCCCTGTGAGCAGCAGTGAACTGGTGAGAGTGATCCTCAGAAGGGTAAAAGCTATCTGTTTGTTTCCTATCATGATTAACACAGGCTTCTTTCATTAACAAGGCAATCCTGCTTTATCAGCATTAACTCCAGCATACCCAAAGCAACTCTGCTAGCTGGTCCTTGGGAAGTTGTCTAATTAACTTCTAATTAAATTCACTCTTGGAATGAAGTGCCACTTCAGAAGGATGTGTTCCCTGACATGTGTGGTTCCAGGTCTCTGCCCTTCTGCAGGATAAACACGTTCAAGTGCTCTGCACATTCAGTGGTGCCCAGCAGCTCATCAGCTACTCCAGAGCATGCAGTTTATTTGGCCTGCAGGGTTGTTTTTGCTGTCAGGAGCTGTGGATTTGGCTCTATTAATTGTTGTGGCAGCACTAGCAGCCTGTTTCTGCCTTTCTGGGAGTCAGGGATCTGATGAGAGAGCAAAGCCCTCCCTCAGGGAGGAGGTGTCTGGAGTCAGTCTGCTGGCAAAAGAACAGCAAGTTTAGCCCAAGTTTAGCCCATCTCCCTTTTTCCTCACACAGCCTGAGTTGTTCAGAGCAGAGCTGGCCTGCTGAGTGCATTCCTCCATGGGGACTGAGCTTTGTGTTCTCTTTGGGGAGTTTGTGTGAGCCAAAGCCCTCCTGCTCCTGCTTCTCCTGCATCCACCCGTGCTGGGTTAGGGATGTTTCATGAACCTCCACCTCTCCACTGTGTGTTTTGGCAGTGCAGGATTATGCAATTGAGAGTTCTCTATTCAGCTGTTGCTCCCTTGATTTTGAGAATGTTAATTGTGTATCTGGATGGAAACCTGGCCTTTCCTCCATCCCTTGTGGAAGTGGCTGTGACCCTCTCAGATGCCTTTGCTTGCCCAGGTGTCCCCACACTGTGATGCCTCAAGTTTGAGCTTTCACATCCTCCAGGTTCTGCACTGCGTGGGTTCCTAACTCTGAGCTTCAGATAAAGTGTCAGCCAGTTCTGTCCCAGCTCAGGCACTCACAACAATCCTTTCCCAGCCCAGAACCAAGGACAAAAAGCACAACCAGCCCCTGATTGAGGAGAGAGATCTGGGAGGATGGGACTGCATCAGCTGAGGCTGGAATTGCACAATTCACCCCAAGGTGGAAATGGAACAAAACTCACAAAAGTGTGAAACTCGTGAGCCCTGGCCAGGCTCTTGCACTGCCCAAGGTGCAGCCTTTGAAGGGCTTTTAATAAATCTCTACTTTATTCCTTTATCCCTGCCCAGCCCCTGCTCCAGGCAGCCTCTCCAGGCATCAGCTCTATCCTCCCGATGCAGAAGCCACGTCCATGCCCTGTACTCACAGCTGTACCCTGGTAAATTCAGTTTTCCCTGATTTGCAGTCACGAATAATCACTGACCTTCCAGTGCAGGCTCTTGGGACTTTGCTGGCTTGGTGTTTGCCCCAGCTCCTCCTGCTCTCAGGAGCTGTCTGGAGGGGAAAAGCTCTGCTGAACTTTTGGGAAGAGCATTTCTGGTTCAGGGTTGGGGTTGGGGATCCCAGCCCAGAGCCCTCAGTGGCAGGAGGGACCTGCTCCTCTCTCGACTTTCTGAAGACCTCCCACAACCTGATTCCCACACCTGTCTGGCTTCTGGCAAGATCCCTGCAGGCTGTGATAAAGCTTTATTAGTTTCATTAGACTTTCATTACGGAACAATCAGAATCATGCTAACAAATCCCCTCATTATTGCTGTATAAATCTCACATCCTTGCTCCTTGTTTCTTATTAACGAGCAGCTGAAGGCTCTGCAAGTGCAGGAGGTAAATAAATCCCTGCTGGGCAGAGGCCTGCCAGGATTCTGTTTATTCCCAGGAAATCCTGGGGCTTTTCCCCAAGCTTTTACTCAAGCTTGTGTTCCCTGAAGCCAAGAATTGAGTTTGGGGTGATTGAGCAGCTGAGTGCAGCATCCTCGAAGGCGCCCAGGAGCTGGAGCAGGATGTGCTGGGAGCAGCAGGGTCCTACAAACCCAACCTGGGAATAACAGGCACAACCTCAATTCCCTCTTCAATCTGCCTCTATGTGTTCTATCAGCACATCTTTTTTGTGTTCTGTGAAGAGAATATCCAACTTTTCCTCTAACAGAGACATCTCATGCAGATTTTTCACGTTCTCCACCTACACAGAGTTGTAATTAAAGAAATTACAGGGTGACAGGATGACTTCTAACCTCCTAAAATAATTTACCTTTTCCTACAATAGCAATTTAAAACCACTTTAGAGCTGTGATCATTTGGAGAAAAAGCTGGGAATTGGGATGGGACTTGTGACACAAAGGCAAGCTGGGCTTTAGTTAAAAGCACTCAATAACTCCTTCTGTGACTTTTTAATTTTTATTTTTTAAATACAAACGTGTTTTCAACACTAAAAAAAAATATATACTGATCTGTGTGATGCATAAGCTGCATATGGTGTTAATTACTGTGAAATTAATCACATTTTGTATTGTGCTTACACAACTTTGTCCTCTCATCAGCATTCCTGCAGATTTCTTCTGATGTTGAATCAGTTGTAGCAGGCTTTAAAAATAAAATTATGATTATAGAGCTGCTTCTCTGCCAATTTCTTACTTTGAATTGATTGTTAGATGTGAACATGGGTTTAACCTTACACTTATGCTCAAATTCTGATTGCCTGAGGCTGAACCAGTGACCTGAACAGCACCAAGATATCACAGAATTTAAAATATCAGGTTGAAATGGGACCTCAAGGGTCATCCAGCCCAAGCACTCTTGGCAAAGACAAGGGGTGTGGGAGTTGGAGGGTGATTTTTAGTGTTTATTAATTTAAATTTCTGCACTGTCACCACAGCTGCTTGTAGCTGTTCTCTGCATTCCATCTTACTCACTGTGCCACAGAAATAATTCAATGTTCACTTGTTGCTCTGTGTGCCTGACGTGCCCTTCCAACCATAAATATAAAAAAATACAGAGTGCTGTAAGGTTGTTGCTTTCTTAATGATGTAAATTAACTGCTGTCTTTATTTCTAGTTTTAATGTGGTTTTTTGTTGTTGTATTGTTTGTCTTTTCCCACTCTAATTATTTTTTTTTTTTCAGTATTTAGGAATTTGAGGGGTTAGGCAAACAAATCCACTGAGGTTTTGATTAAATTGCTTTCTGCTCTCTTGAGCAAAAGAGGGGAGGGGATGAAGGGGAACTCTTTAATTTTCACTGGAGGGCTCAGGGCAGCACTTGTGCAGTTCTGGGGTGTTTGAGTCAGGTTATTCTGATTTTTGTGCTCAGGGCACCTCCCAGAGCTGGAATTCCAGCAGATTCCCCCTCCTGACTTTTCCATCACCCCAAAGTCACACCCTGCCCCTCTCCAGGCTGCCCTTCCCTTCTGAAACACATTTACAATTCCACACACCCCTCTACTGATATCCAGGAAATTCAGGATTTATGGCTTCATTTTCTGCAGGGTGCAGGAGGAGAAGGTAAAATACTTCTGAGAAAGGAAATGAAGATAAAATAGGGGGATTTCAGCCTGAAAAGAGTTCTCTCCTCAGGCCTGCAGTTTGATTTCTTGGAAAGCAAAAGCACTTCTTAAAATGTGTAATTTGCCAGTGATTCCGTGGCTCTTTATTGCTCCTTCTGAAAACCTGTATAAAAACAATAATTAAAAAAGAGAAATTTAATGACTGTCACTTCCCAATTATCCCAACCAGCCACCTGATCTAGTGAATATATATGCTGGCTGGGAAACTGAAATTATTTTAATTTCCAGGAAGCAAAAAGTAGGTCTATGAACAGAAAACAGCTTTTTGATGGGCATTGATCATCCACAAAAATAAGGAATTGTGGCAGTTTTTGAAAAAACCCAACCATGTGGTAACTGCTCTTAAAGCCTGCTAGAACAGTGATTTTCAGCAGGTTCCTCAGCTTCCACATGCACAGATACAGATTTAAATCCATATATTTCCAGGTATAACCTATATAATCCCCTCTCTCCACACATGGATATTCCCAGTTTGAAGTTTGTTCCTGACTGTGGATCCTTCCCCTGAGGTTGGCACAGCGCTGCTGCTTTCTCCTGGAGTTTGTGCAGAACCAAAGGAGTTTTCCAGCTCCCTGCATCCCACATTAAAAGCCAATATTTTTCATATCTGGAGGTGTTACCTCAATTTCTGCTGGGTTTTCTGTGCAATCTTCCACATCTCCTTCATTGGAGATCCATGTAAAGGGTTTAGGGTGGTTCACCAAGTGTTTGGGACATTTTCTCATTACATTTCAGCAAATAATTTCTTTTTAACACAATCAGAGAGACTGTCAGGAGAGGAAAATCTGGATTTAGAAGTGGGGAGGGATCTGTGCCTCCCTCCTCACTCAGTGGGTTATTTGCTTTGTCACTGCGTGAGTGTTCAGAGCTGCCAGAAACAGAAAAGAGAGCTCTAAACCCAAAAAAAAGTTTGAACTTTGAGTTTAATTACTACATTTGTTACATTTTAAGTACCTTTCAAGCAATGCTAAAGATCACTGGAGAGGCAACAGCAGCAGCTCAGCCAAGGGTTTAGCTGATAACATTAATACAGCTTTTATATTAAGTGCTAACATCAGTTAACCTTTCGGGAGAGTTTATTCTTTCCTGGAAAAATGATGTTCAAGTGAGTCACTTTGCTGCACATAGAGCAGCTATTCTTCTCCATTTCAGCATTTGTAGCTGCAGTGATCCATCTGACTGCAGAGCTACACCCTGGCACAAAGCTAAACAATCCTTGCAGCCTGTCACTTGCAATAATTTGCTCCACTTTGTCATAAGAGAAAATCCTCAATGAGTTTTGTGAAAATCTGAGTACAGCACAGGAGATGGAGATTTTGGGGGAAGGTAATGGTACATTGCTTTTCTCTGGAAAAGATTATTTCCTTGGAGGTTGATGTACCTATTTCAGTGAATTTGTATAATCTTTTTTTTTTCTAACTATTTGACGTTCTTAAAGTTTCTGAAAATTCCTTGTTTTTATGAAGGGATACATGCATAGTGTGAGAAATCTAATTTTCCAGAGAAAATAAGATCATAATGGAAGTGCAGAGAGTTCCTTCTTGCACTTTTGTTTATTTTAGGGTCTGTGCTTCTTTGCCCAGCAGTATTTATTTTGAATTCCACTGAAATGTTTAGAGAGGAAAAAAAAAAAGATTAATTCTCTTTAATGTTAATTGGGCACTGTCTCAGTCTTTTAGAAACTAAT
This sequence comes from Poecile atricapillus, assembly GCF_030490865.1. NCBI lineage: Eukaryota > Metazoa > Chordata > Aves > Passeriformes > Paridae > Poecile > Poecile atricapillus. The sequence continues at coordinate 18,383,789 of NC_081260.1, read as the reverse complement.
GCTTTATTAAAGCTTGAATATTTTGAAATTCTTTAAATTGAGATTTAGGTGAGGAAAACCTTTTCCCAGAATAAAAAGAGATATTATTCATCTTTAGGTAGTTTTCTCTGCAGTCTCCCATGGCTCCCTCACAGCAGACCCAGGGCTTAGGGTGGTTTGCCAAGTGCTTGGGGTGTTTGCTCATTATATTTTAGTAATGATTTTCTTTGTAATACAATCAGAGAGAGGAAATTCTGGATTTAGAAGTGGAGAGGGATATAGAGAAATACTTTTAGTAACTTCTGCACATTTATTATGTATACAGATCTGAAGATATAAATAATACATATTTATTACGTAAACAGATCTGAAGATTTAAGGTTGCTCAAGACTTTGGATGATCCCCATTAAGAAAAAAATGAAATGTCTAGGTGGAATTCACCCTGGCTTTATGAGATGGAAAATGATGAGCCATATTCCCATTTAATCAGACATTTCAGATCAAAGTATTTGTACTATCTTTTTTCTTTTTTTTTTTTTTTTTTTTTTTTGAGAAAGTGGATATTATTGCTTTAATTTCCATTTATTTTGCCTTCTACTTAATATCAGTTGGGTCTTGAGCCTCTTTTACCTCTTTTTCCCTGCTTCTGTCATCTGTGTTTTATGACAGAAATGGAATGTAGCTCTTTTAATCAGAGTGGACCAGGTTATTGTGCTGGGGACCTCTTAATAAAGTTGTGATTTTAGGGATGATCAAGTAGCATAATAGAAATATTCATGTGCCCGTGAAGCCTGCAGTAATTATTTCAGCCTTTAATGTAAAGTTACTAAACCTCCACAAATGGTCAGGCCATGCACAGAGCCAATACTGCTGGATTTTGTTTTATGACACTGGGTGGTCCTCAGCTCATGTTGATATTTCAAATATTTCCAAAAGACAGAGAGCTTAACCAGATACTGAGAGTGAAGGTGAAATGAGTCAACTCCTCTGGAAACAATGTCAGTTCAATTTATTTCCATTAAAAAAAAACACTACAGAGATTTATAATCCCAAAGTATCTGTAATTTATAATGCTTGCATTTGAAACTTTAATTATATCCTTGTTGAACCAAACCCTGTGTTATTAATTATCAGATAGCAAAGGCTAATGTTTCATTACTAAAATTAGCTTGAAGTTTGCACTGTGTCTGTCTCAGCTCTGTGGTGGAGGCATGAGGGAGAAGATGTACAAGGTACACAAACGTGGCTTGAATTCAGGTTTGAATTCAGGTTTTGAAGCTGGTAAATAATATCCCTTCATCTATTTATGCACCATGAGCAGCAGCTGAAGTCCCCTCCCTGCAGTCCTGTCTAAGTCTGAACAAGTTTGGTGAGCAAAGGCTGACTTTATAAATATTTTAGGAACTTGAAAGGTTCCACAGCAGTTTTCATACTGGCCCAGGCAAGTGGAACCCGTTGTGTTTCCACCCAAGTTTTTGTGAAGGTTGGCAGTGACCCAGTGCCTTTTCCCACACCTTTAATCACCAATTTCTTCTTTATGAAAATAGCTTGTTGAAATATTTGTAGATAGAGGTGAGGCTTCAATTTCTGCACAGTAACTTTGTGGCTCTGTTTCTCCATAGCCCTGTGTGCTGTGTGAATGAAAAAATCTTCCCCAGCCTTTTCTCTTTGCTTTGAAAACTTTAAGGAAATGTCTCTCTGACATGAATTTTATCTGCTAGTTACACACTGAGAATTGCCACTCAAAACAAATATTGCTGCATGGCCAGAGGTAAGTTTATACATAAATATTACTGAATGCCAGAAGGAAGTCTTAGTAATAAAATTGGAAAAATACTACAATTATAAACCACCTTGCTAATAATCAGTTTTGCTCTTTATTACTTCAGATATGCATAATTTCTATATAGATCTATAGATGTGATATCATTTGGCTGTTAGAGACTGCAGAATATGTGCTCTGGTTTGGAAAGTGCCTTTTGATTAAATTTATAAATGAACTAGCAGCAGGTATTTTAATTTTTATTGTCTTTAACCCTTCTGGCAGAATTGATGGTGTAGGTTCTCACAAGAAGGAAACCTCTGGCTCATATCTGGAAGGGGGAATCTTGCCTTCCTAAAACTGAAATTCCTCTTCAGAGGTTTACCAAGATTGCTAACCAGGATTTTCCACATACACACAGGCACACACACACAAATATATCTATAAAAGAAACAAAACTTATTTATATGATAATCACACTGACCTGTGGAGAAATAATTTAATTCCTGCACATTTGTTGGGTAGTATCACAAGTGTTAATTTGCTTTCCTTAAAAGAACAACCACTTTTAGCAGAACTTGTGGCAGCACAGAGCTTGGAGCAAGCTCTGATGTTTGAGCCGTGCACTCGGGGATCCCCAAGAAGCCCAGGTTTGTCCATGGATGCAGGGTGTGATGGCTGCTCAGTTAAACTGGAACACGAGTGCCACTCCTGATGGATTTTCCCTTCTCTGCTGGGAGAACAGGATGGATAAATGGGCACAGAGCTGGAGTAAAGCAGGCAGGCAGAGATATCAGAGCTGATCTAATGAAGCACTTTCACAATTTTGGAGCAAATCTCAAGTGCTGTTAGGCCACTGCTTGCAGTCATTTAGTTGCCATACTTAATCTGCCCCATAATCTTTATTTTCTAAAATATTTATTTATAAATATTATTTCTATTTCTGTGCCATGGCATGGATTATTGTCAGGCACGTTCAGTGTGGCCTTTGCCTGAGCAAAGCTCTGCAGAAACACACTTTGCCATGAGTTTAACTCACTTGTTTGCAGCAAAGGCTGATGTGCTATAAAATGTGTGTCTCTTTCCAACTCTTGATTCTTTATCTCTGTGATATCCATTCCTGTTTGTTCCACTTCCTCTGAGTTTCACCTCATTGCCCTTGAGCTTCTCTCGTCCCTCACTGCAGTTTTTTTCCCTGTTAGAGTTCTAAGGGATTTTCTTGCTGTTGTGTCTGTGTTTTGCTCTTCTTTCATGACCTCTGCTTCCTCTGCTGCTGAAGTTAATGTTTCCCTTTGCTGCTCACAGAGGGGTTGGTGCCCCTGTCTCCCTGCCTGTCCTCTGACTCCGTTCTTTCCCTGCTGCTGAGCACAAAAAAATCTGGAGTGGAAAGGCAGATTAGCGAGTAAACTGATCGATGACAATTTGATAACCCTCCCAACCTGGCACTCCCAAACCTTGGCTTTTACTCCAGTGTGTCAGCCAAAAACTGAAATCTATAGGAAGATTTAGAAAAGGATGCAGTAAAAAGAGCAAAGGAAGTCACCACCACAGGGAGCTTCCACCACTGTACCTATTTCAACAGAACATTAGGTCTTGGAAGGTGTACTTGTAAAGCTTTCCTTGGAAAAATAACTTCCTTTTATTCTCTCAGGAACTTTATGCCCTCAGGGTAGGAACCAGCAGTGTTTAACACGCTCCATGCAGCAGCCCCATCCCAGGAACACTGAATTCCTCATCCCTGTCTGCTGCACTGGCCTTACTGAGTGGTTGGGAAATGAAAGGGAAATTTATGCACCTGATGCAGGCACTTAGGGCTACTGAAACAGAATTCCAGTGTGGTCAGGAAGTGGGTTTTGTAATGGCAGTAAATTGGTGTTTATAGGCTTTAAAAAGGATGGACGGAGCAAGCACGGTGATGAAATAAAGGATTTTGTTAGGGAGCACAAGAGGAGTGTTGGGATTGCAGAGTGGGGCTCTCCTCTCCTGCCAGATCCACGTGGATCCATGGTGCTGCTGAATAAAATGGTGTAAAAAACCATCCTGGCACAAAAAAACCAAACAGCAAAACTCAGGTGGGTGATCATCCTATGAGATCTAAAATCCAGACTATCTCCAACTATTTTTTTCTCCCTCAGGAGTTGTTTTAGGAGCTGAGCAGGTTGGGTTGGACATTTGGCCCCAAGTTTTTTTTTTACATTGGTTTTATGGGGATAAAGCACATTTCCATCAGTCCAGGAAGGACAGAGAGTTCATGAATAGCTCTCACATCCTTTTATAATGTGGATAAAGACAACCACTGGATGGAAGACTATTGGATAACTGTAATTGTCATCTATTCCTGGCTGTCTTAAGGAATAGAAAAAAGGAAAAAATAGTTTATGCCCATTCTCAATGAGAATTTGTATTTTTCTTGTCTCCTGCTGTGCATATAGATAGCTAATATTGCTGAGATTTCCTTCTAGATATATAAGAGATAACTGGTACCTATTTGAGAAATGTGTAAATGAGATTGTGTTTATAGAATATTTTTGAATACAAAAACAGTAGTTTATAGCAGCACAGATGATATTTTCATTTTTGACAAGTTTTAGTTAAGCAGTGTTGCCCAGGTAAGTCATTTCTTGCCTTCTAAGCAGAGCAGTGAGAGGTTACAGAAAATATAAAGAAGAATTTGCACAGAAAAAAAAATAAAAATAAAACAAGGAAAAACCCAAATCATAGCAAAACTGTTTTACAAGCAGAATACTTTTTGATTTGTAGCTCCTAGGATAGTGCAGGACATCCATATTCCACACTGACCACAAGAAATTAATTTAGAATGAATATTTCAATCCATGGCTCTTCTATAACAAGTGAGCGTGGTCTTTCCCAGCGTGTTTCCTTTTTATGAGGTGAAAAAAAAACCCCTGCTTATTTCAGGGATTTCTGTCTCCTCATGTGGTGGCAGTTGCTGTGGGAGGTGGTTACTTGAGAAGAAAACCAAAGAAAACTGCAAGTTTATTTCTATATATCACCAGGCTGGAATACCCCTTGGCACTTTCTTTGTTTTTAAAAGGTTTTAGGATAATTCCTTTGCTAATTTTTGTTGTTGGGTTTTTTCTCCTGACACAGGGCTTTTTCTACATGACACATGCACAATATTTAGAAATAATAAGAGAAAATAAAAATAGGAATAGTTGAATTGGAGAAGGACATATTTTTATATGTTTTTTGTGTGGCTGCTTCTTTATTTGAGTAATAAAGCCTAAGGTCATGCTTTTGAAGTGCCTACTACTTTTGAATGCCCGTTTAAATTAATCCTTAAGACAAGCTCTGCACATAGCAAAACGTGACTCTTTAAATGTGATTTTATGAAATTGGATATCTGCAACCAGGAATAATTTCTGGAAATCGATGAATCTCCTGTGCCGTGGGAATTCACGCTGTCCTCCTCTAATGCTCCTGCTGGTGCTAGAGAACCTACACTGCAAAGAAACAAATCCAAATGTTGAAAATTAAACCCATTTTCCCATTCCTTCTCCCACTTCCTGATAAATTCTTTTCCTCGTTTTATCACGGTGAGGAACGGAGGGAGACGGGAACCCCCAAAGGGATGAAATAACGATCCCCATGGGAAGTTTGTGAATTTGGAGCCACTGCTGTTCTACAGATTCCTGCTGTGGGCCCACATAAATCTCTGTGCCAGCAGAAACTCAAGCTCTGCAGCAGGTTTCTCTCGCTGCTGCTTCAATTTACAGATGAGGAGGAGCGGCGGTAGAAAGGGAATGTGATGAAATAATGCGGTTTTTAAGCAAATGTTTATTCATGAAGCTCCCATCTTTCTGCTGGCCCTGCCTGGGCTCTCAGCAGGCTGGGGGATGCACACCCCAGGCTGGAGCAGCATCTGCCACGCAGGCACACAGAAAATGAAAACACAGCTCAGCTGGAGAATTAAAAAAAAAAAAGACTTAATGATTCTTTCACCAGTTTTAATATGACAGGGAATAAACTTGCTTACTGATGGCAGTAAGTTACGTCTGATTGATGATACAGGAGGGTTTTTTTTTTTTGCTTGTGAAGTGGTTTAGGAAAAATGTTTTCCAAAAAAGAAGTGAGCTGGTTTTGTGTTCTGTCCTGAAGGAATTCTTTGGGATGGAAAGAATTCAGTTCTCATTGTACTGAATGGGAGTTCTGAGGCCAGTGCTCTTGGGAAATAATGTCATTTTCACCTCTTTCTCTACTGACACCCTGCCTGGCATCAGCATCTCTTAAATTAATTTGGATATTCTGAAGGAATTTCTGTGTGACTCAGGAAAATGTTCTTCTTGGGATAAATGGAGGTGATTAATGGCATTATAGAAAGTAAAAGGTATACCTAATGTTTTGTCAGTGGGTGGTTTGGGTTTTTTTCCACCTCAACATGAGGTGTTTATATTTTTTTTAACTGGATTGTTATTTTGGTTGTTTTCCTACAGTTCTGCCCAGTAAAAGCAGTTAATCAGCTTTTCCATGCTGTTTATGTACTCTGAAAGGCTTAAAATGTTCTAATGATATCCCTTTAGAAAACAAAAAGAAAAAGAAAGGAACATGGAGAGCCAACCTGAAATGCCACCCCAACTTTTATCTCTACCCCAGACTACACAAGCTCTAAACAACAACAAAATTAAATCTTCTATAATTCTGGATTTGAACAGAGACATTCATGATTGCATTATGAGCAAGTTCATGATGGGAATATTCAGTCTTCTGTAACAATATAAATTTAGGATAGAATGTCAGTGGAACAGAAAATTATCTCAGGTTAATAAGAGCCCCTGCTTCTTAAATACCAGGGCAAAGATGAAGATTTTATGCATAAAAGTTGAAGATATTTCAGATCCATTGAGTGAGAAATAGTGGCCATTTCTGCAAATTGCTCTCACCATTTGCCCAACCACTGTGCTACAAATACCTGAACTCATTTCAATCCTTATCAGAATCCAATAAGAGACTAAAATACTTTGTCCCTCTCATTTTATAATTAAAGGTTAAATGTGAGATAGAATATGAGAAAAGGCTTAAGTGTTCTTGAGTTCTTCACTTCAATATAAATGTTTATATTATATTATATATTTTATATATATTGTATTAATTATATTGGGGTCAGTCTCATTGTTTTGCTTGTTAAAAACCACAGAACCAAGCTGAAATCCTCAAATCCAGTGGGGCTGTCCTGCTGTGGAGATCCTTTGCATTTCAAGCTAAGTTTCAGAAATATGGATCATCTCTGGTTTAATTTATATTAAAACCTGTGGTGCTGCTTTGGTACTTTGATGATTTTCTGTGTTTTGTTTGTTAGCATTTTTTAATTTTAATTTAATTTTAATTTTTAAATTTTAATTTACAGAAATAATGTGACCTCTAAGGCTGCAGCAGGGGACAGCCAGAGGTGCCCAGATGTTCCTGTGTTTCTCACCAGGGCACTGCCTGAGCCACTCATTCCAGAACTCGAGGTATTTTTGTGGTTTTGGAGCAAAGCACAACTGTGAACCCACCAGGTAATTTGTAAATAACTTACAATAAGAATTATTATTCTGTTTTTTTTTGTTTTTTCCCTTGCAGTGTGTCTCTCTCCTTTGTCCTCTGGGTATTGGATTGAGAATCCCAGACCAGTTTGGGTTGGATGGGACCTTGAGGATCATCCTGTCAGTGTTCAGGAACACACATAATCATGAATGATTACATGAAGGTGCTTTACTGAAGAGCTCTGGGTGTCAGGGGTACACAGACCCAAATCTGACCCTATTTGGTTTTGAGTTGAACATATTTTATACTCTATCATTACATAACTTACATATTAATAATTAAACTTATATTGTTATATTGTATGCATTGATTTTACCCAAGCATGAATTTCTCTTGATCCCCCTCAACCCCCTAACATTGTTCCTCATGTTCTCTAAACAATAATTATATCTGATCACATCTAACAATTCTATCATTTATCATATATTGATTACACAGGTGCAGTTTCACCTGATCTTTAGCAAGCACAAGGCCAAACATTTCCAGGGCCCACTTTTCCCAGGCCTTTCCAAACCAAACTTTCTTTCTAAGTCTCTGAATTTTCTAAGATTTTAGAACCTTTTACTCTCAATCCTGTTCATCCCCTTCCACTTGACCAGGCTGTTCCAAGCCCCATCCAAACCTCCTGTGGACATTTCAGGGTCAGCCTCAGCTCCTCTGGGCATCTTGTGCCTCACCACCCTCCCAGGAAAGAATTTCTCCTTAACCTCAAACCTTGGAAGCCATTCCCCCTTATCCTGTCCTTATAAAAATTCCTTTCCATCCTGGTGTGGGCTCCTTCACGTGACAGCTCTCTCTCCATGCCAGCAGTGCTGTGTGTGATTTCCACAAATATGTGTTAGGTGAGGAAAAAGTGCAGGAAAAATCAGTTTTGTGTACTGAGCTCTTACCTGGTTCCCATTCTCTGTGCTTTCATTTCCCAGACCAGGGAACAGGTTGGGTTTTTTTTTTCCCTTTAGACTTCTCCTCTGGGGATTTATTTGCTTTTTGAACCTTTGCAGGCTTAAAATATTCACAACATAACTGGCAGCAGTGGTGTGAACATAAAAAATTATCTTGTTTTATCTCCCTGAACCTTCTGCATCCTGTTATCTGCTGTAACAATAAGATTCTACATTTGTACTTGCTAACTCTGTGTTTATTTTACATCCTGGAGCAGCTGATGGGAATTTTGGCACTCCTGGCTGTGAGTTTTGTACTCAGATTTCTCCCTGTGCTGGTGCTGCACGTTTTAAATCTGCTCAGTGGTGCTCACCCTGTTAAAGAGAAGCTGGATATTCCAACACGATTAAACAGATTGTGTATCCTATTCTGAACTGACTTCAAAGGGCAAATTGAGTGACAGTGTTTTGTTTATGACCTTTTAATCTTGTCTACAGAAAATTAAATTTTGCTTCCTGAAAATGAATTTAGGAAGATGATGGAGTGTTTCATGGCAAGAAAATCCATCAGGAAGTGGCTTGATAAACTTCTCTTTGGAGGCTTCACAGGCATTTGGAATTATTTCTGGTGGAGTTATTTGTGTTTGTGTGTGGTGAGGGGAGGAGGATGAACACCAGGCACATCATTTGATCTCCTTGTGAAGAAATACTGAATTCTGTGATTTTAGTCAACTCAGAGGTAAAACTTGAATAGCAAACTTTACTGGAAAACCCATGAGGCATCTTCAATTCACACCACAGTCTCAAGCAGCTGGAATTCAATATTTTGCAAAGCAATTTATGAAGACACAGATATTTGATTTTATTTAAAATAAGGCACTCATCTCTAATGGGAGCCTCCATCCCTGGAGGTGTCCCAGGCCAGGTTGGATGGGACTTTGAGCAACCAGGAAGGTCCCCCCGTGACAGGGGGTGGGATGAGATGAATTTTAAGGTTTCTTCCAGCCCAGAGCATTTTATGATACTCTGATTTTCTGGCACTGAGTAGGAATATTGGTGCTAATGGAAATCTCTCCTCTTTCAGTTCATTGCTATTATCACAGGCAATGACACTTTTAGATAAAATCTGTCATGCAGTCCTTTCAGTAAAAATTCAAATTCTATCACTAAGCCATCACTGTCATAAGGAAACTCTTCTAAAACTTCATTGCTTGGTTGAAAACACCTTTTAAATTTTCACCTTACATCAGTTCAAATTCTGTCAAAATCACTGAAACTCATTGCAAACATTGTTCTAATGCTGCTTTCAAAAGTACAGAGTAAACAATAAACAAGAAAGAGCAGAAAGTGCCTTGGCAAGGACAGAAGCATCAGTTTAGACACAGGAGGGGAAAAAAAAAAAGAGTAAATAATATGGATTAGTAGGATTAAAAGATTAAAGTAAGAAAGAAATGGGAAATGTTCTTTACAAAGCTGGCACCTTGAGAGAGCCTCTGTTTCATTTCCAGTCTCAGCTGCTCTGGAAATGGTTCAGAAAAGGATGAGAGATTCTCTGCAGCCTTCAAATTGCAGGCAAGGTGCATAACATTACCCTGGAATATTGCTTTTATTATCAAAGGACAATGCTGACATTGGAGGCAGCTTGGATTGCTCCCTGGATAAGCAAACATGAAATTGATGTGGTACAAACTCAAATGTGAGGTTTCCGTGGGTTGATTGCAGCTTTGCATTTCCTGCAGATTTACCTCCCCAAAAGGGAATTTAAGGTGAAATGTGGCTTTCTAAAGGAGGGGACCAGGGAACTCGTTGCATTACAAAATTGTAGGTTAAAAAGTAAAGTTACCTTAAAAAAGTTGCAATTTTAAATGAGACAGCGTCATCTAAAGTATAATTATTACCATTAGACTCTTTTTCACACAAATCTAACTTGGACAAAGAGACACTGAAGAAATAGAACCTTGAGGAGTAAAAGGAGATTCAGTGCAAAGCCATTTCAAGCAAGAATTTAAATTCTGAGTCACTCAGAACCTGGTTTAGCTAGAGAAATTAAACATTTCATTGGCCTCACTGCAATTCAGATGCTTGACATTTGTAAACCTAGATATAAAAATTAAAAAATGAACTGAAATATCAGCAGAAGTTTCTTGAGCATTGTTTTTTTATTCTCTTTTAATGCCATTAAAAATGAAGCAGGAAATGACAATGGTTTGATCTTTTTTCTGAGTTGAGCAGAGTTTACACCATTCCTTAAAGAACTACATTTCCTGTGAGATACAGAGTACTGTAAATCAAATGAACATTATAAATATTATAATCCTTCTTTAAGTTCAAATAATTAGGATAAACCCAACTTTTTCTGCATAATTCAAATGGGCTTTGTGTTAAAGGGTATAGAAATTAAGTTTTTTTGCAAGCATGGGAACCACAACTACTTCAGTTATTTTTTTTATCCCATTTTTTAAGTCATGAGGAGATAAAGGTTGTTCCAGCTGGGAGTGATGGGTGTGAGCACAGCTGGGCAGCTGCCCTGGCAAGGCACAGCACCAGAAATTCAATGTCAAAAGGGCATTTCAGTGCAAAGGGTTTCAGTGAGAGCAAAGAGAGGAGCTGAAGCATTTCTGCTCTCTGATTATATCCTTCCCCTGCATTTTACAAAATACTAGCTTGAGTAAATTTTACTGGAGTGGCTCTGAATGTGTGTTAGAGCTGAATACACTCGTTTTTGCCTCAGCAGCATTAGCATTCAGTGTGTGCATTTCAGCTTTAAAGTGGCCTGTCAGCTTTGAAATACACCACTCAATACAGTGCTTAAAGGTAAAAAAAACCAAAAACACCCACAACCTTATTGTACAGGCTTGTTAGTGGTTGGGAATTAAAATAATATCAATAATTAGCCTTTTACATACATGGTGTGTGCTGTACCAGGGTGAGAGATCACTGGGAAATATCCCTGGGGTTATAGAAATATCCCTGGGGTTACAGAAATATCCCTGGGGTTATTGAAATATCCCTGGGGTTACAGAAATATCCCTGGGGTTATTGAAATATCCCTGGGGTTATAGAAATATCCCTGGGGTTACAGAAATATCCCTGGGGTTACAGAAATTCCCTGGGGTTATTGAAATATCCCTGGGGTTACAGAAATATCCCTGGGGTTACAGAAATATCCCTGGGGTTATTGAAATATCCCTGGGGTTATTGAAATATCCCTGGGGTTATTGAAATATCCCTGGGGTTATTCTGAGCTGAGGATTGAGCTTGTCCTTTGGCAGCAGGTGGAGGATCAGGACCTGTTTTTCCCAGGAAAGTCCCAAAGCTGGAACCCTCTTTGAATGGGACACTTGTTATTAAGGACCCAAAGCACTCTGGACACCAGAACAGGAAGAAATGGTGAAATAACTGCACAACTGATAAAAAAAATGTTCTTTAATCAGAACAACACTGTGCCACAAAAATAATAGGTGAATAGCAAAAGCCTCATCTTGAGACAAGAGCTGGTTCCTTTTATCTTCACAAAAAATCCCAATATTGCATTTGTGGTATTGGATTTTTGCAAATTAATATTGGCTTTGCTGCTGATTTCTGTTTCTTGAGGAAGAAGAGGAAGGCAGTGGCTGCTGCTCTCTCTGTGTGCTGGGTGCTTCTTTATAAAACTGTGCTGGGAATGGTGCAGAGGGAATTCCAGCTCCCTGAGTGATGCATACAAGCAGCAGCAGAACTTCTGCTCCTTCACTGCTTTGAGAACCAGCAGAGCTGATTGTGGAGCTGGTCTCTCCAAGCAGCAGAGAACCACTGAATCACAGACTACACCGAAGCATTTCTTATATTGCTCCTTAATGCCAGAGGCAATTGTACAATTGGTTATTTAAGCATGTTTCATCGCTGTGAAATTGGTAATTTCTTCCTCCTACATGATATTGTGTTCATATTTTCATGAATTGCAGCATTTTAATGCATGCAGGAGTTGGCATGGTGCAAAGTGGGCTTCTCTGTGACTCCAGCAGTTGTAACAATATTTAAATTACATGTAAGGTACCATATTTCAGCTGCTGATATGATCATTTATGACTAACTGGTTACAATTTGTTAGCACAGAACTGACCTTTTTCTTGTAAGGAAAGGGCACATTTTACAGCTTCCTGAACATGTCTTATCTGCTTAGAAGGTTCTACAGAAAAGTTACATGTAGTGACATTTAGTTTTATTCTAGTTCACTGCCATTAACCTCCTCGTGCTGACTTTTACATGGTTGTGTTTGGGGAGAGCACAAATTCAGCGCTGGGAGCTGCAGCCTGTTCCCTGCTGGATCTCTCTGAGCTGCAGAATTCCTGCCCTTGGTGACACACCCTGTGCTCCTGAGCAAACACAGCATCACCAACCCAGTTCCTGGTGGCTCTGGAGCACCATTCTTTGCAATATCTGCGCTTTGCCACCAGCAGTCTTTGCTGATTGTCCAAAATCCATCTAGGGAGAGCAATGGGTGTGCTCAGGAAACCAATTTATGTGGCTGTGTTCCTCTAAATATTCACATTTCACTTTTCCACTCCTGTGCTCAGTGCTTTGCACCCCTTGGATCAACTCAGCTACAGAGTTAAAGCAGGGGAGGTTTTGGTGAGCACATATTCAACCATAAATTTCCATTTTTTTTTCTTTTCCCCCCACCCCAGTGTTTAATGGGTTCAGGCATAAAATCTGAGGCATTTCACAGGCTGTTTGATACGTGTGGGAAAGCAGGGTTCAAAATGAGGTTTTCCTTTTGGTTAATTTGATGTTTGGAGTCAGATTTGCTGAGGGATGGGTGGTTGGAGGGTGTGAGTAGCACAGGGCTCAGATCTCCCCTCTGCCCCCCTCTGCTCAGTCCTCCTGGAACGTGCTCATTAACCTGATCCATCACTTCCAGCAGGGAACGTGAGAAATGCTCCAGACTATGAGAAAACCAAGTCAGAACCACCTAAGAAGCTGTGTGAAGCTCAAGCTTCAGTTCTTGTTTTGGATTGGAGTGTTTTCCACTGGTTTGTGTTACTCCAGTATTTGACAAAGTTGGTGGAATTTGGAATTAAAGCAGCAGCGGATAAGAATTCAGTCCAAACATACAAATTTGGCAGTGAATAATTAATCAGTCCCTACTTATTAGCACTCACCAACCTATTGCTGGATAAGAGCACCACAGATTTCAGTTTTAGCCAGACAAAGAGCTTTTTGCTGAACAATTAATATGCAATGTGCAGTGCCATCCCCTGGGTGCCAGGAACTTCCATACTTGAATACTTTTTTTGTCCTCTCAATATTTCTGTTTTAAAGTATTTTAAACCTGTCTGCTCTTCAAAGCTAAACATGTCTGTATATACATTTAGGTTCAGTTAATTGAGCCCATCTCTTCCTTTCTGACGTGGTACCAATCCTTTGGCCAAATTTTGTGTTTGATTTATTCATGAAGACTTGTATCCTTATCCTCTTTTGTTGTTTTGGGTTTGTTTTTCAGCTCTGTGGATAATTATCAATGTCCATAGCAGGTTTCTTTTTACACATGTGAAACTTTTTTTAAATGAACACACTTCAAGGCTGGTTTGGGGCAGAAATTTATAGCACAGTTTCAAAAGACCAGCCCAAAAAATAAGGGCATGGAGCTAAGAATACTAAAGATATGAAAGCTGAGAACCTGTATGGCAGCACCTCTACTTTGTTTTTCCAAAGAAATGGAATTTATCAGTGTGGAACAGGTGTAAAACTCACATTAAATAAAGAGGGCAGGCAAAGGTTTATTATGTATATTTGTCATTGAAGTGTCAGTAAGAGAAGGATGAGCTTGATTCCTGAGGATTCATCTGGAAGCAGAAGTTCCTTATTTATCCACGCAGGAGGAAAGAGATGGATTCCTGTGGCAGGGCTCATTTGCTCCTTTCTGATTAGGGGCAATGACAAGGTCCTTCCGTGAATTTTGCATGAGAGATTTTGCTTTCTCCAGTGCTTTGTTAAAAATGAGATTGCAGCAGATATCACCTTGATAAGTAGCTAAAATAATTTTGCACAGCTTAGTGAGATCTGGCAGCTAATGTCTAGTTTAATATCCAATACATTAGACACATTACTTATTAAAAAATTCTGTGGCTAAATCTGAGAGGGAGTAGACAATTTTATGGTCACATATTAATAATATCTATATATAGAACAGTCCAGGGGAACCAGGAAGGATATTTTCCTGCCATCCATTGCAGGATTTGTACAGCCTGCTTGCTCTGTTCAGGTCAAAAGGAGTTAAATGGAATTTCTGTCCAGCTGTATGCACAGTCTGTAAGGTTCATTTCTCCTGGAACAACTGTGTGTGCCTGAATCAGATTTTACTCCAGTGAGTTATTTTTATTATATGGGAGATATAGGTCAAGAAGGATTAAGGAACTGAACACAAACTGCTGGTTCTGACACGTAAAGGGAACGTGGAAGCAGAGTTTCCTGGTTTGCCAGACCAAAAGCAGAGGGACAAAAGTGTCTGGGATGGATGAAGGGGCAGATAAATGGGATTTCTTTCTCATTTGACCAGAACTTCTGTAGGAGAATAGAGAAGGCTTTTGCACTGGGAAACACATTTTACTGAGATTAGGCCATTTTAGAGGTGTCATTTTCAGGCTTGTTACCAGAATGAGGCACTTTGGAGCAGATTGCTTTTGCAGGTGAATAAATTGGAGTGTTATTATCCTGCAGAGCTCTTGGCCTTATCACATCAGAGCAGATACCCTGAGATGGGCAGGCATTTAGACCCCAGTTAAATGGCCACAATTATGTCACAAACGAAAGGGTGAAGATTGTTTCTAGTGTTTGGAAATTCTGATGTTGAATTGGGAAAACATAAAAAGACTCCTGAGCTTAAATTTACAGCTTACATATGAATGTATATTGCTCTTTCTGCTTAAAGGTCTACCTATATCTTATTGCCAAAAGAAATCTCTAGCTGAAGAGAAAAGATCATTTCTCTCCCTCTTTTTTAAAATATTTACATTAAAATATGTTAGATGGGGTTTCTACCATATTTATAAATCTGGAAAACTAGAAACTGTGATGTGTCTACCAGACTGTCGTTTTTATAGATATATTTTATGGCAAAATTTCAAATAAATTTTTTATTTATTTTTTTTTTTCTGTCCAGACATCACTGAAATAAAGGATTAGTTTGGATGAGAGATTTCCACCAAGGATTACAGCAAAGCAAGTGCAGCAAAAGTGTAAAAGGGTTTCAAAGAGAATCAGAGAGGAGAATTTACTTTATGCAGAAAACCAGAGGAACAGTTGAGAAACAAGACACACAAGCCAGTGATTCTGGCTGCTGGAAGCAGCAAAGTGTTGGTTACCAATCTTCCAAAAGAAAAAGCAAAGTTTGAATGTTTTTTTTAATTTATTTTTTTTACTTTGTTTTACCTTTAAATTTTCAATTACTTCTTAGCGTGTTTATTTTCAGATAAATGTGTTTATTTTTCATTCCAGTGCCCTCACCTCTGGTTTAGGCAGCAGCACTCGTGTTCTCATCATGCATTCACCGTGTAAATCTCTTGATTATAATCTGGCTTTTAAGAGCTCAGTACTTGAGCTGCTAATGGGGATGAATGTTGCTTAAGACACTTTCATTTGAGACCTGAAATGCTGTTTTTTTTCTTTCCTGGTGTATTATTAAGACTGCAATCAGCCAGTTATGTGGGTGACTGCTTCCACACTTGGAATTTCATGGGCTTCGTGCTGGTGTCTGCACAAGAAAAATGTCCTCTCTTACAGGAAAAACAGGATTTTTTTTATCAAGCCTCTCATATTTACTATGAAAGCCCTGATAGAACAGTCTGTAGATACATTGTTAAGTTGTAATCACTGAAGGAGTACAGGAAATAATTTTATAATCTGCATTTTCAACAAGGATGCAATAAGAAGAATCCCTTGTCCTGTATGGGTGTGGTTAGAAAGTTGTTGAAAATAAGTTCAAGTAGAGCAAAATTTTGCCTCTGTGTCTCACAAAGGTTGCAAACTCCCCTAAAAAGTTATGGTAGGATTAGCCTGGATTTGAAGAAGACCTGAGGTCATTTTTTCTTGATGTTTCCACCCCCTGCTGAGGCAGATTTAGTGACTCAAAGTCTCTGTGAGTCTGCTTGGTGCTACAGTTATTACATGTGGCAGAGGTCAGATGCCATCAGTTAACCAGCTCGGTTTTACATATCCTCTGCCATTAAAAAAAGAATCTTAAATCAGGCAGGGAAGCTCAAGAGTTAACTGGAAATGTAAAATTCCTGATTTTTTTCTTCCTTGAATTTGTTATTGCAGAAAGCTTTAGTGAGCTGATGTTGTTTTCAAAAGCAGAATGTGCCCTTTAAAAAAATCAAGGGCATGTCTGAACTCTTAAATTTTTTTTTTTGAGTTATTACTGTTAAAAAAGAGGTCAGATTAACTGGAAGATGTCTCCAGTGGAGTTCTGAAACCTCGGCTAGTTTCTCACTTCAGACCTGCTTTAGAATTGTGACGTATAAAGAAATAAAAGGAGTCTCGGGGTTTTTGTTCTTTTTAGTTTTCAGAAGAATGATATGACCTTTTCAAGGAAAGAAACCTACAGAGCCTGAAGTCACAAGATATCCACAAACAACTCTAAAAATAATGGCTTACCATGTTTTCTTTAATTTCCAGTCTGAATCGATTGAAGTTTGTGTTTGATGTGTTACACTTGGATATTTATGTGAAAATACATACTGGAATTAAACACTCATCCCTCTCTCTATGAGACACGAGTTACAGAAACAAATCAAGTTGCAGAGCCAGAGGATGAATTATTCTGGATAAACTAAGCAGGTGATTTTACTGCAGTGATAGATGATAGTGATGATTTCAATATTGCCATGAGGGTTGTGTGTCCTGAACAAAAGCCCAGCTGAGACAAAGGTGGAAATTTGGAAGATTTGCACCATCATGGCCCAGGAAGGCAAAATGTGACCGTGGTGCAGAACTGGAACTTCTGCTCTGTACTGAGGAGAAAAAACTTCCCCAGAGCCTCCCTTCTCCCTCCTCTCACAGCAAAGGAGTTTTGGTGCTAAAGGGCAAGTCCAGGGCAAGAAATCTTCACAGACAGCACAGGATGCAGGCCAGTGTCTCTGCTTGCTGCACAGTGCTGGTTTTCCTCTAGAGATGGTCACAGGAAAAAGGGAATTCCTGAGAATTCAGCAATTGCAATGGATTTCCTGATGGTAACTTGAGCAAAGATGAAACCTGAGGGGAAGAAATCCCACAAGGCTGGCTGTAGTTTTGAGTCTTCAGGCCAAGAGTCATTGAAATCTGAAATAAAACCTGTGCTGAAGAAGGGCAATTTGACCTAAAGCAGATAATTAGCTCTTTCTATTTAATTGTCCAACTGGCAGTTTTAGAGGAGGGAGTATCCCCTTGTGGCCCTGTGATGTAAAAAATAAAGAAAATTACCAAGAAAATAAAAAAGGGAGTTTATTGAATGTGAGTGCTTGACTCCCTAATATCTCTGAATTAGCTTCAAAGGAAGAATAGCATGAATCATCCCATAAGACTGAACAAATATTTTCTGGACCTGGGGTTGTAATTTTTTTCTATCATATCCACTTCTAGTCTCAAGTGGATTTATTTGTTCTTAACTAATGGACATGGAAGTGACTGTGCACAAATGATTATTGAGCTTTTTAATAGTTTTTGTGTTATTTTTATGTGCTGGGCAGAAAAAGCAAGTTGGACTCCTATTGATAAATACACCTGTACAGTTTATGTAGACATTTTGCAAGTTCCAGGCCTTGTTGGTAACATTTCTTTTGTAGCGGGAAATAATGAGAACAAAGAAAATTCTTCAGGACTTGAAAAGTATCAAAATATGGAGTTAGATTGTATGAACAGGTTGAAACAAAACACCTGTTATGGGTAGCTTCACATGAGAGTCCCTTCCCTTCCCTTCCCTTCCCTTCCCTTCCCTTCCCTTCCCTTCCCTTCCCTTCCCTTCCCTTCCCTTCCCTTCCCTTCCCTTCCCTTCCCTTCCCTTCCCTTCCCTTCCCTTCCCTTCCCTTCCCTTCCCTTCCCTTCCCTTCCCTTCCCTTCCCTTCCCTTCCCTTCCCTTCCCTTCCCTTCCCTTCCCTTCCCTTCCCTTCCCTTCCCTTCCCTTCCCTTCCCTTCCCTTCCCTTCCCTTCCCTTCCCTTCCCTTCCCTTCCCTTCCCTTCCCTTCCCTTCCCTTCCCTTCCCTTCCCTTCCCTTCCCTTCCCTTCCCTTCCCTTCCCTTCCCTTCCCTTCCCTTCCCTTCCCTTCCCTTCCCTTCCCTTCCCTTCCCTTCCCTTCCCTTCCCTTCCCTTCCTTTTCTCTGTGATCCAAACCAGAGCTCCAGGTTTGGGCAGTGCTGTCAGGACAGGAGGTTGTTGTAGAGAAGGAGATTGTTCTCATGTAGAGAATTCTCTGTGACCTTGCAGGCAGGAGACAAAAGGAAATTCAGTTCTGGGACGTGCTCATAGGGAATGAGGGAGAGGCATGTGAGGAGTGGAGCCTGTCAGCAATAATGGATGAGGAGGCTCCTGACTCCCCCTGATCACCATGGGGCTGGTAAAGATAATAAAAATAATCACAAAAAAAAAAATATTCTGAGTGGGAAATATTTATGCCACCCAATCTGGAATAGTGTTTTCTCAATTTTGATCAGCTGTAGTAAAGAAAGGATAAGTTTGGCTTAGCAGATATTTCTGACTAAATGATCAGAAGGCATCTTTTATGGAGCAGCACTCACAAGTAGAAAGAAGGAACTTGATGTTGTGTGGTTATTGACAAAATTATTATAAGGATATTATTAGAGCTGTAAAATACATGAAAAGAAGAAAAAAAGGAATAAATATCAGAGTGAAAAGCTTTTTCAGCCAAACAAAATGGAGTGAAATGGTTCTATCAATATACTGGGAATGAGAAGTGACCTGGCTGTCTTGATTTCTACAAGTGGGTCAGAAGACTTAAATGCTTTTAGGAAGATGTTCAATTAAATATGAACAGAGACTAAATGCTACAATTCAAGTTTTTGTCTCGGAAGAAGTGGGAGAATGTCAGTAATTGTTCTTCATTCCCAGTGAGCTGAAATAATCCTCTCCCAAGAGCCTTTATCTCCTGTTCAACAGCATAAATCCATGAGAACGTGTGAAAATAACAGCCACTTCTGAGACTGTTATGTGGGGTTTTGGAATGATGGAACATCTCATCATTTTGACCATTTGCCTCTCTCTTGAAAGTAAAATAGGTGCTCACACTCCTGCTGAGCACTGAACGTTGCATTTGGAGCAGGTTTTTCTCAGCTCTTGCCAGACTGAGGCTTGATCGCTTCAGATCTGCAGCAGAAGGGCACAGGAGCAAAATTCTCTCTTCAGAGTGCTGGAGTCATTTCTGTGGAACCTTTGTGGAGCATCAGTAAGCCCAAATACTATTAAAGGGAAGCTCTGAGCCAGAGTTTGGATTTGGATCTTGAACAAGCTGTGAGTA
Source organism: Poecile atricapillus (assembly GCF_030490865.1). Lineage (NCBI taxonomy): Eukaryota > Metazoa > Chordata > Aves > Passeriformes > Paridae > Poecile > Poecile atricapillus. Next base: position 18,364,137 of record NC_081260.1, on the reverse strand, counting down.
GTGATAAGTGGGCTTAGTGAGCCCTGAGCTGGCTCAGCCAGGCCACTGCACTTGTCCTTTTTACAGATGAGAGATCAAGGATTTATTTTTTCTCCCCTCCTCTTGCTCAAGAGAAAACCTCATCTTGCACTGATTGTGATTCATCACTACCAGAGGTAATCTACTGGGAAACAGGAAGGCTTGAGGATTCCTCAACTACTAGGTGCTGACAGATATCTGAATCAAAAATTGTCTCTAAATCCCCCTCTCTTCTCAAACTTTTTCTTACCTGGAACTAATTTTGGCTCTCCTCACTTCTATGAGATGTATGTTAGAAAGCAATTTATTCCAAAAGATTTTTACTGCAAGGTAGATACCGAGTGATTGGATGCATATCCCCAGATGTAACCCACCAGTAATTTTTTATCATCCAAGAACATTTATCTTCAATTTGAAATAATAGAATTTAGTCTAGGAAATGAATGGCAGCAGCAAAGAACACCCTGCTTTTGATTCTTTTAGTTCCTAATATTGTCTAACAAGGTTCTTAAGATTCCCATCTAGATTTATAACTTGTGACTTGTGTTCCATGAAGAAAATGTATGAATTCAAAGTATGCAGGAGGTGAGATATGATATAATTACATTTAGGTATCTAATAACCATATTTTGGTTAAATTCCTATAAATTCTTTATTGTCTTCAGACCCATTAAGCTTAGTTACTCAGAACTTTTAGATTTTTGGATGACATTCTCCAGTAAAACTTTGCTCTCTGTAAGATAAATTTATTTTAGAACAAGAACAGAACTAACACTTGTTGCCCTTCACCTGTGATTTCTGAGCTCCTGCATTCAGTCCTTTCACAGATTTGTGACATTGTCACTTTTACCTCTCTGTCTCTAAATATTTATAGTATATTTTCCTCCCTTTTAGATCATGAGAGTAAAAAACTAAAAATTGGACTGTACTTACTGACTTCAGGTTCACCCCCTCTGCTGTTTCTGACAACCAGCAGGAACTTTATCTAAAATGTCTTTTTGAATGGTAATAGAAATAGGAAACTCTTTCAATTTCTGTGTTGTCTTTGAATGCATGAGGAAAGAAATCTTCATGGGAATTTCTAGAGAACCTGGGTAGTGAAGTTAATTATAGAGGATGTAAAATTTGCAAGATCAGAAGGATTTGAAAAGAAAGAAAAAGAACAAGATTCTGTAGGTGATTGTAAATAAGTAATGTATAATACGTATACAATGTAGGAGGAAATTTTGTGAGAGGTACATTTATTTCTTTTTTTTTTTTTTTTGAAGAATAAGTTTAACTACTGAAAACCATTTCTAAAAGAGGTATATAACAGATGGCCTTACAGAAATATTGGCTACAGATTGATCCATTTTCCTGGAGTGCAGTAAGGAGAGATATCCCAGGGTTAAGGAATGTGTCCAATCCGGTGTTCATTAAACTTCCACACATCCATAATCTTCTCCACCGTGCAGCTGAGAGATTTCTGATTTGTGCATGACCTGGTGGTTAAACATCAACTCTCTTTTCTAAACAGTGCTGTCATCTGTGCCCCAGTTGTACCAATGAAAGTCAAATCTATTCTCTCGAGAGCTGAGGCAGGACATCATTGAACACCAGCTCAGAAACGGCTGCCTGGGTCAGAAATGGTTTCTAATCCATATCCAGAAGTCACCAGGTGCTCAGAAGGGGTACAGAAAGAACAGGTCTAGGTGCAGAACTACTATGTAGCTCAGATTTAGGGGATCTTTAACAGCTGAGAGCAGAAATCCAATTCATCTGTTCAAACTACAGCCAGAGCAGCTTGTGTGCTAAAGCCCCACTGAGGCACAGTGTGTGTGCAGCAGTGAAGAAATTGGGAGTTTCCATCAGGCAGAGCTCGTTCCCTGGCAGAGAAGGTGGTTAAATCCTGCACTACATGCCACGATCCAGCACCATTCTGATTACAAAATGGTTCCATTTGTTGGTTTCTTTTTTTCACAGAAGTGAAGGTGGAAAAGCAGCTCTGGAGCCTGGAGCGATTTCTGCTGTCACATTTCCTAGGATGACAGGCTGCTTTGCCAAGTGCTTCTCCCCACAATGGCAGGGAGTCTTGTCTTTTATAAACCTGCTCAACTTGCCTTTGCTTTCACTTTTTTCCTCCTGCTCAGATTTTCAGACAAGCCACAGAGCTGCTGCTGGAGCTGTGAGTGAAATTCCTCCTCTGCCTGACTGTTCTGTGCCAGACAGTGCTAACAAGCCGCCTTCCCAGAGAACCCTTAGATGGAATAAGCTCTGATAACCTGAAAGAGGACTTTTGTTGAGACTCCTCTAAACCCCAGAGGTGTGGGCTGGCTTTTCTGCTTCTCTAAACCCCAAGATGTTGGATCTTCTCTTCCTCAAAGCACACAGCCACAAAGACCTTTTCAGAGCCAGGCTCCTTTTTTCGTCCTTTGAGCGTCTGGGACACGGAAGCCGCGGAGACGACGGTGCCAATGCTCAGGTGCAGTCTGCAGGTGAATTCTTTCTCAAAAGAAAGGCTGGAGTCTCAATGCATTACTTCACTTTTACTGTACCCCAACCCCTGGCAGCTCTGAAACTCTCAGTTACCTGCAGTTCCCTTCCTCCTGTGGAGCACTGAGAGCTCCAGGGCTCTTTGAAGCACCCGGGTGGGAGGGACAGAGGGGACAGCACTGTTCTCAGGCCAGCTCTGCACATCCAACCCAGCCCACCCAGATCCTGACCAGCTGAGAGAGAGATTTGCTTCCTTTGGCATCAGTTAGAAGTAGCTGGAGAAGATGATGATGATTGCTGGGCATTTCCTTCCTGCAGATTATTTTTCAAACCTGCTGTGCAGATATCTGGCAATATTTGGGGGTGCTGGTCTGGCTTTAGGTGCCACTGTTCTTTTCTTTTGTCCGTGCTGCTTTCTCTGTCTTTTTTTTTGTTATCTTCTCTTTGTTTCAAGGAGCTAAGAAACTGAGGGGAAAATGGGAAACTGTTCCTATTTTAGTGAAATCACAGAATGGTTTGGGTTGGAAGGGAGCTTCAGGATTGTCCAGCACCCCTTCCATGGCAGGGACATCTTCCTCTATCCCAGGGTGCTCCAAGCCCTGTCCATCCTGGCCTTGGACACTTCCAGGGCTGGGACAGCAATGGGAACAGGAAGAGAAGGGGTTTTCTGTCCAAAGGACATGCTGGGACAGCAGTGAGTGAGTCCTGCCAAGCTTGTGAGGAGCACTGGCAGTTTGGAGTGACTCTATGGATAAGGGAAAAGGTTTTTCCAGGCCTGGGAAAAACCCCAACCTCATAAAGCCAGGGAGGTTTTCTCACAGATGAGATCAACAGGTAACAGAACTGATTATCTGAACTTTCTGCATGTTTAAACTGTGACAACTGCCACTGGGCAATAAGAGGAGGATATTTCAGCTGGATTGGCTCAAGTAATGGATGTAACTTTCTAGGACTGGTGTCTGGAGAGGCAGGGCCATCACTGGGGCCAGTCCCAGCTCCAGCTCAGCTCTCTGGCTGCTGTTCAGCTCCCAGGGATGCTGTGAGTCTGCACAGCCCCTGCTCTCTGTGAGGAGAGGAGGTGCCACACTGGTAAAGCTTGACCAGACCATGTGGAGCTTTCCTGCCTCGGGGAACTGATGAAGGGGAGCTCTCTGAAGGGGATGAAGGGGAGCTCTCTGAAGCACCTGGGGTGGCTGGAAATCCCCAGATTTCCACACACAGAGCAGGACATGCAGCCATTTGGTGAATGCCACGCTGGAGTGGTGCAGAGGGAGCCATGTAACAGTGTCAGAGCTGCCTGGAGAGCAGAAATCAGTCGTGTAACAGCTTTCAAATCATCCCAGGGAGCAAGACTGAGTCATTAGCTTGCTGCTGTTGTACTAGCCAGACAATTTATTGTTAAATGCTTGTCTGTAAAGAAAAATCTGCTTTTTCTGGGAGCTCTCGATAGCACTGACATTTACTCAGAGTAAATCTAACACGGATTGGCTCAGAACACTAGAGCTTGACAGACATGACATTTGCTGCTGCCATACTTTAACCAATATTGTGATGATAAGGTCTTGGCTATCCAATGGAATTGATGAAATACAATTTTAAACCTAATGGATAGTCTATTTACCTTTACACTAAGCTGTAAGAAGAAATAAATTAAGGATCTTTTCATGCTTCTTGGTATACACTGAGAAAACCTCATGAATTAAATTTACCCTTATTTCCATTGTCTCCAGACATTAAAGGTACAAGTTAAGGGCTTTTTTCTGTCCTTTTTAGGAGTCTGCAAGTCTGTTTCCAGCAGCCTTGCCAGAGTGCAGCTTACACATGATCTTTAAATACTGTATGATTGCATCGTGCTGGAAACCACGCAGTGGAAGGTGAGGAGGGGATTGGTGACAGGCAGCATGACTTCACTAAGGGAAAATCATCCTGTGACAGAGTTACAGCGCTGGTGGCTGAGGGAGGAGCCCCAGGTGACATCCACCTGCACTTGTGCAAAGTCCTGTCACTGTCCCACACGGCATCCTTGGCTCTGAATGGGCTGGAATGGCTGTGACAATGTGGGGTCACAGCCAGAGATGGGGACAGTGGGACATGTGTGACATGTGTGACATGTGTGACATGGACAGGGGATGGCTGGAGGGTCACACCCAGAGCTGGGGGCAGTGTGACACATGTGACACGTGTGACATGGACAGGGGATGGCTGAAGGGTCACACCCAGAGTTGGGGTGACACATGTGACACATGTGACATGTGTGACATGGACAGGGGATGGCTGGATGGTCACACCCAGAGCTGGGGGCAGTGTGACACATGTGACACATGTGACATGTGTGACATGGACAGGGGATGGCTGGAGGGTCACACACAGAGTTGGGGTGACACATGTGACATGTGTGACACATGTGACATGGACAGGGGATGGCTGGAGGGTCACACCCAGAGCTGGGGGCAGTGTGACACATGTGACATGTGTGACATGGACAGGGGATGGCTGGAGGGTTACACCCAGAGCTGGGGTGACACATGTGACACGTATGACATGGACAGGGGATGTCTGGAGGGTCACACCCAGAGCTGGGGTGACACATATGACACATGTGACATGGACAGGGGATGGCTGGATGGTCACACCCAGAGCTGGGGTGACACATGTGACACATGTGACAGGGACAGGGGATGGCTGGAGGGTCACACCCAGAGCTGGGGTGACACGTGGGGCACAGGGGATGGCTGGAGGGTCACACCCAGAGCTGGGGACAGTGTGACACATGTGACACGTGTGACATGGACAGGGGATGGCTGGAGGGTCACACCCAGAGCTGGGGTGACACGTGGGGCACAGGGGATGGCTGGATGGTCACACCCAGAGTTGGGGTGACACATGTGACACGTGTGACATGGACAGGGGATGGCTGAAGGGTCACACCCAGAGTTGGGGTGACACGTGTGACATGGGCAGGGGATGGCTGGAGGGTCACACCCAGAGCTGGGGTGACACATATGACACGTGTGACATGGACAGGGGATGGCTGGAGGGTCACACCCAGAGCTGGGGTGACACATGTGACACATGTGACATGGACAGGGCATGGCTGGAGGGTCACACCCAGAGCTGGGGACAGTGCTCAGTGTCCAGGCACAGAGCAGGGCTCAGGCTGGCACTGGCACTCCGGTGATGGGGCAGTGGCACTGAGCAGCCTCTGCAGGGACACTGGAGGAAGGGCTGCCATCCACAGGGACCTCCACAGAGCCACTTTTGGTGCAGTATTTGGGAGGCTCCAGGGAATTGGACAAATGGATTTCCGTGCAGGATCAGTGTGGTGGCAGGAGCAGCTCCCAGGGTGAGCTTGGCACCGTGTTTGTGAGCCAGGAGCTCACGCTGACATCTGGGATCTGCTGGGAGATTGGAACGTGGACCCAAGCACCAAAAATAAATGTTTAGGGGCTTCATGAGTGAAAGCACGCTCTGGTTCTGTGTTCCAGCTGACCTGTGCTTGGAAGGGCTGTGGCCCTGCCTGCCAGGGCTCCTGCCAAGCTGGGAGCTGCCAGCCCCAGGGCTGACCCTGAGGATGAGCCATGGCAACTCCCAAATGCAACCCAAAGTTCTTCTCCTCGCTCAAACCCACCCAAATCCCTCACACTGAAGCAAATCACAGAATCTTCTTATGGAAATAGTCATAGGGGAGTAAAAATCGTGGTGAAAGAGAGGAGGAAAATATCAAGTTGTAATTAACACTTGAAAAAGAGTGTGCTGGAAAAATATTATAAACATTACTAGCATTTAGCATCATTTGGGAATATCTTGCAGGAAATGAAATGATGTATTATTAAAAATATGAAACAGTTTTATTTCCACTAGGAAATGAACGAGTTGCACAAGGATAGTTCTTTCATAAATCATTCACATAATATTTCTATTCTAGTGTTAGTCATAAGTTCAGTTATCAATAGTGTAGTGTGCCAGGAGTTAGGCATTGAAGAGATCTAATTATTTATGGATTTCTTTTGCCACTTTTTTGGTTTTGTTTTTTTTTTTTTTTTTGTTGTTGTTGTTTTTTGGGTGTTTTTTGGAACACGTTGAAGTAAAGGTTATTGTCCTTCATGGTTTAAGATAATCGAATTACACACACAGTCTCATTAGGAGAGAAGCAATTACCAGTCATGCACACACAATTAAAATAAGTTTTGAAGCCTTCAGAGAGCTTTAACATTTTATTATTATTCTTAAGGAAGAATATTTTCATAATAGTTGATAAAACTGCTGGAAAGTCAGAACCTATTATTTTTAATGCAAACTGTTAATACATTTATTTTAGTGGCTCTTCCATTTGAATGAGTATAACAGTTTTGATGTGCAGCAGAGCTCTGTTGAATGATTCCAAATTATGAAGGTAGACATAGAAAAAATTATGATAAAACCCTATTTTTTTATTTTTTTTACAAGAATGTATATCTGAGTTATTTCAAGGCCATAACTAATGAAATCCTCTTGATTTTATGACTCTGGTAGATAACTCTTGGCCAATAAAATTGGATGAAACCTTAACACTGTAGAGCATTGAATTTAAATTGTTTCAAATTTAAGCACCTTTTGAGCATTAAGACATTTGATTGTTAATGACTGCTAAATATTTTTGAAGGGACAGTTGCATTATTCCAAGGAATATATTGAATTATTGCCATCCTATGGCAGAATAGTAATTAACAACAGAAATTACACGAGACTTAGTTAAAGGAATAAAATGCTATTAGCTAGCAAAGGGAATGGAATGGGTGTGAGGGATAGTTCTGGGACTAAAAGGCAGACTCTGCCTGCTTTGTGAGGTGCTTGAAAGGTGCAATTTCATGTGAGAGAATGCTGGGGATTGCCATTTACCATGAAATATTAACATATTTTATATCTCTGAAGTGTAGGGCAGCAAGAGGAACATAACACAGGTTATGCCAAGAGGATGTCCTTGTATCAGGGGAACAGAATTTTCCTTAGGGCACTGTGGAAGCAGCAGAGACCAGTGCCAGACAATAAACTCACCCTGCAGAGGGTTGGGAGCTTTCCTTTCTCAGCCTTTCACAGGTCAGTGCCAGGGGGTGTGCAGGGCAGCCACACCAGGGTTGACAAAAGCAGGACCTTTCAGTCCAGTCTGAATTTTGTCTCAACTCGGAGCACACAAAGAATTTGAGCTCAGGGCTTGGAGAAGATCTTTTTTGCTCGGTTTTGTTGTAGTCCCCTCCAGAGCAGATATCACAGCTTGTGTGTGCCTGCCTGGGAGCTCCAGCAGGGGTTTGCTCCTTCTGGTGCCTTTCCCGTTTTACTCCACATGAGTGAAATCAGCACATCCAGTTTCACTCCAACATTCTGCATGTGCACATGGAAAACTCTTCCCGGACCACGAGGAGTGAGAACCAAACCCTGAGAGCAGCAGGAGGTACAAAACATCAGTGGGATGGTTGGAAAAGCTCATTTTGTTCCCCCTCACGCCCTGGGAAAGCATGATGTTAGTCTACATTATATTCCTCTTTGTGAGCTCTGCTTTCCACAAAATGTTGTCTTTGAAACAGTTGAAATTTGGAAAATAACGATATCAGGAATTGTGTTCATTTGCTCATGGCTTTAAACCTGGTAGTACAAGAAATACTTTCATCAGGAAGTGGAGAATGACCTGCTAAAGTTTTAGAAGGTTTGAAATAGTTTGTTGGGATTTTTTGGTGGTTTTTCTTTGTATGGAGCTATTAGAGGCTGAAATGACTGAATGGCAATCACTGAATTTCCCTGGGACACTTTTACCCATTGTTTTTATGACATTTGTGTTAAACCAGCACATGGAAGCCCAGGGAGTGTGTGTGACCCAGAAGCTCAAGAGTTGAGAGGGACAGAGAAAGGCACAAGCAGCAGTGGAAACACGAGCTTTAATCCACTGTGCCTGGCTCTAAGCGATGCTGACAGCCCTGGGAAGGCTCTGGAAGGTGAAGGTGTGTGCTGAGGCACTTTAAACCTGCAGTGCATCAGAACAAAATGTGTAAAATGTCCCTGAGGCGTTGCAGAGCTGGGAGAAGCTGATGTTCCTGATGGCAGCTGCTGTGTTTGTGCCCCTCCAGAGCCACAGCCGCTCTGTTGGAGGAGCGAGTGACCTACCTGGAAAATCAAAGTAAGCTGCTCCTGCACTTTGGGAAGCAACACTGCTCTTTTTCCAGTTGGGATGGCACCATTTAGTGGATGGTGAGTGAAACTACCACACACAGACTTTTCCTTAGGCTGCAGCTCAGGAGCAAAATTGAGAGGATAACTCTGGTGAATGGTACCTTGGCATGTCTGCCCACTTCTTTAGGGTTTAGAGCACGATGGTCAGCTGGTGAAGGACCAACCAAACACAGAGAAACTGTATCTTTCAGGAGGAAAAACCAACAATTACTCATTTTTTTCCTTTGTTTGAATTTTTTTTCCCTTTTTTCAGAATATAGAATTGAGAATGCTAATGGTGAAAAGGAAGAGGGGAGGCTGTAACCAAGCCTGATGTTGTTCTTAGGGTGAGGATTATTCCTCGGGATGGCAATGCCCTCCTCTAAGAGAGGCATTTGAGGAAATGCAGCCAAGTGTCAGGCTTGGCATAAGCCAGGCTTTCAATCGCTGGCAGAGCTCGGTTGGTGTCTAAATGAGAGCACACATTTGAGTTATTTTTTTTTTTTTTATTGCAAAGAGAACTTGATACTGAGCTCTGAGCACCACAGGGAGCAGCCAGCTCAAGAGGAGAAGAACTGGAAATAAATGCTCTGATAGGAATCAGAATCAATGCAAAATCCAAGCCTACTGATTTCAAGCTTCTGTTTAGGAAGGGAAGGGGTGGCAGGGGAGCCTCTTTACTGTATGAAAAATAACATAGTGCTGTTGGTTCTGCTTTGTTTATTGCTCCTTACAAGTATTCAGAATGTAAGAGCTGATCTCATTTTTTGGCAATGATTTTATGGGTTTTATTGGAAAATTTATACTAATTCTATAATCTATGCTATTATATGAATATAATTTAACAAACATGTGACTACCCCTTTTAAATGTAGGAGAAAAAACAAAAAGGTAACTAGAGCTAGAGTCTGTGTTTCTTATTTCCACTCTCACAAAATTTTTCCAGTCAAAAAATTAATTTATGTTTGCTGAAATTGTTTCAGAAGTTTTGTGGCATTTAAAAATCAGAGAGGAGGAGATGGCAGTGTTCATGGGGTTAGCTGGATCCTTGGTGGGATTTCAGGTTGGCTTTTAGCCAGCAGAGATCTGTCAGAGTCTCCTGGCACAGGAGGAGGGCAGGGCAGCCTTGATGTTGATATTTTTGGTGTTTTCTCTGCTGTATCAGACAGACAAGGCTTACCAAGGGAATGCTGTAGTAATCCCCCAGAACCCTTTATGCTATTTAACATTTATATTTAAAAGTCTTGTGTCTGATGGTGAATGGAAATGATGTCAGACAATCGAGGCCAGCTCCAATACACAGGCACAGGGGCCACAGAAGGAAGTGCTGGTGAAGTGGAACAATTTTGGAGTTTTCTATTTCAGTGTGTAGGAGAAAAAAAAAACCAAAAAAAAACAGGTTTTGTATTTAGTTTTGCTCTCCACTACTGGGGACTGAGTGCTTTCCCATCCTGTAATGTCCACAGAGAAATTAGCTGGAGAAATCAGTGCAGCAACATAAGAGCAAACAATATCAAATAATAGAAAGTAGTTGTTTAATCCACTGTTGGGCTCTCCAGGACTGGAGTTCCTCCATCTGACCACAAACCCCGCTTTCCAGAGGTGATTATCCTCCTCAGGTTACCAACAGTGGCTCTCAGAGGCAATGACAGAGAAGAATGCCATCAATCATTCCACATTATCCCCATTAAACCTTCTGGTTGATGTAAGGAGAATATTGGGCTCCTTTTGTTTTTTACTGAGATTCAATTCTAGCACACTTGAAATTGTAAGTATACAATGAATGGAGAGGAGAGCTGCCCCTAAATCAGATTCTTTCTCGTTTAAATGCTATTTATTCCAAACAAAGCATCTGAAAAACAGTTGAAGTTTCAAAAGTGTCTGCAAGCAGGAGGTAACAATGTTTGGCTTTTTTCTTTTCCCCAAATATTGAAAGATTTTCAGTGGGGGATAAAAGAGAAGAGGCATCTATTACAACAGTTTCTAGCATTCCTGGGGTTAACCTTCCTCAGAAAAGTTGAGCCAAGGCAGATTTTGGAAGCCTGCACCTTGCAGGGTGTGCCAGCCTTGGAGAGGTGCAGGGTTTCTGTCAGCTGCCAGCCCTGGCCAGACTGGGAGTGGCTGCCCATCAACACCTGGGAGAAACTTCTGGAAGAGACCTTGGAGCCTGTGAGAGCCACCTGACACAAATCTGTGCTGCCACAGGTCCCTTATTCCTGCTGGCTGAAGTGAGGAGGCTGAAAACACTCTGTGCTGAGAGTGAAAATCTGCCTGGAGGGGAGAGGGGAGGCTCCCTTTTTAAACCAACCTAGTGACCTTCCAGCTCTTTCAACAAAAATTATATATTTAATATATAATAATATATTATTTAATGCCACTGGTGTGATTCTGAAAGGAATCTTGAGGAATTCTCAAGCAAACCCCAGAATACACATCATGTGGCTTCTGCATTTGGTTTTACTTGTTAAGCTAAATATTTTTACACTTGTTAATGTGGTAAATTTTTCAGCTAAATGTTGTAGCTAATAGTTGCATGTTAAAGTAATGCCCACCATCCAAGGTGTACTTAGTCTTTCCATATTTTTTTTTTTTTTTTTATTATTGGCATTTACACACTGGAATAGTCAGTAGGTTAAACAATATTTTCACTAATCCACCACATTCTGACATCTGTGGACACACACAGGCATTAGCTCAGAGCTGCCCTTTCACAGTGAAGTGGCAGTCACTGGAGACTTTGTGATTATTTCTGTTTTGATGGCCAAACTCTGATGAAATTGTTATTTGATCAAACCAGTGATCTTCTGACATGACAATTTATTTGCTAACACCTAATTATTTTACTCCAAAAAAGTTAATAATTTCATTCAAGAAATACGTTGTATTTAATAAAATTTAAAATACAACTAGAGCACAAGACTATAATGATTAATGTCCTCTAAATTCCTTTATTGAGTAGCTTTGCACAGAGTGATGTTTTGTTGTTTTTTTTTACATTTGCTGAAATGATTGTCTTGAAATAAAACAGGAAGACTTTCTATTACTTAGACTCCAGAGGTTTAGCTTGTATTGCCAAATCAAGATGAAAAACAGTTGTTAAGTGGTAAACAGCATTTAAAAATCGCTGGCCTTTTGTCCCCATGTTTACAGTTAATGTTCAGGCTGAATTTCCTGATGCTTTATGGTAATAAAAGATACACTGCATTTCCTCTAATAGCAGCAGCCTCTGACCCTCCTGGCATCAGGAGAGAATCACAAGGGAAGTTAAACAACATCACTGCAGGGTGAGCCTGGAAACTGGAATCTGATGGAAAAACCTGTTCCAGAACAGGATTAGCCTTGAAAAAACCTGTTCTAGAGCAGGACTGGCCTTGAAAAAACCTGTTCCAGAGCAGGACTGGCCTTGAAAAAACCTGTTCCAGAGCAGGACTGGCCTAGAAAAAACCTGTTCCAGAGCAGGACTGGCCTTGAAAAAACCTGTTCCAGAGCAGGACTGGCCTTGAAAAAACCTGTTCCAGAGCAGGACTGGCCTTGCTGGGAGATCTGATGCTGCTGGGCAGCTCACAGGGGTGGAATGGTGCTGTTTGGAAAAGTTCCTTTTCCAGGAGGACAGAGGGAGTCAGGGGATGCTCTGCTGCCAGGGACAGGGTGCTGGGACAGCCTGAGGCAGGGCTGGAGCAGAGAGCTCCAGTTCCAGAGGGAATATCCGTGTTCTGCTGCTTTTCACTGTTAATTAAATGAGATTTACACCTTGTCCCGAGCTGGTGCCACTGATGAGTGTCGGGAACTGCCTCCCTCCCTCCCTCAGACCTGGAGCTCCACATCCCCAGAGCCTCACCTTTCACAGCCAGACAAAACCCATAAATCACTGGGACAAACTGACTTTCAGAGGATCATTTGGGTGTTTTATTATTGTCATTTTGATGTTGTATTGTTGTCATAAAGGAAGAGTAACCAGAGTAGCCAGAGGCCAGTCCTAGGCTCTCCTAATGGGAGCTGGAATTTCTGGTGGTAACAAAGTGATGCTGAAGGGAATTCTCTTTTCTTGTACTCCTGTGCTCAGCTTTTGCATTCAGATATTTTGCTAAGCAGTTTCAGTGCTTGGTTTTCCTTCACAGCAGTCGTTTTGCAGTGTCCACTGGTGATGAAAATAAGTTACTTGTGAAAAATGAAAAATAACTTTGCTGATGATACAAAGTTTGTTTGGAACACGTTCCCTCAAAAGTGTTTTAAGTTAGGGAAGCACAGATTGGCTCTGGCAAGAAAAGCTCTCACTGAAAAGGCTGCCTGATCACATCTAAAATGTGGATTTGGAAAATCATAAGCCTAAATAAAGGCTGAAACTGAGTACTGAACAAGGACTTGGGGTTTCATGGAAGGAAAATCCATCAGTGATTTCTAAGAGAGCAGTCTCTGGCACACAAAGCTTTTGAGATCTCGAGTATCACTGAGTGCTGGCACTGTGTTCTTCCACCTCTCCTGGCAACTGCCCTTGGTTTATCTCAGGGCACTTTTGCTTTTACTACAAAAATCTTTTCTTGGGCTGCTTTGAGCAGAGTGAGGCTGATCTGGAGCAGAATTGTGCAGAGATTGTGTCCAGCCTGCAGAGCTGCCAGCTGCACAAAGCAACAGCAGCAGCCTCAGGATGTTCCACAGCTCTGCAGCCACGAGGATTTGATGGCACAGGTACCAAACAAATACCTGGTGATGCTGTTTGAACAGGGACAGGCTCTAACAGCTTATGCTGACCAGCACAGAAGTGCTGTTTCCTTTTTCCAGCCTTATAAAAAGGGCATAGTAATGACATAAAGTGAATTCCTGGTGTTTCAGATGTCTTATTTTCTGTTCACCCCAGAAAAAAAAGGGTTATAAGGATGCATCAAGAGTCTCCACTCTTCCAAGTTTAGACTGTGATAATTAATTTTACACATTTTTTTTCCTGACATTTTCTCTTATCCTCCAAGTTCAGAGGTTTTGGCCTAGCAAATCATCCAGGACCTATTATTTTTAGAGTTGCCAAGTCTGGAAAATGCTCGTGACCCTGGGAAATGTTGTCTTGTGTGTTTATAATTCAGAAGCTGTAGGGAATTTGTTGTCCTTCAGCAAGCTTTGCAGTAAGCCTCCTATGAAATTTTGGAATATGATACTGATTACTTTGGGAACCTCTTCAGTTTGGCAGGAGCAGCAGAACTTGTGCTTTGAACATTAAAACAGCTTTCATGGCTTTTGGAGGCTCTGTCTTCACTGTTGAAATTTGTTGTGAAAAGTATCCAAAGCAGAGATTTTTGGTTTTTTTTTTTTTTTCTGTCCTTCGTGTTAGACATGGTGTGTTTAAATTACACAATAAAACTACAGGATAAAATGATAATAATTTTCCTGCATGCTAAGCTGCATTAGTGGGATGGCTTTGGAGATGGGTTTATTCATTTTAAGCAGAAGAACAACCCTTAACCCTTAGGGAAGCTCACATCAGGATCCACAGAGGCCAAACTAAGGATTGACATGATCCTTTCCAAGCAAGGGTCACCACTGCAGGTTTGGGGATTTGGGCTGATTCAAGGAATTCTGGAAAATGGAGATATTCCACTGTGCCATCAAACCCTTGGATAAATTTAGCTCTGGTGCTGACTGGAGTGAGTGTGAGGTTTGTGTGGAGATTGGATTCTGCCTCTGTAAGATGCAGAATTGGGGACAAGCTTTGCTGTGCTGCTGGATCCGTTTGGAACAGATCCCTGGCTTTCCTTTCCCGAGGGAGCTGATGGAGAGAAATGGAGACACTGACAGCTGCCAAGCTGTGAGGAAAGCCTTTCCTCTCCTTCTTCTGGCTGTGCTCTGGTGGCTCCATGGAGTGGAAGCTTCCCTGATGTTTGTTCTCCATCCTCCATCAGGCAGGGAGGATTCCTGCAGCCAGAGCCCTGCCCAGCCCCTCTGCACTCCTGCCTGGACAATTCATTCCAGAGAACACCTTGGGAGGGTTTATTGGCTCTGCACCAGCTCCAAGAACATTTATTTGCTGCCTCTTGATTCTGAGAGATGAGTGGATGGTTTGAATTCACTGAAGGTGCTGCTGCTGGGCCTTTATCAAGTGCCAAATCATTTTTGGGGCAGAAACATTTCTTTTTAAGGTATATAGTCAACTAACCATAACTGTTTCCAAACTGCAGAACTTCTAGCATCTGAATGTTTCTGTTCAACTGATAATTTAATTAAGAGTTGAATATTTGTATAAAATAACTTGTGAAGTTATATTTAGCAATAATGCTTTAATTAGTAAAAAAATATGTTCTTGAGAATAATTATTTAGCAATATTTTGAGTTTAATTAACAGTTACATTATTCCAACTTTTATGCTATAATAATTAATACATTACTAATTCTGTTGGCACAATTGGAAGAAACTAATTGCTTGAAATTTTTGTGCCTATAAAAAGTTAAATTAATTAAGATTACCATTAGAATAATTTGTACAAGATTTTGGGTAACTGATATTCTGGCTTATTTTCCTTGGTGTAAAAAAGAAAAAAAAAAAGAAAAGAATAATTTATTAAGAGATAATCAATTCCTAAGAAGCTCCATACAGAAAATATTCATAAGTCAGTGCAAGGATATTATTGTGCTGCTTTTGGCTGGGTTATTCTCACAGTCCTGCTCTGGGGCTGGGGGCTGGATTTGTGCTGGAAACAGTTTTGAAAGGAATTTATTCTCCAGGACTTCATGCAGCACCTCATGTTGGGCAACGTGGATGTTCCACATAATGAGAGTGGAGATGGGGTAATATTTATTACACTTGTGAGGGAACAGGCCACTAAAAATCGGGATCTGTTTGCTGTGACCCCAGGGATGAAAAGAATGCCCAATGCCACGCACAGAACACAAACAGAAAGTGGTGAAGGCTTTGTGCAGTCATCCCTTCCTCTCCTTTAATCTTTCTGAGCTCAAAGGAAACACTGAAAATTAGTTTTGTGATGAGCTAATGATGAGGCAATGTAAGAGAGAGGGCTCTGCTGGAGTTCAAAGGATCCCAGAGCACTTGAAATTTGGGAGTGACTTGATCTGGGTGGTGATCACCCAGTGCTCACTGCTTTAAAGTGCTGAGCATCCTTATGATCTGCAGGCTGCTGGGTTTGTGTTTCAGATCCACTCTGTCAACTGAAGAAATGTCAGCAAGGAGATTCAGTTCTTTCTCCACATGATGCCAGGATTTTATTCTTTAATTACCCTGGAGCAGACGGGGTCAATGGATTCTGACTGTTAACCACTACAGCAGAGAGACCGACAGCCTGCTAGGTTTCCTATTTTTAACCTGTAAATAGGAAGATGTAGATGAAATTCTCTCATTTCTCTCTCAGTTTTAAAGCCTAAATTTATTAAACAGCATGCATTTCAGCTGATAGGGAGCTGCAGCACTAACACTGTGGTTTGATGCATTAAACTCTTCCTCAGAAACCTGGGTTCACCTCCAGCTGAGGCAGGAATAGCAGTTTGCAAATCTTTGTCCAAAAAGATTTTCAGTGTGTGTGCATTCACATACAACCAGAGCTGAAAAATAAATGGCTCCAGAGTTTTCAGCACAAAAATTCCAGACCCTGGAAAAATCAAGGAGGTGCAGGTGCATCATTACCGTGGCTGTGTGTGATCCCTTTCTGCCTGGGTTACCTGCTGCTGTTCTGCACTTCAGGATTCTGCTTTTAGGGTCCTCCTCTCTCCTTCCTTGCCTTACAACCATCCATTCATGGGATGGCTTGTTTGCCAAAGTTCCTTTTCCTCTGAATTTTAACTCAGCTAGAAAGCAGAGGGGAGGTTGTGGTTACTCCTGCTCTTGCTGCGTGTGACATAATAAATGAAAATATTTTGGTAGCGCAGGTTTTTCTAAACCCTGAGGAAGGTTCTGTTCCTTTGAGCAGGTGCTGGGGGTTTTTCTCCATGGATTAAGAGCTCTCCACATTTACCATGCCTGGGTCTGCAGGGTGTCTGGCCCGTGCCAGGGATGGGATCTCACCCTGGCTCCTGGTGTCATCCTGAGCTGGGGATCCGTGGTGATCAATAACACATTCTGAGGGTTTTCCATGCTGCCATGGGGATTAGAGAGCTTTGCCAAGCAGGCCAGTAGAAATCAGAATACTGATGAGTTTGTCACCTTCCACAGGACTCAGAGGGTTTGATTATGTGACAAGGAGCCACCGTTGCTGGGTTTGGGAAGGCTAATGAGGAAATGTTGTTAATATCAGACAAGCTTATTTTTGTCTGAAATTCTTGCAGGAATTGTTTTGCTGGGCTTTGTGGTTGTTGGTGTTTTGAGGTGTTTCTTTGTTTTGTTTATTTTTAGCTTTTATTAAACATGAATGGACATTAAATAAACCCCACCTCACAACCTGTGCATGTTAAAAAGATGTTTTTTCTCTTACTGCAAATTTAGCTGATAGTAATGGGAAAACTCCTATATTTATTCATATTCTTCCTATATCTACAAATACAACTAATTATTGTGGGGTTTTTTTACTATCTCCATGTATCCTTAGATAATTTTAAAATGTATTATTGTATAATTTAAAACTCCACTGGTCTCAAAGCATCAGTGAAGAACTTTTTGAACTGGTTGAGCTGAATTCCACTATAATCTCCTTAAAAGAGAAGTGAAAAATAAGGCAACAGCAAAGATGATGAAGGTGATGAAGCCATTTTCTGTTCCTGAAGTATGTCAGCTTGGAAGAATAGAATACTTTCTTCTTTCTTTGAATAACTGCTAATATCCAGGCCACTGCTCATCACTTGATATTTTTGTTAATTTTTGTAAAAGGAATATCTAGTAGTGTTACAATTTTAAAATATTTGGGTGCTGCACTTTTTACTTTTCTTTTTTATTCTATTTTCTACAGCAAATGTATTAATTTCCCCTTTTCTGGCATAATTCAAATGGATATCTGAATACTAGACTGTAGATCCATTTCTAAATTCTCTTTTTGGTGCTGATGTGTCCTGTTTAGATACAAAAACTTTTCTGCACGTGCAGTATCTTTTACTCAGAATACTTTACATATATAGAAGTATGTCTGGTGGGTTTTGCTGTTACATGACATTTATCATTTTATATTTTCTCTAGTGAAATGCCAAGGAGGAGAAAAAAAAAGCAGAAATATTTGCATTGAATGACTTCCAGAAAGCACATTTTGTTCCCTGGAAGGTGTTTCTAATGGGGTGGCCATATAGATTTATATTGCTACATCAGATCATGAAATTTGTAAGACTTCATTATCTGGAGAGAGCTGTGATTCATGCTGGCAATTCATGGAGAAATATAAAGCTGGGAGAGGAATGAGCTCTCAGCTTGCTGATGGCTCTTCAGTGCTCTTCCAATCGCACAGAAATTTACTTCTGTACTTTGTACCAAATCCTGCAGATCTGTAAACACACAGATCTGCAACAGGTGAGTGGGAAGAAGATTTCTGTATCCCTCTTAAATACTTCTGGGTTTAATTTATGTGTGTGCTCAGTGTCTGTGTTCCACCCAGAGAAAATAATACAAAGGTACTCTGGAAATGAAACAAAATTGTTTCACGATTCTGACACTTTTTGCTGGGGATTCAGTTATACATGAATTGGTAGAATTAAAATCAATAGTCAGGTCACTCCTTGTCAATGTTTTCCTATCCTTCTGGGAGCAAAATTCAACATTTCTTGCCATGTATTTAGATGCTGTCAAGGATTTAAGAGGATTTAGGATTGGTACTGCTGCCTCATCATGCCCCTTAAATGTGTCCTTTCACATAGAGAATTCCTGCTTC
Organism: Poecile atricapillus; assembly: GCF_030490865.1. Taxonomy (NCBI): domain Eukaryota; kingdom Metazoa; phylum Chordata; class Aves; order Passeriformes; family Paridae; genus Poecile; species Poecile atricapillus. The sequence continues at coordinate 18,345,685 of NC_081260.1, read as the reverse complement.
TTTATTGCCTCTGTATCTTACACAAAGCATGCCAAAATACCAGCAGGAAGTTAAGATTATTATAAAATTAATCTTATTTAGAAGATAAACTGTGGAAACACTCTCTGCAGTTGCACCAAAGGTAAGAACTCAGAGTTAACGTGGGGTTTTTTAGAGTTTCATTGTGCTGAGAGTCACTTCCCACTGGATGGCACTATTTAATAAATTATACTGGGGATTGCTACAATGAGCAAACTTTAGAGGACGTTACAGAAGTGATATTTGGAATTGTTAAATATGTTCTGACTCCCATCTTTTTCCAAAGGGGAGCACTTGGAATGAGCGCTGAGGTTTCTGCAGCAGCTCGTGCTCTGCACCCAGGCAGGAGCTGCTGCCACGGAGCAGCAGATTTTGGTTTTGCCACCCAAAGCTTCTGGTGCTCTGTCAAGGTTCTGATCCTGACCTTTGCAAAAGGATATCATTTTTAATAACAAAGCATTCTTTCTTTTTCTCACATCAGAAGTTGATTTTAACGCCAGGCTTGATGGTTGTACATATTGTTGAGGTCTGTTTCTATTTTTGTTGCTTAATATAAACTATCAGCAGTAACCATTCTGTCAGTTATCAGGGTTCTTGTGTTTCCATGTTAATATCAGGGTTGTAACAGGAAATCTGGTGTACAAACTTGGGCAATTCACAGCAGGCAGACTCCAGATAAAAATGAAATTAAATCAGTGTATTTGCTAGAAAGTAAGAATGCTGGAATGTTCTTTTCCAGTTTTTAAAAACTGATTGAAAACATAACTTGGCCCATAAATAGGTAAAACTGAACTTTGTGTATACAAATGAAATTAATTTCTATTTGAAAGAAATAATTCAAGGGCACGTCACAGGCAGTCAAGAAATAAACATTCAGTAAACAAATTAAAGAAAGGCATCTATCCCAAAATAATACAGCTGGCATGTGCAGAGATACAGGGAGCAGGATAACAGCACAGACTTTGCTTTCTTTTCTTACCCAGTTCTTTCAGTGGTCACAAAATTTCAGCTGAGAGGTGTTAAACATTTCTACAGAACAAAATGGTTTCTATTTTCACAGCGGTGCTGAAGTTAAAAATGATCAGGGTGCAGGCCTGTGCTTTGCTGGGAACATTTCCCACGTTGGGTCTGCCTCAGGTGACACAACACGAGCTCTGTGTTTAACCAGGACACCGCTCCTGGAGCTGGCCATGGGCTCCAGAACCGGCTCCAGAACCGGCTCCAGAACCTGCTCCAGAACCGGCTCCAGAACCCAATCCAGAACCGGCTCCAGAACCGGCTCCAGGACCGGCTCCAGAACCGGCTCCAGGACCCAATCCAGAACCCATGCTAGAACCGCTCTGGAACCAGCTCCAGAACCTGATCTAGAACCGCTCTAGAACCGATCTAGAACCCGATCTAGAACCGCTCTAGAACCGATCTAGAACCGTTCTAGAGCAGCCCTAGAACCCGATCTAGAACCACTCTAGAACATAACCTAGAACCGACCTAGAACCAGCTCTAGAACAGCTCTGGAACCAGCTCTAGAACCGGCTCTAGGACCGGCTCTGGGACCCGCTCTGGAACGGGGTCCAGAACCAGCTCCAGAACCAGCTCCAGAACCCAGCAAGAGCTCCCAGCCGTGGGTTCAGCAGGGTGGGTGTTGCACCAGTCCTGTTCCCCAGGGCAAAGGAAAATAACCGGACAAACCTTGCACAAACCTTTTACTGTGAGTGCAGAGATGTGATCTGGAGCTCCCACATCGCTGCGTTTTGGAGGTGACACCGTGAGAAGAGAAGCCCTGCAGAGAATTATCAGCTCTGGGAAATAACTCACGGGCATCCAAGGTTCCATCCTCTGCAGCTGATGGGAGTGCAGCAATTCCAGCTGGAAGGGAAGATCATGACCAGCATGGGACAGTGAGAAATGAGACTCGGGGCTGGCTTGGTTTTTGTCGTTGTTTCGCTCCCTTAATCTCAGAGCAGGCTGTGGTGTTTCCTTCACACAACTTCTCACCTTCTGAGTTTACAGCCTGGCAGGATAAATCAGATGACCTTTAAAAAGCAAAAAGCTGTTCTCCAAGCATCTCAGACTGAAGGCTCTTGGACTCAAGCTCTGCAGTGAAGTCAATTTTCTTGCTATTAAACCACTGATACATTTACAGTGTGGGCTACTTACATCATCTGACATTTTGACATCAGTCTGAGAGGAACCCTGGCCTGCTAAATCGGGATGTTATTTCTGATAAAGTCAGTTGAACTCTGATTTTTTCTTTTAAACTCAGATAAGTCTGTTCCTTTAGGGAAAAAAAGTTTAAAAAAAAAAAAAAGATTGCTAAAGTTGCTAGAACACTAAACAAGCTCACAGTGTATTTATTCAGCCCTTTGTTTGGGGAATTTCAGCCTCACCTGAAACCTCTCTATGCTGCCATGGCGTGGCTTATTCTGTTTGCATTAAAAATAGGAGAAAAATATATTCAAGTTTGTTTACAGTGAAGAACTCAAACATCTAAGGTTTTATACATGTAAAATTTGAGTTGAAGTCAATATAATTTCCTCCTTTAGAAACCCTATTTTGTAACTTTGTTCTGTGCTGCCAGTTGGGCAGTTCCACACTTGCTGTTTTTCCAGTTCTGGGGCTCTCTGGACCACTCTGCCATGACCTAAACCCTTGCAGTGTTGGGCTGAGTTTGTTTGCTGCCATTGGGAGAGTGAAATCCCTCCACTGGGGCCTGGAGCAGGAATTGCACGGCAGGACAGGGTGGGAATTTCTCTCTGACACCGATGGAGTCTGACCTGAGCTCCTCTGGACGCCGGTCCCTGGTGCATCACACGGAGAGGCTGGGCCAGCAGGAGGGTGTGGGACATTTTCACAGCTCCATCAGACACTGCCAGAGCAGAAGCAGAGCCCAGGCTGTGCTGGGCATGGCTTAAAATTGCAGATCTTTGTCCTAATCCCTGCTTGGAGTCACCTCCTGCTGCTCCAGCGTTCACTCTTTACCAGCCCTTTTTGACAGCACTTTTCAAAGCACATTTTCTACCTTAGCAGGTAGTGGCTCAGGGAGTTTTTCTTCTCCTAATTGTTACACTCTGAGTGATCCTTTCAAAGAATTGGTTTCCATGATGTTTTCTTTGACCTTTTAATATTAGTTTTGCCCTTTGTTCTTTGTGCCATCACTGACAATTGGCTGTCAAATACAAACCCTTATTTTCAGTTCAGCCGGTCCTTCTTTTCAGTTCAGCCGGTCCTTCAGACCAGATCTGTGGCAACAGCAGAAAGTTTCTGAGGGTTGTAGGAGTTTTTAATGCACTAACAGACATTGTACTACAGTGCCACTTTTTAATATTAATTTATGGATTTCATGAAGATCAATGCTGATCTCCCCAGAATTCAGCAAGGATAAGTGCCAGCTAAGAGAGAGCTGGGATTTGGAGATGGAAGAGGCTTAGCAAGACATTTGCTATCCAGCCTACCTCTATTTCCATGTAGTTATTCAGAAATGCACTCCCCCAGCATTTCAGATAAATACTTTTTTATTCAGTGGATCTTGCTGGAGTAAATCTGGTAATTCATAAGGCGGAGCAAGAAGCCTAAGTCTAAATTAACTGTAACTTGGTGTCTGTCTTTGTGGAATAGGCACTTATTGATTATCTATACATCAGGTAAGTCTCTAATGCCAGGAAGTAATTTTATTATGTCTCAAAGCATGCATTTAAGAAGTTATTAAAAGTTTATTCAATCCTGTGGTGAATGATCTGTTTAGCTACTACTCTGTCTTAATAAGTACTTTGTTTAAATATCTCATACTGGGGAATTTTAAGTACAGCGTAATGCAATTTCTTTTTTTTTTTTTTTACCTTTTCTAATTCCACTGGGGTGACTTTACAACATTATGGAGAAATTAACCTGTGACTTTTATTTTTTTATTTAGTGTGTCAAAACCACTTCAAACATGTCTGTTATGGCCACACACTTCATATTTATCCATTTCATGCTCTGAGAGTCATGTGTTCTGCACATGTTAGAAGAAATCACTGTGGGGCTACAGACAAATTCAGGTACTTCACAATTAAAACATTCCTGGACAATTCCTCCAGTGATTAAGGGCTTGAGTCTTTTCTATTTTATAAGGAAATCAACAAAATTCAGCAGTAAATTGTTTTGGCTTCTTTTGTGTATGATCATTCAAAGACCCTGTAATGGAAAGGGGGTGCTGTGCTGGGCTTCTCCCAGTTTTAATTTAGACAAATTTCATAAGGAAACTCACTCAAGAGACAGGTGAGCAGTGAAAGGCAAAGGAAGAGGTCAGCCTGGAGCAGGCTGGGCAGTTTTCCTGTTGTTCCAGATTAAATGCAGAATTATGCTGAAGAGTTGAAGTGTCCCACACTTTTAGTCTGTAGTGCAAATTAAGGTAGACAGACCATAGACAGGACAACTATTAATTAAATTTTATGCCTTTCCTCCCTGGTTTTATCACTGCTAAGCATGGAAATAAATGCTTTTGGTCATATCTCCAAAACAAGCTTAGTTCTCCCAACCTCTACTGATTGTTGTACTATTTAGATTTAATTGTGCTTTTGTTTTCCTGTATTTTGGTTTTCATAATGTTCCCTGTGTTCAGTGTCAGAATTACCTTTATGGAAACCTTGTAGGATGTATTTTGGAGAAAGACTCACTACAGTAACTTCCTGTGCATTTTACAGTGTGCTGCAAAACACAGGCACATTGTCAGAGTTTTACTTTCCTTCTAGATCTTTCCATCCTCCAAGGGCAGCAAGTTCAGTGTCAGCCAATCAGTTCTACACTGCTTAAAGTGCTGGGAGATAATTGTACAGGTAAGGGCTTGGTGTGAAGGATATTTTCAAATACCACATATAGGATCCCTGCAGTTTGTTGTTTGATTCCCTCAAAAAACCAAAGGAATTTAAATTCACAAGTTTTTCTAGCTATCCATTCTTCTGCAGAACTCCAGGTGAATCCTAGGTGAGCGTTCATATTTCATTCCTTGGAGTGAAGGGCACAGAGAACAGCTTATCTGGAGCAGTGTTTGGCTTTTGGAGTCATCTGGAATGGGTGATACTTGGGTCTGTAAAAAATCATGGGTTTCAAAAATGGTGCCTTTCATGGAGAAGACAGGAATTGCCCCTTGCCCTGGTTAGGAACCCTTACTGAGGAAAACATCAAAAGGAAAACAGGTGAATGCTTAGAAACTAATTCTCCTCCTCAAATAATCCTAGAAATGAAATAAACTTTTAAAACAAGTGAAGATCTCTCTTGCTTCCTCCTGACAGTATTCTATAGAAACAGGGATGACATCCGAGTGGTTCAGAGTACTCCAGAGTGGGACACAATAAACAAGGGAATGTTTGGAATGTTGGCTGCTCTATGCCCAGATTGAGCTAATCCTATCCAAAATGTCACCCTGCTGTTGTCTAACACAAATTCAGGCTACATTCTTGGCTGTCATCCTCAGTGACACGTTCTTCAGTTGAAATTATCAGCAGCTCTTTGTGCACAGCGAAACCAAGTGTTCCCAAAAGTGATTAAAATGCAGATCTTGTGAAAAATTTGATAAATAATTTTGAAGGTGTAGCTTTTCTTTGGGTTTCTTTAAATCTGGTTTTCAAGGTGTTTGTAATCTGGTTTAACACCTCCATTTTTAATAACCATTCCAGAAGATCTGTTTTTCTACTTCCATTGCATTGGATAATAATTTTTCCTGTGCTAACTGTGATCTTAGAGGATGCATAACCTAACAGGAACTGCCTGCTTTACTGCATACAAAAGATGGAATAATTTCTTCATGGTTGCCACTTCTATTCCTGAAAGGCTGTAAAGGAATGTCGTTATTTTCAGCTCCCTGCAAGTAAATGATCTCTCCTGCAGGTGCCAAACAGGCCCTGACGTGTGAGAGCCCAACAGGAATATTTCCTAGAGTCCATCACTGCTGCCACACCAGAATGCTTTGTGAAAACATGGATACCGTAAATATTACCAGCTTTATCAGTTGTTTAATTTGCATTAATTTTCCCCGCTGAGCAATATATAAATATTCATGGTGCTATCAGATTAGTTTACACTTTGAGAAGTTATCAGAGATGAGAGAGAGAAATATGGCATAAATATTTTAATTCTTCTAAGTATGGGGGTCCTTTGAATCCCTGGTGATAGCACAGCGACATTATGAGAAAACTTTTATAACAAATTTCATTGGTGAGAGTAGTCACCAGTGAAGTTCAAAAGTATTTATTATAAAACTCTGCAAATCCAGTGGAATTGTTATCTTGCAGGTCTTTTTCTTCTTTGCCTGTGTTTGATCAATATTGGTTGAACTCTGGCTAAACCTTGAAGGAATAAATGAGTTGTTAATGAGATGCTCACTGCCCCTGGTGTAGATTGCTGGGAGCCGTGCGAGTGATTTTCATTTTTCACGCTTTGGGAAGGAGCAGTGAGCAGGGGAAAGTTCTGGAAGCAAAGCACACAATTAACCCCAGGGAAGGGGGAAGTGGCATTAATTTCAGTCTGGTAGGTAGCAGCCATTGAAGTCAGTGTGGAACTTTGAGGGTTTATCTGTATTATTGTCTGAGGGTGACCCCTGTTTCTGCATTAACCCCAAACCTCAAAGTGTGGCGAAGCACCAGACGTGTTTTATGGCTGGAACTCCATTCCTTACCTTCCCACTCCAGAGAATATCCATTTGAACTGAAGGAACTTTTGCTTCTTTATTCAAAGCCACTCTGTTTCCCTCAGAATGCTTCATATTTTAAAGTTAGTCAGATATGTAAATGTTTGAAATCATTTGTTTGTTGTCTAAAAATATTTGAGAAATTCAGTGCAACCTGTCAGTATCTCAGATATTTTCCCCTCAAAGTTACTAGTTTATGCAAAAATCAGAAAGTGATTTCTGTATGTTTGGGTCACAGCTAGTTTTGTGGAGTTCTTGATATGAAGGAACTCTTAGCTTAACAATTTTGGACTCTGCTATTAATTAGTGCAATTTTTTTTTTTTTTTGGTTTGTGTCTGTCGAAGATTGCTGCTAATATTTTAACTTTTAATTGGTAAGAAACTTATTCATTCTATTTGTATTTTTAATTGCCTTAATTATTGTGATGTTAATAAGGACTTGGCAACAGGATTAGAGACAATTAATATTTGACAGATGGGTGTCACAGTGATCAGTATGTGAGAAATACCTGGGCAGATAAAGAGACTCTTGTCACATTTAAGCTTCTGTACAGCCTCACTTTGCATAAACAGATAGCAAACATGAGAATTCTTACAGGAAATTTGCTGAGGCAAGACATTATTCCTGGCCAAGAAACACCATTGATATTTTATAATTACAATACCAAGCTTGGTTGTGTCACATTGTGGGAGACATTTTGTCATCATCCTCGTCATTACTATTAATGTGTCTCTGCATGCAGGATAAAATATAAAGCTTTAGCTCTAACTGGTTTTGATCTGACACCGGTTTTTGCAGGTTATAAATGAATTTTGCATTCCTGTTCTATCTGTTCTCAACACTCCAAACAGCCAGGCAGTAACAGCAATGCTCTTGGCTTTCTTTTTACTTGAAGAAACTGTACAGTGTTTCCTTCTGCCACCTCAGTGTTGTGAAGACCTTCCCCTGAGTTTTGGGAGAAAAGGATTGTTATTCCAGTAATTGGGCAGTCTGTGACAACTTGCTATAATTTCTTTATTAATAATGTTTCTTAATATGGAAAAATGACATCTTGGTGTGCTTGAATTCAACTGCCCTGACAAAGCTAATTGCTCCTCGAGATGCCATCCTGGGATGTGCTGGGAGTGTGAAAAAGAACAACTGCTGACTCCAGTAACTTATTTTCCCAGCAATTTAACATTTTTCACATAATTAGCTCTGGTGTTCTTCTTGGATTAACAGATCCACTAATAACATTGTGCTTTAAAAGCTGCAAAGAGGGAAGAACATAACGCAAAGCATATTCAAGGGGTGCCAGCTCATTACACTGACAGGTTGGGTGAGTACAACACAGTTACTCTTTAACCTTCACAAATGCTTAAGTACATTTCAAATACAGCCTTGATCGTAGATTGTAAATTTACAGATTGCTAGCTCACTTCAGCAATAGGGTAACCCCCTGAAATTAGCTGAGTTTTGATTGCAGCTGGATTATTTCTAAAGAGAAATTATAATTTGTCTGTACCTTCCACTTCATTAACTCAAAATCAAAGTCAAGGAAGGAGGGAACACCCCATAAATACACAAATATTTATGGGTATAGACATGGAATGGTTTTTCCCATTAATCCAAAAAATGTTTTGAAAGCTGAGGGGCTGACAAGGGTGAGGCTGAAATCACCAGAGCCAAGACCTGCATGTCAGGACGGTAAAGAGCCCAGTGGATTCCTGCTTGGAATGACAAAAACTGTAAAGACTTTTTTGTAGTTTATAGCTGCCCTTTTTCGTTTTTTTTGTGCAACTTTCAAAGTTCTCAAGAGTTACAGTGCATTACACAGGGAAATGCAGATTAATAATATCCCAAAATCCTTGCAGAGAGGGCTGGAGCTGCAGGGGGAGATTCACAGGAAAACCTAATGCAAAATAAAGTGAATGAAACTATTCTGAACTTCAGGGAACAGATTTTGGAAATAATGAGTACAAGGTGATTTGGTCAGTTAGGAGTTAGAGCAGTCAGAAGAGCGGGAGGTTTAATAGAAAATGTAGTGCAGATTTGGAGATGCCAGAGAAGGGATCTGTATTCAAAAGGATGTGTCAAGAGCCAGATTTTGTTATAACACAGATGATTTAAAATTCGTGTCTGCAAATCTTAACCAATTGCTATTGGTGGAAATCTGGATTCTGAAGTAAAAGCTGCATGGCTAGCAAACCCCACAGCTTTAAAGGGATGTTTACACAGATTATAAAATGCTAATTTTATCAGTGAGATGGAAAATGTAATATGAAGCAGTACAAACATGGTTATTTACCTCGAAGGAGATGGGCTGGAGCAGACCATAGACCTTATTAACCTTAATTATCAGCCCTTGGGGTGCCCTAAATTCTTAGTTTATTAAGTATAAAATGCTAATCTGCAGGGGCTGTAGACTCATCATGTGAAAAATTATTTGAAAACGCAAATGGGAATTAGAAGAGAAACATTCATCCAGGTCTGATTAATTCTTCCCTGCTGCTGTCTCAGTGGATCTCCCCTCCCTGGTGTCTGACAAACACCAGCAGCCTGCCCTGGGCAAGGCTTGGTGGAGAGCTCGAGGTGCTCAGACAGACAAATCTCCACAATTCTCATTACAAGAAATGTATCTGGCAGTGTCCTGGTGAACTTCCACCCTGATCAGAGCAGCAGAAGGTTTTCAAATCATTCAGAATTATAGAATGGTTTGGGTTGGAGGGGATCTCAAAGATCATCTGGTTCCAGCCATGGGCACCTTCCACCAGCTCAGGTGGCTCCAAAACTCATCCAGCCTGGCCTTGGACACTTCCAGGGGTGGGAATTCCCCAGTTCTGGGCAATTTCTCTGCTTTATAGGACATAATTTGCTCTCTGTGCACCCTGCAGCCCTCCTTGTGTCCACTCCTGTTTGAAACATCTTGGTTCCACCTGGCTGTATTTCACTTCCCAATTACACATCCTGCTCCCTCACTGTGTGCTGCTGTGGTTTGCTCCTTTGAGTCATGTAAGCTCCAAATTTGACATGAAAATTAACTACAAACAGAAAAAACAAAAAGCACCAGGGACCATTCTCGTCCTGACACGCAGATATATTGGAAAATGTTAGTCCATTTTAATCACAGGGTTTCTATGCAATGAATCCTATTGACTTGTGAGCACTTCCCACATGAGAAATTCTGACTGACTGTTGTCATGGGCTGTTAGCTCTTAGTTCATGGATAGGGGCCCTGGTTATTGATATAAATGGATTTCGAGCTTTCTAAATATGAAAATGTACAAGTGGACCATGCATCTTCATCGGTGCTGACATTACTTTGATAAAGGGTCTGAAAAGCTGTTTGAGAAATGCTCGGTTTTATTTCATTTCTGTCGGCTTTTTACTAAACTGTCTTCAATAGGCAAGGATTTCTGGATAATAAATATCAGTGAATTGATATTTCTCTGTTCAGGTGAGAAAGAAAGAGAAGCCCACAGCTGAAATTTAGATTTATTTCTTACAGACCTCATGAGATATGATTTCCTTGGCAATTGGGAACACAAGGAGAAAGGAGCTGAGGGAGGGATGTTGTGGCAGTCCTGTGCTCCCCTTGGTGTGGTTTTTGTAGCTGCAGAATCCCTGGAGCTCTGGGCTTTGTTTCCTGAACCCTAACCTCAGGGTTATAACTAAGTCTGGCATAACTAACAAAAAAAAATTGACCAGGAATTGTGAATAGGAGGAATAAATCTTCTGTGAAAATAGACTGTATTGTCAGGGATGCACAGCTGTAGAATGTGGGGGATTAGTCAGTGGATATTCTTCTTTTCTGAGAATACAAGATAGAAAAAATTCATTGCAGAATTACAGAAAATCTTTTCCAACTGAAGAGAGTACAGTTCTTACCAAATTAGGAAAGACAGGAAAATTGTATCAAATGCTACAATATCTTAATAATGCTGTAATCTGGGAGGTTTTCTTCAAACAGTTACACATTCTGAAAACTGGATGTGTCTTTTAGAATGTTCTCTGTTCTCAAGCACATCCACCCATGAGGATACACATGAGTTTTCATGAGATCAGTGAGAAAATGACTGATATTCACCTCTTCCCTTTTTCAGATCTTCCTTTCCCTCGGAGGAAAGCACCCAGGGATGTTTATTTAGGTCCATGATACAGGAAATCAGTCTGTGCTGTAGATCTCACTGTGACTTTACTGAAATGTGAGAACTCGATTTTCTTTCTCCACCATTGGATTTATTGCTCCAGTTTGGATGCTTATCTCATAATCCTTTGGTCTGTATTATTGGAATATTGCCCATTCTGTGAGTCAAACCTGTGTTTGCCACTGTTTTAAAAGCCTCTCCAAGATTTGGGAAGAATGGATGGCATTTCAGCATAATCCCTTAAAAATAACATTCTAGGGAGTACAAACCACTCCTTTTCCATAACCAGTGCTTCAAATAAATATTCAAAATGCAATGTACAGGAGGTAATTTTGGTTAAGCACTAAAAACACTTGGATATCACTAGGTTATTTTTTACTTTATAAAAATCTTCATTTCTTACATTAAAATTTTAGAGCTAGTTTTTCATGCTGGCATATGATATTCAAGATAACTTTTTTTCTTTAGCATAATTGGTCTCTGTAAGAGTTACAACAATCTCATGTGAGTTCTTGAATTACAACACTTTGGTCTTCTGGGTTTATCCTTTAGATCTGTTCTTCAGGGCAATAGAAATTGGGAGGAATTAATTAAGCCTGAACTATGTACAGGCCACATGCTGGCAGGATCTAACTGGTAATGCCAGATGAATTGCAAGAATTTGTAATTTAGGACACGTGATAGGACTACAGCCTTGGAATTGTTAAAGGAATAAAACTTTATATTAATATAATTTCTTAACTTTCCTGGTAGTTCCATTGATATCTGATTTATTCAGTCTTGTGTGTACTCTAAGTTGTCAGCACAGTATGTTCTAATGAAGAAAGTAATAAAAAAGACCTTGTTTTCAAACAATTTAAGCAAACTTTTGGAACTCCACAGCCCCTTGTGCTGCTTATCTTAAATTTTCTTACATTTCTGTTAATTTTCCTTTTTGCAGTTATGCATCCCTTATTTAGTGTGCCTTTGTGGACAGATGTTCATAATTCACAAAGTTTACTGGCTGTTAGCACAAATGATTTTGTGGTGGAAACATATTTTTAGATAAGCAGACACTGAATCATTATGGTTCTTAAAGGCAATTACTTAAATAAGTAATTAGACTAAGAGTCACAGTACTTTCATTTCCCAATTATAATCAAAGTGAGAGTGACTCAGACATTTGAGTTTTATAGGAATAGTGACTATAAAACAACTCAGAGCCTGTGTGTGATTGAAATAATTGATATTTGGTAAATATTTTGAATTAATGAATGTTTATTATGTTGTTAGAGCTGCTGTGGTAATTAATTATGTAAATAAAAACAACAACAACAGCCAGACTCAAAGTGAGCAGAAAATGCAGAACATTTATGCTGATTTATTATTATATATTTTTTGATTCTGCTGCTTCTGCCTGGGTGGTAAGGTTGAAGTAAAACCAAAATATTACTGGGACAGAAATAATAGTAATAGTAATAGTAATAGTAATAATAATAATAATAATAATAATAATAATAATAATAATAATAATAATAATAAATGGATTAAATGCATGTAACCAAGGAAAACTCGAAATGGGAAGAAGTACCAAAGTGATAAATTGATTTCTCTCTGCTTCCATTTTGAATCTGACTCTGATTTAAACATGCATTTTTGGTGTGGGGTTTTGGTGGGGGTTGCTGTTTGGGCTTTTTTTTTTGTTTTTTTTTTTTTGATGCTGACCTATTTTTAGGAAACTCTCAGACTTTTTTTTTTTAATAAGAAATCCCCAAAGTGTTTGCATTTTCTTACTTTCTGTTAGAGGCAACTTGACTGTATTTCTCACAGAGAGCAGGGAAGGCTCATTCCATTACAACCACCAAGATGTTTTTTCTGCTTGCCATGGCCTGTTATCTCCTAAATGCTTCTGGTTAATGATCATCAGTTAACTTCTACAGACCTCTGAGATGGAATAAATAGGATTTTTAGTCAATGCTGGGAGAATTCTTGCATCAAACTTCTTTAGGTTCATTTGGAAGGGAGCATTGTGGGGCTGTGTACATGTCCAGCATTTGTCCATGGTGAAATATTACTGCTCTGCACTTTATTTTCCTGTAAAGAGGGAAATATTCTGTCTTGAATGATTCTTTCTGTCTTTCTGGACCCATGGTATTTGTCATGCTCCATATCCTTGAGTCTGCAGCAGAGAATTCTGCAATAACCAATATCACAGCTCTGCCCTCTGTCTTAATTTCATTGAGGAATAAATTAATTCTTCATCCTTGGAGTTTAACTTGGAGACCAGGTACCTGCAAAGCATCACTGCAGTCACCTGAGGATGGACACACAGGGCAGAGACACCATTTCTTGCTGTTTTCCTGAAGAATTTTGGGGAAGCAGGTTTTGGGCTAGAGAAAGAAAAACTGATTGGGAAAATGATCCTTTGGTGGAACTCCATCAGAGCTGATGTCCCCAGCAGCAAGGCTTGAACCAGTAAATGTGGGCTTTAGATGTGGTTTTGCCTTTGAGAAGTACAAATCCTTGAGATGCCTTTGCTTTTAGAAACTGTAATAACCCTCCAAATGTGATTTGTACTTTAAAAGCTTATTTACAGAAGACAGACCACCGCTAATGACATTTGCATGGAAATTTCCCCAATGAATATTTATAAATATGAAATATGAATACAGCACAGTGTAGTGCATGTCCTGGCACACGCATTTCTATCCACAGATGTATGGGTTTTGTTGAACTCAGCATAAGTGACAAATCTCCCAGGGAAACACCAAACAGCTTGTTCCACATACAGATGTTCCTTTGGCATCTTATTAGAAAGACTTGAAAACATACTGTTTTACTGGCAATAAAGCAGCAATAATGTCTTAATAGAATCTGAAGGAATAACTAAGTACTTCAAATGCCTGGAAAAAGGGATAATTGAAGTTGCTTTGGATTTAAGCCTGGGTAATTTCTTGCTTTATAATAACTCAGGTGACTGTCTAGCTAATGAAATGCAGTAAAGTAAGAGCACGTTATTGATTGAGAATTTAAATGCTTGCTTGTATCTGCAGTGTGTGTCTGTGATACACATCATTGTAATGGAAGAAACAAATCATTTCAATTATACCTCATTATGCTTAGCACGAGCACTAAGTCACTTGCACAGAGACTTTTCTAAAACTTTGCAAAAAATTTTGATGAGCACGTTGCCAACTAATCTCACAAATAATCTGTACTCCTGGGTGTTTTGTTAAAACGTGATCACTGAAGTTGTCAGGTGTATTTATTTCAAATACTCAGAGCTCCACTGTTAGATTTCTGTTATCATTTTAGAAATAAGGTGATTTTGTTGTTCTGAGTATCATATCATAATCAAGTTTGGCTTTCAAGAATTTCTCTGTAGATTCAGGCCCTCCAATATTCCAAAGAAGGCAGGCAGCAGTTTTAAGAACTGGCAGATGGTATTTAAAGCAAAGCTGTGAATGTGATGTGAATGAGCAGCTTGATTTACAACATCAAGGAGCAATTTTATGCCTTTAGATGTTTTGGGGATGTAATGGAACGGTGGAAGCTCTGATCATCAAACTGAAGGTAGCATCACCTCCATCAAAACTGGAGGTCTGCATTTTCCAACCTAGTTCATCCTGAGATTCTGAGACTGTGTGTGAAAAACTTTGGAAAAGAGGAAATAACAACCATCAGTCTATATGAACAATGTTTTCCAGCTTTTAAGAGATTTTAAATTTGCTTTTGAGCCTTTCTCAGTGTAAATAACAATCTGTGAGCTGGGGCTATTTCATGTCTTGAGCACTGCAAATCACCTGGACTTTTTCACTGAGAAAGAATCTCCTGGAAAAGATATCAATGTACTTTGAGTGTTATCAGTCTCCATAAAGTTTAGGAACCATTGGGCTTTTCAAACCTGATTTTCAATTGTCTGGAAGCACAGCAAATAGATTTCTTCCCTACTTCCTTCACTACTCCTTATTGGAATTTTTAAAAGAAAAAAAAAAAAAAAAAAAAGGAAAAAAGCCACAGGCAGATTCTGTGTTCTTTTATTGTTTTTTTTCCCCTAAAATTTAAATTTTGAGACCAGTGTGTGAAGCAGGACTGCAGTCATCACTGGGGGGATTTCAGGTCATCCTCCCTGGCCAAGGCTCTGGTAAAATCCAAACATTAAAGCAACTTTCTAAGGATAACACAAAGTTTAATCAAGCTGAGCTGTTATGAATGATTGAGGAAGAGCTGGAGAAGCTGTAATAAAATCCCAATAGAAACAGAGTTCAGTGTTTTATTTGTGAAATGGTTCTTTGCTGAAAAACTGGTTCACATAATTGCTGTGGTATTTTCTGCCATTGCAAGCCAGGAATCATTTGTCAAATGTCTGAAAAATAACAATATGAAGTCTTTTGCAGTTAAATTGTATGGATAAAGTAATTGAGAAACATTCCTTTCCTATCACTTATTTGTCCCTCATTTGTATGAAGAAGTATTTAGTTTTAAAATCAGCATTTCTTGGCAGACTTTACTTATTTTCCATTCTTTGAATCTGTTTTTTAAAAAGTGATTTCCCTAAAGTTGGGGTGTTTATAACTGTGTACTGATGAATTGCATCATTTTGGGTTATTCTCATAATAAAACATTTTGAGTAGTTGGTAGAAAAAAGAATTGTTTTACTGAAGAAAACAGACAGCAGATAATGACACAGTTATTGTAGATGAGATTTACTGAAGGAGAAAAATCTTGTAAATAAGAATTGACATTTCAAACAATAAACACTAACATTTAATAGCACACAAATAAAGCAATGCTTAGGTGATCTTAACAGGCTATTCCAGCTATAAAGTTATAATGAAGTTACATTTCAAGTCACAAACTGAACTGGAGATGGAAGACTTAAATGTTCCAATTTTCTCCAGCAGGAAAAATTCCATTTTGTTTTTTCTTATTTCATGAAAATCCTCTTTCACTCCAGTGGTTTTCAGGAGGTGCCAGGACTGTGTGGATTAAAGACAGAAAAGCTGAAAAATTCACCAGCACTGGATTTGTGTCTCAGCATCCCCTCCTGAACAGGGGGTAAATCTGAGGGGTCTGGTTCTGCAGGCCAGCTCCTAACAGGAATCTGCTGCTTCTGTGCTTTCTCTGCTGCTAAAAACACAGAGAATATTTCTGTTAATCATGGGACATTGACCCCTTGTTGAAGGAGTACTGCAGAAGAGACAGGAAGATGTTCATAACGTCTCTTTCTGATGATTCCCAAATGGGATCACGCTGAGCTCCTCCCTCATTCCAGAAATATCTGGGGGCTCTTCAGGTGGAAATGTTTGTTAAGGTGTGGAGGAGAGGGATTTTTTTTTATTTTTCCTGTCATGAATGAATAATTAAAAGGTTTCCAAAGCAGTAAATGCATTTTTTGGGGCTTATATTAAAGGAGATGAGCAATTTCATTAGAATTTCTCAGCATTAATACTTCTGGATGAACATGGCATGACTTCATTGGAATATCTGGACTTTAATGGCATTGACACTGTTTATTAAAGCAGTTAATTTAGCAGGTTTTGACTGTGGCTAATCAACTGCAGTCCTGTGGCATGAAGCTTTATAGAGCTGAATGCACATGATGATGGTCAGATTGCTCTCCATTAGAAAAGACAACAGGGGTTTATTTATGAGTATTAATTTTAATTAGCACATATTTGTTGAGAAGTAATTCAGCAATCATCCTCAGTAATATGAGATCTTGCCCATAATCTGTATATGTACACACCACTGCATGGATGCAGAAGCTTTTATTAGGGGAATAAATTACTGGTTTAAGTATTGGTTTTGAAAAATAATTTACTATTTACCCATTAGGGAGAGTTGTTGGTCTATCTTAACACACTGAAAATCTAATTTTCTTTTAAAAAAATATTAATTATTCCTCCTAGCCAAAAAGGACTACATCATTAACCCCAAAGCAGTGATAATAAACAAAAATAATTTAAAAGCTTTATTAAGTTCAATTAATTGGTTGTAGCAGACTAATTTTGTCATGCTTTGCTAGACAGTGTATTGTAAGTAATTTTGATGGTCTCCAATTGAGTTGGGCAAACAAGCCTGCACACTAAAGCAAAAATTGAATTGTCTTGATAATTACAAAAACCATTGGCCTGTTTGGTATTTGTGATAAATGGGTTAATTAGCTACTTTTTATTACATCTAGACTTTCAATGCAGTCCAGCAGTGGTAATTTATTTTGCTTTGTAAACTAGTACAGTCAAAAATTCTGTTCTTCTGATTTGTTCCAGATAAAAATCTTTAGAGCTACATGATTTAATATTAGATGAGTGTGGAAGTGGATGGGGTTTTCATTATCTGCGCTTGGTTTGGGGAATTTGTGGAATTTGTAAGGATGTAGTCATAGAAACTCTCATTTTCCTTTTTTTTTTGGTGTTTGCTTTGGCTTGTTGTCGTTTGTGCAAATTGACAAAGTGTTTTGAACAGTCTTGGTAAACAGCTCTTCCTCTGACTCATAAATAATTTGAAATATATAAACGATTCATTCAAATTAGAGTTCATCAGAAGGCTAATAATTAATCACAACGTTTAAATGTCATTTTGTAGTTGCCAAAATATTATTTTGAGCAGTTGTTTTGTGTAATATTTGTTTGGCTGTGTTGGGGTTGGAGAAGTCAGGTAAGGTTAGGGCTGATTCTGCTTCTCCCTCGTAGCTGACCCCGCTTTTGGTCCCTTCTCCTTGGAGCAGGGCCTGTTTTCAGTGGGTGTTAAATCTGGGAACATTCACCCACAGTGAATTACTGATTTCAGCAGTGAGTGTGGAAAGTTCAGGCTCATACTTGCAGCTGACAGAAAAACAAAATCAATGTTCTATGGTTTGGGGTTTTTTTTAGGAGACTTTAAGATAATTAAATAGAAATTCCTGACCCTCTCCCCCCTTCCCCACAAACACGGTGTTCATGAAGTTCAATAGCATTTTCTAACATGACAGCATTGCCAGAAACTCTGATTCTCTATGAAATCTAATTATTTCTTTCTCCATTTCAACTTTGGAAGGATTATTCAAATACTTTGCAGTCCTAACTGCACAGAGCACTTTAATCCTGTTGTTTGGAGATTGTCATCCTCCTGCCTGCAGCCTCCCATTAGACACTGCAGGCACATCCTGGTAATCTCACATTCCAGGGAAGTTCTATCTGGCAATCAATGTCTCCCTGCCCCTCTATTTACTTTTCCACTCCTTGCATATTTTAAACTGAAAGAACCAGACTCACAATCTCCTCTCCAGCAAAGTAGAAACTGTGAGTTAAAAATCCCCTTATGTAAGTGGGATCTGTCCTTAGTCCTGAGCTGGTGGGTGCCATCTCCTCTCTTGATCCTTCCTCAGCATCTTTGTGATGACTCCAGATTCTTTCTGCTAACTCCAAAGGATTCCCCTGTTTGCTGTCAGGCAGAAATGCTGCCCTGGAGAAAGCATGAAATGAGTGAAATAAATTCTAATCTCTCAGTTGGCAGGACATGAGCATTTATCTCCAATTTCCTGTCACACTCCAGTGTCAGAGAGGAGTTTTTGGCTCCAAAGAAAGGCAGGGTGGGTTTTTGCAGGTTCCCCTGCCTGCTTTGGGCACAGCAGGCTGCAATCCCAGAATCACAGCCTGGGCTGGGCTGGAGACACCTCTCATGGTCACCCTGAGAGTAAAAGGTTTTAAAATCATAGGAAATTTAGGGACTTAAAAAGAAAGTTAAGCTTGGAAAGCCCTGGGAAAAGTAGGTCCTGGGAAATGTTTGGCCTTGTGCTTGCTAAAGATCAGGTGAAACTGCACCTGTGTAATCAATATATGATAAATTATACCATTGTTAGATGTGATCAGATATAATTATTGTTTAAAGAACATGAGGAACAATATTAGGGGGTTGAGGGGGATCACAAGAAATCCATGCTTGGGTAAAATCAATGCTTACAATAGATCAATGTAAGTTTAATAATTAATGATAGAGTATAAAAACATGTTCAACTCAAAACCAAGATGGGTCAGATTTGGGTCTGTGTACCCCTGACACCCAGAGCTCTTCAATAAAGCACCTTCATGTAATCATTCTGTGATTATGTGTGTTCCTGAACACTGACAGCCCAGCCCAAGCCCTGCCAGACCCAGCTCAGAGCCTGTCCAGCCTGGCCTTGGACACCCCCAGGGGCAGCCACAGCTTCTCTGGGGATCAATGTTTGTCTTTTCCTCTGCTCTGCTTGGGGCAGCTCGTTATCAGGAGTGGAATGTGTGTCTCAGGGGACATATTCAATGTTTTCTGATATATTCAATGTTTCCTGCTGTGCTTGTGCTTGTTTTCATTGCTTATGTGTGCTACAAAACAGGGGGATTGGATAATGGACCGGGCTTAAATGATTCTGTGCCATGAGGGCAGGCAGTTCATACACCCTAAAATGTGATTTGCAATCTCTCAGAGAATTTCTGGTGGGGAAGGCAGGCTACTGCAATGAAACCATCCTCCAAAATCATGAAGTGGGAGCAAAATTCTCTGCTAGGTGGCAATATGAGAAGGTTCCAGGGATGGCAGTGGCCTTGGTTTTGAGTTGTTGTGATGTGCTGGTGTCGTGCAGGATGGGAACAGTTACCATTTTGTTCTCATTTTGTCCATTTAAATGAGAAGTGCTAATAATGCTTTAATGACTTTTCTACTTCAGTTGCTTCAAGGACACATACCTGACTATCAAAATCTGTTTTAACCTTTCATTAAGAAAAGCAAAAGAAAAGCAAAAGTGGTTTATAGGAGGCAAGCATCTGGCCTAGGATTTCTTACAACTAGGAACTGGTCAATATATAGGATAAGTCTTTTATTTCCTTCCATATCTCTATTTTCTCTTAAAGCTACTGAAACTCATCTGTCCATTCTCATTTCTTCCCTAGGATTTTTGTATGATCACAGAGCTTTGAAGCTGTCTCTGTGATTCTCACATTTATTTTTTTATTTTCCAGTAGGCTGTAGGGCATAGTAGACTGGTGTGATAATAATGGGCCTAATTGAGACAAAGTTTAATGGTTTTTCTCACATGTTTCATCATTAGGCCAGTGGCACATTTTATTGTCATCTTTTCTCTATGGTTGTTGTGCTAGCTGGTCCTAATTATAATTAAATGTTTCAAGGCTAGGTAGAATTCCTTTTCTTTTATGCATGACTCCATTTTTGTGTTTGTGTTATATTTTTAGTTGAGATTTTTTTTTCTCCCTCCTCCTTTTTTTTCCCTTACCATTATAAAAGGTTTCAATCCATTCTGCTGACCATCATCTGGAACAAAATATTTCTATCCACAAACTGCTTCTTCTCATTCAGGTTATGGTTAAACAGTTTGCATATAGCTCACCAAATCTGCTAATGATATTTGACCAATATATAAAAGATATTTAGGCAATCAAGGAATGAGTGTCATAAATAAATCTCATGGACAATTCTAGCCTCTAAAACCTTCTTATAGCAAGGAAGGAAAACTTTAATTTCTGAAATGGTCAATCATATTTGTAGTGATCCTTAAGACACAGAATATAAAAAAATCCTGATTTATCCCCATGTTCCTCATTCTGATTATCTGTGTGACCGTAGCACTCTGCAGGTTTGGAGAGGATAATATCTCCTAAAGGGTACATTTACTTTTAAACCAGCAACTGAATGAATCTTGTGCAGTCAGTCCTGTTTTTCTTGCAATTACGTTGTCTGTGCAGTAGAATGGCTGAATACAAAATGTGTGGTGGCTGGCTCACAGCAGCAAAATTAGTTTTCTGGTGAATATTGTAATATTAAAAGGGTGCCTTGAGAGAGCAGCTCCTGAATTCATGAGAAGTGAAGGGGTTGTTAAGATGCATATTTAAAGTATTTCTGAGTGTATTCATTAGGAGAAAGCTTTAGTTCCAAACTGGGCATTCCTTGTGGACAGCAGTGCAGTTCTGGCTTTAAAGCAGATTCCTAAAGGGATTAAAAATTAAAGTTGTCCTTAGCCCTGTAGAAAATACAAAGTCTATGGGCAGATTACACACCAACATTTGATGAAAAAAATTAATAAAGGCTTACCTGTGCTGATATGAGGCATAATGATTCCACCTTTTAGTAG
Source organism: Poecile atricapillus (assembly GCF_030490865.1). NCBI lineage: Eukaryota > Metazoa > Chordata > Aves > Passeriformes > Paridae > Poecile > Poecile atricapillus. The sequence goes on along the minus strand of NC_081260.1, from coordinate 18,324,794 downwards.
TCCTGAATAAATAAATAGAATTAGCATCTGAAGCTCCTTGCAGGAGCTGCACTCAGCCAGCTCTGTCTTGGAGCTGCTGCAGCTGCCAGGCTTGGGAGGGCATCCCAAAGAGTTAAGGGGGTGAATATGGGCAGAAAATGGTGCTGTAATTAAAGGCCACAAAGGATTTTTATGTATTTCCTGCAGGTTCTGATTTTAAGACAAGAAATGATGACAAAAATTCTTTAGTGAAATTCTTAGAGGCCACGTGGCCTTACCCTGTAGGTGCTAAAAGCACATTTATTGTTGCTACCCTGTGTCCAAAGGCTTCCTTTTAAAGCAGAGCAGCTCTCTCAGCTTCTAGCAAACTCAGACACTGTTATGTAGAGCACTAAAATGCTCTACATTTTTATTTTCCATCACTCAGCCAGGCTCCCCAGCTGGGCTGGCCTTGGCTGGGTTCTTCCTGTGATGGCAGCCGTGGTGACAATGACAATAATCATTTCAGGTGGAGCTTTGTGCCCAGGTGCATCCCTGAGGCCAGGCTGTGCCAGCAGCACACAGGAGCATCTCTGCAGTTCTCCAGAGCAGTTCCAAGCTCTCAGGTCCCTTTCCCCTTCCTCCCTTCCTCTGTTCCAGTGTCAGCAGCCTGAGCATCCCTGGCAAACCGCGCAGGGTGAGCCAGTGTGATAACCCAGCTCCCTTCCCTTGGGCTGATCCCGGCCTCCAGGTGGATTCCTGGGAGTCTGGTTTGGGAAATGCTGGGAAAACTGGGAGTGGAAGCAGTCCTGGAGGGAGAGTCTCCTGAAACAGGAGGTGTCATTTCTCACAGGTACTCAGAATTCACGCTCTAAGCAAGGCTTTCCTTACAGACTTTACTTTCCAAAAGCAGCAGGTATTTTTGGGCAGCACTGCCAGGAGGAAACAGCTAGCTGTAAGTGTGTTCAATGTGAAATAAATAGAGTTAAACTTCCCTGGAATGAAATTTTCATATTAGATGCAGGCATCCAGGATGTAAGCATGTCTCTTTTCTTCACTTGGGATTTTCCACACATGTAGCTTCGATTTTAATTCACCACCTTGCACGTCAAGTTTGTTTGCAGCTGCTGGGTTCTTCTTAAATCTGAATGTGGGCTTTCAGAAGCTTGAAAATGCAGTTGTGAGCTTGGTTTTCAGCTGGGTTTCAAAGCAGGAGCCACAGCCCATGGCAGAGGGGTTGGAGATGATCTCTAAGGCCCTTCCAGCCCAAATCTTTCTCGGATTTTAGGGTGAGTCTGTGTTATTCAGGCCCCATATTTATCATGGTTCATCCTTTGCAGTGCCATCTGGTGTCAATTAAAAGAAAGTTAACCTGGTTTTGTAGGTATTGCAGCTGAAAACAAAACGAGAATGAAGAAATGAAACTGATGCTCAGTATAACAGTGTAAACTTTGTTTCTTACACGTGTATCTTTTAAAAAAGGAACACTGACACTTTAAAATAAAATCAAGGTAACCTATCACTTGTTATCAATGTTTTAAAGTATTTATGATGAGTCCTGTCTTGTGTTCCACGTTGGGAAATGATCTGGGAATATTTGGTTTGTGGAAGGCAGAAGGCATTGTGGATTTCTTTGATAAATTGGCCTGCAAATAGATTTATGACACTACAGTAACAGCCCCCAGCTTCCATCTCCCACAAAAGAAAATTTTCTACCTGAAAGACAGATAAATTTTATCTCTTTCCTTCTTTACTTTACACTATCAATCAAAAGCTAAGGTTTTATATATATATATATTATATTTATACCTATATATGGCTATGTATTAGGTCTATAAGGCTTTAATACATGACACGAGGACTTAGTTGGACATGGAAAACCACCTTGTAACCATTATGGATTATTTTGTGCTTTCCTTTGGCAGTAAATTTCTCATAAAAAAAAAATCATACCTATGACAGAAACCTCATTATTCCTGAATATTTGTCTTGGACTTAGATTAAATATAAAGATCTTGTGATGCATTATCTGGACAGATAAAGTAGACTAAATCCCTTCATGGCAGCTCTCCAAATGGAGTTCAACAGGGTGCATTTTCTGGAACCTTCTACTCTTTTGCAGCATGGCAATATTGGTAACAGAATTTATTTTTTATTTTTTGGGGGGTTGAGTTGGTATTAAATTCATTCCAGCTTGGATATGCCATTTTTTTTCTGGACTTCAGCACTAATATCATTTGAGATTTCTGCCTGGAGAGTTTCTCCCTAATTTTTTATGGTCTCAGAGAAATTTGTTCTTTTGAGGTTAATAAAAACTAACCCAAAATATATAGAGTTTTCTGCTGACGATGGAGGTCTTGGTTTTGCTGTGTTCTGAATCTAACAGATGGTATTTTAGAGGACAAAAGGACTTGCTGCCAGTGCAAAAACTTGATCTCAGTATAACTCTCACTTGAGGTTACTGTAAAAACTTACTAAGCAGATTATTCCAATTGAACCTATTGACCCAATCCTTTGTATCTTTCAATTTATCCTTAAAATATCCATCAAGCTGGGCCTCAGAAAATGCCCAATTCTGAAATGGGAGCACTTGGGAGACGTCTACCTTGACTCCTAAATCTTTTAGGATTTGTGACTGGGGTAATTTGATTAACTCAGAAGGGTCATTTGTTTGCCTTAGCCAGGAATAAAAGAAACAGCACCCAAGTGTGGGGCCATTCTCAGGGGTTAAACATCACCTGTCACTGTTTCATTTGGCTGCTCTGAGCTCAGGGTAGAGTTTAGCCATTGAAGACAAACCCAGATGTGTGTGTTCTCACCTGAAATGGGATCAGATTCCTGCTTTTTGGTTTTTGTTGGGGTTTTCTGTGGTTTTTTGGGGGAGGCTTTGTTTGGTTGTTGGTTTTTTTGGGTTTTTTTGTCTGCCTTTCCATCATTAGCAGTTACCAAGGTCAGTGAGTGAGCCTGAGGTCGAGGAGCTGATGAAGGTGGGAGGTTCTGTGTGGTTCTGGAAGGTTCTGGCTCGGTTCCTGCTGTGAGCACGAGGCACCTGAATCCTCCTCAGATCCATCTCCCCACCCGTGAGCAGTCTGGAGCCGTGGCACTCGCTTCTGCTCTGGAGCTTTAGCTGCTTCTTCCTTCAGATCAGAGCTGCACTTCCTCAACACAAAGGTGGAAAAGGGGATGTTTGGGTCAGGCTTGGTGAAATAAAGGTGATAATGGTAAATTCACCTGCCAGACTGCCCAGCCAGGGCTTGTCCTTTCAATTCTAGTGACAAGGCTTACAAAAATTCGGCTTATAAACACCCAACTACCTTTAAAAAACAGTATGTACAGCTGCTAACTCCCATTGGAACAAATACAAAGGCTCACCATGAAAGTTTAGTACAAAAAAGGAAAAAATGCTGCCTCTTTCTTCTGTCTCTTGAAAAGATGACCCTTCCCCTTATCTGATTTTTTTTGGTTTTTGTTTTGTTGTTTTCTCATGGGATTTTTTTTTTTTTTCTCTCTCCTTTTTTGAGAAAATGTCTTTAAGCTTTACAAGACTTGGGAATTTTGGCAATGTTAACTTTCAGCACCTATCTCATCTTTTTTGAAATCTAAGGCTGCAGCAAGAGGGAAAAAAAGCACAGTGGACAAAATGACACAACTGTAATCACATCCATTTATGCATTTCCTGGGATGGAGATAAGCATTTCCTTTTACTTTTTGTTTGTGTCAACAAATTGCTTCTTATCAACATCTCCTTGCCAAGAGATGGCAGCAAAGGATTGCAAAGAAAATTTGGATTATTTTGCTTGAACAAATAATTATCTACCAAGGAGCAATCAAATATCACTGAAGGCATGTTTTCTTCATCTCAGCACTATAAGATAAATTTTTAAAGATGCTTTTTAGTGATCAGACAACACAAAAAAAAAAATAAAACTTGTGATTATTTTCCAAGGTTGTTTTTAAGCTCATCTATCTGATAAAGCTTATGCTTCAGACTGAAATTCTTCCTAATATAATGCATTAAGGAACACTGGCATTCTGTCAGCAGTGTGCACAAAGAATCATAGACTCACACTTCTTGTTTTTTTCACCAAAATCTGTATTTTAGAAAAGCTTATGACACATGGCAGTTTGTCGCCCTGAAAACTCAGCTTCTGAGCTTGCTGACATGGTTTTCTAAGGACTTTCCCAGGACAGTAACTGTAAACATAGATATGTGTACATTCTTTCTGTTCCACGTCCTGTGATGGGCATCTCTCATGGCCAGTGCAGTGAGAAAGTGTTATCCTGACCATCCAATCCCTGGCTGTGGTCAGAAACCTATAAATCCTGGGAGGAAAAATAAACTCTCTCTTTCTTTTCACCACACCTCGACCTGTGTCCGTGTGATCTGTTCATCTTCAGCAGTAACAGCAGTTCTCATGGAATTTCCCAGCGCAAAGGCCCAGATTGAGAAATGCTTCAGGAGCTTGGCTTCCTCCCTGAAATTGCACAGGAGTGACTGTCGAGGAGCAAGCAGAAGATCCATTTGTGAAATCACAGAACCCCACAGTGGTTTGGGCTGGAGGGACCCCAGAGCCCCTCTGGTTCCACCCCAGCCATGGCAGGGCCACCTTCAGTGTCCCAGGAGCTCCAGCCCCAATGTCCAGCCTGGCCTTGGGCACCTCCAGGGATCCAGGAACAGCCCCAGCTGTCCTCACCACCCTCACAGGGAACAATTCCTGCCCAAAATCCCATCCAGCCCTGCCATTCCCTGTGTCCTGTCCCTCCAGGCCCTTCTCCAAAGTGTCCCATCTCCCTCCCCTGCCAGGAGCTTTGGTGAGAGCCTGAGTTTGTGGCTGCTTTGTGTTCATGGTGTCAGCTGGGTCCTCACACCCTCCCTGCTCTGGGGGACCCTGCTGCTCCCAAAGGCTGGAGCTGCTGGAAAATCAACCTTTATTCCTGGTGCCAGGGCTTGGGTCTGGGCTCTGGGCAGTCAGGGATGGAATTTGGATCTGGGCTTTTGGACAGTCAGGGATGGAATTTGGATCTGGATTTTTGGACAGTCAGGGATGGAATTTGGATCTGGGCTTTGGGCAGTCAGTGACTGAATTTGGATCTGGGCTTTGGGCAGTCAGGGATTGAATTTGGATCTGGACTTTTGGGCAGTCAGTGACTGAATTTGGATCTGGGCTTTGGGCAGTCAGGGACTGAATTTGGATCTGGGCTTTTGGGCAGTCAGGGATCAAATTTGGATCTGGGCATTTGGGCAGTCAGGGATCAAATTTGGATCTGGGCTTTGGGCAGTCAGGGATGGAATTTGGATCTGGATTTTTGGGCAGTCAGGGATTGAATTTGGATCTGGATTTTTGTACAGCAAGGGATCACTGCAGGGCTGGGATATTGTTGATGGTGTCCCACAGCCCCTGGAAGGTTTTGCTGTGCTTTGCTTACAGAACCCGGGGTAGATTCTGGTGGTGGTTCCAGATGGGTTTTCAGTGATTGCCAAGTTTAGCTTTTCCAATCTGTCTTGGGCTGGTGGAAATACTAATTAAAGTTGTTTTTTCTCTTTCTCTGGAGGCAGTGTTTCTTCTTCCTTTTCCCCCCTACTTTTAATCACTCTGTACCCAGTGCCTCAGTGCCTTTTCACTCACCCTGGCCTTTTCCTGCTATCTCTTTTACATCCCATTGTGCCTCTCTGCTCTGCTGTGTCTTTGTTGGGGCACACATTCCCATACCCCACCTCCCTGGAGAATGCAAAATTTCAAAGGTACTCTGGCACTGACAAAAGCGATATAATGCATTGATTGCTGAGGTGAAAATCAGGGTGGAAAAGCAGTGAGAATATGTTTGTATGACAGAATTCAGTTCTACTCCATTCCAGGGTCCTTTTCTCTATTTCACCTGGCTGTTTTTGACTAACCCAAGGGTTGTGGTGGAAGGTGTGAGGCTGAGGTGTGTAACAGAGCTGGGTGATGGATAACACAGCACAGGCTGAGATTTGGCTGTGGGGTAACTCAGTTCATGTCTCTATTATCAAAAAACCACTGAAGGTTTGCTTTACAGATAATGGAAAGTTAATTTACATGTCTTCCCTGTGTGAGTTGTTCTCTGCTCAGCTCAACAGGGAGCTGAGAGAGTCATATTTTAATAATTTTCCTTAGTATGTGTTTTCCAGTGGCCATTACAGGACCTGGATAATTGGTCCTAATCTGAATGTTAACATTGACATTATTATTGTGCTTGACAGGGAATGAGGGCTAATGACTAAAACATTGATAAATTGAATAAATTGATGTAAGTCATATTTAATTTGCTTCTTTGCTATGTACTGGAGTGAATTATTCAGGATTTGTACCCTCTTACAGAGAGTTTGGTTGTATCATAAATGTTCATTAGAGAGAATGAACATTTTTTCATTCTTTTCTCCTATAATTTTCATTTTCATTCTTTTAATTATTTTCTCATATAATGCTGTTTCTACATAAGTGTGTAAACTTGTGAGAAAATGCCATAAATCTACCAAGGAAAAAGCTCTGATGGTGTATATATATATAATTATATATATAAATAAAAGGCCTGATCTACCATCCAAAATGGTAGTGGCTCATCTTTCAAACAAACTTCCCTTTTTGATCATTTTTGCCTGAAAATGTTATGTTGAGTAGCTGTGTACACTTAAACCAGTTCTAATGGAACACTGGTTTCTTGGAGATGGGAACAGGAATGCAGACGATGCTCTCAAGTGCTTTAAACAATTATTATTTTCAGAAGTTACAGTGGAAAGAATAAAAGTTGCAGAAAAATATAGAACAAAATAGAGTGTTGGGAGGAGTAAGAAGGAGAAGGGAGAAGAAACAACTCTGTGTGCTGGGTGGGGGTAAGGTGCATTTGAATTTCAAACATCCCCACTGGCTTTACTCAGCAGAAATGATCTGCAGCTCCTTTGTGTGAGTAATATCTCAGCAAGCCTTGGAACAAATCCTCACACCCTACTGACTTTTAATGCTGAGCAGAAAATGAGTTGCTGAATAAAAGATGCAACAACTTAAAAGGGTCTTTTCATTGGGAGTCAAAATAAATGGTGCAGAGAGTTGGTGCCTGTGCTGTCAGGAGCGAGTGAATCACTTTCCTCTCTCATCCCATCTCACACAACTGCTTTCAGCTTTCCAAACACCTCCCTGGGATCTCTGTCCTGTGAAACCTCAGCCACCAGGACACTGAGACCGGCCTGCTGCTCATCAAGGGATGGAAGAGGAAGCCCAGGATAAGGAACGTGTCTTAAAACAGTACCCAGGGGAGGAAAGGGCTAGGCAGGGGACTGGGATGTGAGTATTAAAAGAGTTTTAGCTGTCATTATTTTTTATTAGGCATTGAGGAGTCTGAGGAGAATTTCTAACAGTAAAGATTTAGTTCTTCGTATGGTTTAGGGGCCAAGAGAGAGGATTTGGTTTAAAACACTGATGTGAAAATGAGTTGCATCATGTTTTTAAAGGGATAAAACATATACAAAAGGGGGCTCTGAAAGTTAATATCAAGTAATTAATTCATGTGATGTTTTTGTGAGGATAAATCTAGATGTGGGGTGAGCTGTTCACAAGTAGCAGGGTGTGCAGAGCTCACCTCAGGACAAAACACTGGCAAGGTCTCTAGAAAGTTCCTTGGAAAAATGAGCTTGATAAATCAGCAACTCAATGAAAACAGATTTATTTATAAACATTTATGATGAGTTAAAAGAGTTTTTATCGCTGGCTGGCAGCCTTTTGCCACTGAATTATTGTGTGAAAACAATGTATTCTTTTATTCCTTCTTCTTAAGTATGTTTTATTTATTATATCAAGTTTTTTTTTCCATAATTCTCAGCGCTCAAGGAGAAGTCTCTTGTGAAGGAAACACGATGTGTAAAAGCACTGACATTTCTGATACTTAAAATTACCTTACAGTGCTGAATGTTGCCTAAATGCAACAGCTCCCTGTATCAGCAGTGTTAAATCTGGATATTAAAGACAGCTTTTCATTCTTGGAATTCAAACCAGATCAATTTTATTACAGATAGAACTGAGAGCTCTTTTCTGCATAATGGGGAACAAATCCAATCCTCCACCAGGTGAGACATGGGAGTTTTGTTCAAATTCAGTTTAGAAATTAAATTTATATCATTAGAAAGAAACTTAGGATATTTTTTTTTTCTTCTCAAAATATATTATTCCTACAGGACTGCACTTATTCTCTTGTAAATATTCTTGCAGTAATTGTCTGCAAGTAGCAGAGTTTGGTGCCAGATAGCAACAATAGCAGAAGCTTTCTAGGAAGCAATTAGCTCAGTAGAGATTTTTTTTTATTTTTTTATTTTTTTCATTTTTCTTCCTGAAAAGACTCTTTCATTTTTAAGCGAGAATTTACAGGTCCAGTCTTGTAGTTGGTAGCAATTGTGAAATAATTCTGAGATATGTTTTAACTGACCCGTTTGCAGGAAAAATGAGTGTGAATAGAAGAATCTATTGAAAAGCCAGGGACATACAAAGTGTAGAGCTATAATATGGTTGCCATAGACACAATTTCATATTCTCTTCCCTGTTTACTGCATTGATAACTCCTTTATTGAAATCCAGGAAAAAAAAAATAACAAAAAACCCCTAAAAAAACCAAAACTGGATGTTCTGAAAAGGCTGTATTCCTTTCTGTTACAATGAGATTATTTTCAGAGCTCCTTTAACCACTAATTACCATAAGGAAATTGGCCAACGAGCTCCAGTTGAATATTTGAGTATGCAAGAATATATTCTAGATCAATATGTAATTATCATATGCACAGAGAGATTTTGTAGTCAAATTTAGTCGAAACAGATGGACTTGCTACATATGGCTAATAGAGATTTAAAGTTAGTAAGAAATGTATGAATTCTTTAGATACACGACAAAACTAAGATTCTTTATTCTCCATTACCAAGAAGACAGGATGTTAATTCATCTGAAGTCTGCTGCTTTCTTCTTTTGTACATAATGCCTAAAATGTCAGTAAGAGTTGATACATATGTGCATGTGGCAGGGAGAAATCTCAAGCTTTTCTCCTGGTTTTGCATGTTATTCTGCATGAAATTCTCCATCCAATCACTGAGAGCTGTAATCTGCTCTTCTGCTGTTTAGATGGCACCACAATACCCCACTAAGTCCTTGAAAATTCTGTTTATTAGAAATAGATGTGAGAAAGATTTTTAAAATGCCAGAAGAAAGTCTTCATTTTGTCTAATACGAGGACGAAAAAAAAAAACCAACAAGCCCAGACCACTCATTTTAAACCTTTGGTAGCTGGAATCTTCCAAAGATGTTCTTGCTTAATAAAAACTTGACAAGGCAGCACGTGGGGATTTAACAGGTAACTCCATTAGCAGCGAGAGGAGCAGTTCAGCTAATCTCTGCCACTGCACCCGGGCTGTGCTGACAGGCTCAGCTGCTCCTTCAGAGCAGGGAATTGTGGCAACTTAAAAGGTGATTGTCACAGAGTGAAAGACGGTGTCTGAAGAGGAGTTAGACAGGATGTTTTCATTAACATTAAAGAGCTCTTGCTATTCATTAGGCAACTTGCTCTCGAGACCGCAGGAGAGTTGTCACTCACAGTGTCTTTTCACAAGTTAAGGATGCATCATATAGAACTGTGTTTTATCTGCTTCCTTATGGTGTTTCTGCACAAAAGAAAAATACAGGTAGTTTTGGATTTTTATTTTTTTTTAATCTTTTCTTTATTGTTAAGAGAGTTTATTTTATCCTAACTTTTTAACTGATTTAAAAGACCTTTGGCTGTTATGCTCAAGTTAACGTACCATGCGTGTGATGAGTTGCACCAGACCTCAACAAAAATGTGGTTTTGGGTTTTTCAAGGCCAGGCTTGCTTTCCTGTTACTCTTGCACTCTGGTTTTCCTGGTGTTGTGCTCTACACCAGCATCCTCCTGGCCTCCACTGAAGCAGAGGAGGTTCCTCGCTCCACAAGCCGCGTTCAGCAGGGCTGGAGGTGACGGTCACTGCTGGGCAAGAGATGACCAAAGGGCTGAGCACAGCAAGGAGCCAGCAGCTGCACAGACACAATATTCATGGCCCAGGTGCCAGTGCCCAGTCTGTGCAGGACTGCAGCTGCACAGACACAATATTCATGGCCCAGGTACCAGTGTCCAGTCTGTGCAGGACTGCAGCTGCACAAAGAGAATATTCATGGCCCAGGTACCAGTGTCCAGTCTCGAGGAGCCAGCAGCTGCACAAACACAATATTCATGGCCCAGGTACCAGTGTCCAGTCTGTGCAGGACTGCAGCTGCACAAACAGAATATTCATGGCCCAGGTACCAGTGTCCAGTCTGTGCAGGACTGCAGCTGCACAGACACAATATTCATGGCCCAGGTACCAGTGCCCAGTCTCAAGGAGCCAGCAGCTGCACAAACAGAATATTCATGGCCCAGGTACCAGTGTCCAGTCTCAAGGAGCCAGCAGCTGCACAAACACAATATTCATGGCCCAGGTACCAGTGTCCAGCCTGTGCAGGACTGCAGCTGCACAGACAGAATATTCATGGCCCAGGTACCAGTGTCCAGTCTGTGCAGGACTGCAGCTCCTCTGCCTTTGGAGCTCTCCAGGACAGGTCAAAGCAGGAAATGCTTCAAGCGCAGAAATCCAGCCTGAATGCTTCAAAGTGAGGATGTGGGAAATTCGTTGCCTTCTGAACCCTCCTGAAACCGTGGCTGAGTTCTGGCCCAGTTAATAATGCCTAACAGGTACGTGACAGAGGGTCCTGGGGGGAATGGACTGAAGCCATCACTCCTGGCTTTGGGAGCAGGACTTCATCCATGTGTTCAGCAGAGCTGGGCTGGAGCTCACCTGCTCTGCTCCCTCGGTGGGAACAACCCAGACTACCAGGGATAAAAAAACCATAAACAAACCTGAGCCAGCAGCCTTTGTGGGGCAGATTGCTCCTGGAGGAGTCAGGGGATGCTGTGTTTGCTCAGGGTGGTGCTGGCAGAATCACACAACTCCTGCTTTTACCCCTGCTGCTCTGCAGTTTGTTTTGGTGCCCACCAAACTTTACTCCTGTCTGAAGTTCTTCTGTAAGAGCAAAATGAAAAATACTGTTTTCAGAACTTTCCAGCACGGTTCTGAGGAAGTCTCTAATATTGTCCTGCTTACAAACAACTGTGACCTTTCTATTCGAAGTTTTCCTAGATAATGAGAGGCATTTATCGTTCCCAGTCTCATCTCCTATGCAAACTAGATTGTTGTGATGGGATTTTGCTTTATGCTTTTAGGGAATGAGCTTTAGGAATGGACAAGAGAAATGAAATTGAGGATTAGTTGTTTTTTAGAGTTACATTCAGGATAGGGTTTCTTCTGCAGTACCCAATTAAAATAAGAATTTTTATTTTTTTCCCCCTTGCTTTTGTTCCTGTATCCCATTCTTCCTTTGAAAGTGGCATTTCTAACTACAGGGGTGTAGATGTAGTCAATATAGAAACTTTCACCTAAATGGAGTTCTGGATTTGTATAGAATGCAGGAAATGTCACATTAAAGTTTGCTTGGTGCTAATTTTATTACATTTTCATTTTGTTTCAGACATTATTTTGGATACTTTGCTTGAAGATTATAAAATCATTAAATCTTTAAAATTGTGATTATCTAGGAGCAGAATAAAAGGAAATTGTTCTATCTCAGCAGAATAACGTGAATACATGGATTGCTATTTAATTAAAAAAATGTGTCAAAGTTATACTGCAACATATCAGTTTACACTTTTTTGTGTTCAGGATAAGCAAAAATACGAACACTGTGGATGTTATTTGACTTTATGGGGACAATAATAAACCTTTATCTGGGTGTAGATTGATATTTCCCTCCATCAGTCATATCTAAGTTTTCCCTTTCATTTCTTCTTCCATTGTCTCTCCCACTGCATTTAAATGTGGAGCTGCACTGTGGCGTTCCAGTTGGGTTTTAATTAGCTTTATTATCTATTGTGTAGGGCTTAATCAATTCTATTGGATGCTATCTGCAGGTGCCTCCAGTAAGGGCATATTACATTGATTTTTCATTTCTCACATCAAACGTTCTGCACACATCCCGTGCTTGCTGTTTGCTGCTGACAGCAGGGTTATTCACAGGCACCCAGGCAAAGTGGGACAGGGATCAGGACACTTACAAACCCCACAGGATGGATTTATTGGGCAGAAAATAAGAAAATAGGAACTTGTGGCAGCTGGCTGTCCGAGAGGGAGGGCTCAGGAGAGAGAGGAGCTTGGGGGAATCGCTGCATTTCCATGGGAGTTCTCCAGCTGAAGGTGAGTGCAGCAGGATGCTGCCTTGTTGAAGTCCAATCTTAAGGCAGGAATCCTAAGCACACCAATATGATGTGGAACTGAGACCTTTATATTTTTGCTCTTGCATTACTTATCTAGCTTAAGCCAAACATCTAAAAATAGAATACAAAAACTTATAGCTCTAATTTATAACACTGTTTGCGTTCTTCTCTAAACACGTTACTATCTTTATCTTAAAGCAAATTACCAGATGTTTGCAGACCTTTGTTTGATCCTTGTTCTTGCCCAACAAGCAGGAATATTTATCACCTTGTTTTCTTTGGCAGTTCACTGTTAGGGTCAGCATGCTCTGTGAAGAGGCTGCAAGCCAAGCACACCTGCAAAAGCCCCAGCACTGCCTCCTCCCTGGGATGGGTGCTCTTAGGCAAGAAAATATTGCATTTCTCCAAACTGCATATCAGCATTGTGTCCTTTGTGTTGGAACTGTGATTGCAACCTGCAAAACCAGTTAAATCTCACAGGTGGGGGACTTTGGGGGTGCTGGTTGTGGCTGGGGCAGCAAATCCACTTAGCTGTGAGGAAAGGCAGCAGGAATGTGCTCACAATCCCAAAATCCTGCCCTGTGTCCTGTGGAGCACTGTGCCACTGAATCTGCATTTTCACCTCAGGCCTGGCTGCTCCTGGGGCAGTTCCCAATCTGAACAGAGCCTTTGGGGGAGACTGGAGCTTTTGCTTCCAGTTTGGAAGTGGGCAGACTGGAAAACTCCCCTTCAGTTTAATAAATTAGTTTTAGACCTGTTTTAAATTGTGCCTCCTAGCTGCCCTTCCCCTAGAGAGAAGTATTCTATGCAAAATGGGATTTTTTTTCCTCTTGTAGTAGTTCTTTTATCAAGGTTTCCAAGGTAATCTTAGAAACTTGGATTCTCTCTGCAGTTTTTTTTCTGATGGAATTACGTATTATCAGTTCTGATGTTTTTCTTTTTCTGTAGAGGTCAATAAAAATCTACAGCCCAATTTTGCACCTAATTTTTTATTTTTTTGTGTTGGTGAACACAAAGTGGATTGATTGGAGTCACACAACTGTTTGGGAGTGGATCTGTGTTTTGACTGAAGAAAAGAGCTATAATCAAGCAGGCTGACAGGAGATGGCAAAGAAATGCTGCAAGCACTCCTGTATTTTCATCAGAATTTCTTTCTAGTACCAACTCTTTCCTTTCAAACCACAAATAACTTCTTTTCTCTTGCTTTAAGTTCTTATCAAACTGTGGAGAGGTTCAGAATTGTTTAAAAGCCGTGGCATCCATAAAAATCACCGGGCTAAATTGACTAAAATATAGAAGAAAAACAACAGGGTAATATGTAAAGACTTGCTTGGCTTGATTAGGCATCCAGGTTTTTTCTGTTTTGAGACACTTTGGATGCCAGTGAATTTCTGGAAGGTGGATGAAAGTGATTTTCCTTTATCTCCAGACCCACACCTGCACAGCCAGGTACAGCCCCTGTGCTGGATTGCTGCCACCTCCAAGCAGCTTTTACCCTGCATCTTATGGAGCTGCACTAATTCTGCCCAGAATCTTTGCAGGAATGCTGGCAAAGGAATCTGTTTCTTGCTCCATTCCATTAGAAAGATCGATGTCCGAGAGGTTTCCCTGGTTTAGAGAAGCCACTGGTCTGTGCTTGCTGGAGCAGTGTTAAGGATTGGGTTGCAGCACTGTAATCCATCCCTCTTGCTGATAAAATAGCAGAGCAATTCATTGCTTAAATGGAATTTGAATAACACTGTTGAAATCGATAGTGGCTCCTTATCCATATAAAGATAATTGATCTTTTTGAAGCTCTTTAAATACAACGAGCATTTGATTGTGTCTGCTTCCATTGCTCAGCTTAACACGGTAACACAGTAAAATTAAATGTTGCTTGTAAAATGGCTGGAGCATTCGGTGGTTTTTACTCCTACAACACTTCTCTGGTCTGTTTTAGCCGATTAGCTGTAAATGAAGATAAGAACTGCAGCTTTGAAATGGGAAATACAGAAGGAATGTTTCTCTGTGTCTAGAAATCAGTCACTTCTGGGGCCTGTGGTCACCCTAGGATGTGCACTTCACACTCCAGCATTGTTTTACATCCTCTCTAATGTTGGTCAGACACCTCTGATAGTCCCTCTGTGCCTGTGTGCTCGGATTTGTGAAGTTTGGAGCTGGAGATGCAGAGGATCTTTGATGTTTCAGGTGTGTGTGTACAGCTGAGCCCTGCACTGAGCTGAAAAGTGCAGTTCTTGCAGGAGCAGGTGGGAAACACGAAGCAGAAGTGACCTGGGAGCCTGGGGAGGTTTTCAGGCTCTTTTCCCTGTGGTGATGCTGAAAGGAAACTGCTTCAGCCTGTTGGTGCTGGGTGCCCATCCCACCCCATATTCCTGCTGGGAGTGATGAAGTGCAGAAGGAACTCCTTGTAACATTGCTCAGAGGAATCTTTTCTTATATTTCCTATTTCTTTTCGTTTTCAAGGTGTTCTACAAATATTTAGCTGTCAAGGCTCTTGGAGAAAATCTTTCTTTTGCTGTAAAGTGTGAATACTGCATTTATTTTGTGTACTGAACATCAAAGTTTGGTGTTAGGGCAGAGGGTAAAGAGCTTTGAAATTTTCATTGGATCACTTGACATAAATAGCTGAAAATGCCACTCCACTAGAAATTTCCCCAAAAGTGGGATTTATTTGATTTTTTTTGTGATCAGTTAACTATCATTTCGAACTATTTTGTTTGCTTTTGTTCATCATTTATCTCAATCAATCAATTGATCACTGAATTTACCATGATCAGAGGAGAGTCCTATCATCCTGCACTACCTCTACTTTGTATTTTGCATCACTTTTTAAGTTTCAATACTACACAGTCTTCAGACTTTTGGTTGAAAATGTTGACGAAAATTTTAAATATTCATTACAACCTGAAATGGAAGGAGAAAGCAAATCTTTTCTATGCCATACACCCTGAAACTTTTATCCAAATATTCGCTATTTTTGTCTAGTACTAATAAATTTTGCATTACCTGTCATCCCACTGCAGGTGACAAAATGCATCACAAACCCTGAATTGGAGCCTATGGCTGGTGAAGAGGTTTTGTCACCGAGCTGATGACAGCTGATCACTGTAACTTCTCTCAGGTAAATCACACAGATTCCAGCTGGCCTGTGAAAATCCTGCCCTGTTCCATTTCAGCGCAAGCATTTTGAAACAGCAGAGTAACAAATAATTTATGCATAGAAGTTCAGAACTTTTTGCAAATTGTATTTGCTTTAAAGGGCAGGAAGTGTTATGGCACAAGTAAATATGTTAAAACAAAGAAGCAGAACTTAATTACTCCCTGATGGAGATGCTGTGAGTGAGGCTGGACACGGGTTTGTAGTAGGTGCACACATCTCTGAGCAGCTCTACACCCTCACATTCGCTCCTCATGCACAAACGGGATCTAAAACCTCGTCCTGTTCATCCTCTGAGTGATCAGGCTGCAATTCTGGGAGTTAGAACATGGGTGTTATGGACACAGATCTGTGTGTGCAGCATGCAACTCCTCAGGGGCTGCTCCTGCATCCCTGGCACTGCAGCTGCTGGTACCTGGGACAGCCTGGGGCTGCTCCTGCATCCCTGCATCCCTGCATCCCTGCATCCCTGCATCCCTGCATCCCTGCATCCATCCCTGCACCCCTGCATCCCTGCTTCCCTGCTTCCCTGCATCCATCCCTGCATCCCTGCATCCCTGCATCCCTGGCACTGCAGCTGCTGGTACCTGGGACATCCTGGGGCTGCTCCTGCATCCCTGCATCCCTGCATCCCTGCATCCCTGCATCCCTGCATCCCTGCATTCCTGCACCCCTGCATCCCTGGCACTGCAGCTGCTGGCAGCTGGGACAGGCTGAGCCCCAGGGCTCACAGCCCCACTCCAGCCACAAGCTGAGAGCCGAGTGGTCCTTGGGGAGCAGCCCCTGAGCTAAAGCAGAGCTTTGGGCTGGAGAGCTCAGGGGAGGATGCTGAGCTGATCCTGGGGCTCACAGAGCCAGCAGAGTGCCTGGTTATAGTTCCCTCCATAAAGGCCAGGTAAATTGAACAATATATCTCAAGATTATAAAAAAACCCCAAAACCTCCAGACCCCAAAGTGTTTTTTGGGAAGTGAGAGCTTTGCCCAGCTGTGCACCATTCCAGGAGCAGTTTCACTTGCAGCATTCACCGAATTTGGCACTGGAATTTGCCAGGAGGCCTCAGTGCAAACACACCCCACGAGTGTGTTGTGATCCTGCTCGCTGGGGCAGGGGGTTGTGGCACTGTGGATTATTTGCTCTTTACCCAAATGATCTCATTGCAGCTCCTTTTTTTAGCTCACGTTGCAAATCCAGGGTGAGCCACGCAGAGCAGTTTGCTGGATGGTGATGATGATGAGCTCTCCCATAAACAGGAAAAAGCAGTGGTTCTGGGGCTTTTATAATGTTTATCAGTAGGAAAACAGAAGTGGCAATTGCTTTTAATTGCCCAATAATTTTATTGTTCAAAAGATGGAACTTACAGGAAGCAGCTGCAGTTATAGCTGAACCTGCTCTTTAATGTGTTCCTGTTTTTTTTCCTGTGTTATATTATCTAATAGTGATAAGCTGCTGGTTTCAGTCAAATTTTGAAGTACAATAAGAGTTGGATTTATCACGCCCTGGGATGAATACTCCACTACTCTCGCTGAAAGACACCTTTGTGAATGTTGTGGTTCTGAATTGTCTGTAGAAATCCCATTCCTTATATTAAATCAACTTTCATTCTTTGTTCTCTCACTACACAAGAATTTTAAGATTCATAACCTATTTCTGTTTGGTTTTTCTCCCTTTGTAGTTCTCCCACCCTGTCTCTGTGCTGTTATTCAGCGTGTGAGGAAATGCAGCCCCACAATGAACGTGCACTCTGAATTAATTAGCTACTTTCTGTAAATACAAATAAATGACAGCAGGATCAAAACAAAAAGTGAGAAGGGGAGGACTAGCTACTGTCACACCTGTGGTGTTACTGTTCTTAATTTTAGTTTTGTTTTAAAAGGGACTGTGCTGCCGGATTGTGTCCATTGTCACTGTCACAGGTGCTCAAGTCCCGCAGCCCAGAGTTGTCCCTGAGGCTCAAACTGAGCTCAGGGTTTCTGTGTGCTTTCCTTTGAGCATCAGATCGTGTTTGAAGACTTTGAGCAGCTATTTCTTATTCACTGCAGACTGAAACAAGAGTTTGCTGTTCTTGCTGCCATGTTTTTCAAGGGTTATTGGTAATAGTCCTGATTTTCCAGCCTTGTCTTGGTGAAAATCTCCTTTGGGGCAATTCTTAATTCACAGCTGGAAATAGAGAATGGAAAAGTGCAGTGTGGGCTCTTGCAGACCAAGTGTATACAGAATTACAGCTCAAATATAAAAGATGGGGGAATGGATATTTCAATTTGCTTATCCTCTGATGGTTATGTGTTTATTTAAAAATCAGTGGTCAGAGTTTGCAGAGCTGAGATTCCCATGTGCTGATATTTTTATGGCATGTGAACAAGGTGACATCCTGTGATGTTCTTCACTGACTCACCTGCATTCCACATTAATATTGAATAGGACTCCAGAGAGATATGGCTGTGCTTTTGTTAGTCTGGACAGGCAGTTATAAAACACTGTTGTAATTAAATTCCTCTTTTCATTTCAATGGTGGAATTAAACAAATATTTTCCTTTGGAGGAAAGTAACAATTTGATGTTAATTGCTTCTATCTGTTTCTCAGCATTGTCAAATAACCTATTGTAAAAACTACTTAATATTTCCAGGGGAATGCCATATATTGCATAACTTATTTCCTTTGCTGGTTATTTTGTTTGATGGTTAAATGGTAATTGGAATGAAAGGAATAAAGAAGCAGTTGTGGGTTGGGAACCACTCAGGGGATTGAGAATTTAAAGCAGAACAATGATTTAACATTTCTTTCTTTTGTTAGCTTTTTCTTTTCATGTGTGAATTACGTGTGAGTAAGAGAGATTATAGGCAGAAAAATAAAGGGAGAATACAGAAAACTCATTTAGATCAAACTCACTGTGCCTAATAAGCAGACAGAAAAATCTACAAACTGTCAAATCTTCACAGTTTGTCCTTAGCCTTCCTAGATGTTGTAGAATTCACAAAATCATTCTGAGAAAGAAAATCAGCCTGTTAAAAATGAGAAAACACAGAAGCAAAGCTACAGCTTCATTCCAAGAGTTCTGTGGCTTCTAGTTGCTGTGGAAGGGAAAATCGTTAGGAAAAGCAGGAAAAGAGAGAGCACCCACAGTAGGGAAATGAAAACTGTGCTTGGATTTCCACATTTCTGAACTTTGCTAGGGTTATGTTAAAGGACAAATCATCATCCATGATGTTTGCATGTAAAAAATGTCTATAAACATCTATAAATATCTATAATAAATATAAATATAAATATAAATATAAATATAAATATAAATATAAATATAAATATAAATATAAATATAAATATAAATATAAATATAAATATAAATATAAATATAAATATAAATATAAATATAAATATAAATATAAATATAAATATATATTCCTATCTGGAAGACCCCATGGGGGTCAGGATTGTTCCATCTCAGGGCTCTGGGCATCCTGGAACCTGGAGAAAGTTTCTGAGCCAGGAGTTGTGGAATGCTGAGGAGTTTCAGTGGGGGCACAGGCAGCTGTGCCTGTCTTTGAAGGGAAGATGGATTGTCCAGGACATGTTCAGCTATCCCATTTTTCAGCAGGAGCTATGAATCAACCAGTCACCACTTTTTGGGGTGAAAACTGAGATTTTTTCCCTGCCTTTCTGTCACAATTTGAGGCTGTCCTCCCCTGGGTACATGGTTTGTGAAAATACACCAGTTTTGTTGAAGAGATGAACTGGGAATCTTCCAATTTATCCAAATCACTGACCGTGCTTTTCACATATGACAAAAGCATTTCCAAATATTTAGTGGTTAGTTATTTCATAAATTAAAAAAAAAAATAATATATATAAAAAATAAAAAAGATGCAGTAAAAGCATTAAAAGATACTGGTGCAATTCATAAAAGGGTATTATTGTATCAAAGCAGTAAAATGTAGATATTGTTCTCTACACCTGAAGTGTGTTTTATCTTTATTTTGGTGTTCTGGAAATGTATAGCCCCCATTTTATTGTTTTGTTTGGTTTTGTTTGTGCCTTTTCTATTAACTGAGTTTTGTCAAACTGACAAATGACTGAAGCTTTGCTGGGTAAATTTTGCATCTTTTTAACCAATGAAAGATGTGACTGCTTTTCCTTGTCCACCTTTACTCTTAGCATGGATTTGGGCAGTAAATTATTTTATCTTGTTTCAGAATTCCTTTTTATTGTGACTGGAGACTCTTCTGAGGCAGTCAGTTCCTCAGCCTGCTTTAAGCAGTTGATAGAGTTGGATATTTTTGTTGTCTTTTTTTTTTCATTTTTCAAACTTCTCACTGTTCTCAGAAATATAAACTTGCACATTTTTCTGGAGGGCAGCGTGACAAGATGCCCATGAACACAAGCTCAGCAAAGGAAGCTCTTCAATACAGAGAATATGTCACAACTTATTTCAGTAAGAGCATGCTGAAGAGAATATATTTTTTATCACAGCTCCTGTCACTTTAAAGTCTGTAAGTCCATCAGGTATTTAGAATATCTGACTTGTTTTTCTGTCTTTTACAGTCCTGGCATGACTAAACAGCCAGCAGATGTTCCTTTGCACCTTGAGGTGAAGAAGGATACGGAGCCAGAAAGGTGAGAGCCAGGAACACAACCCTTGGATTCCCCTTTCTCATGCAGAGAACTCGTGTAGCTTCCACTGCCTGCTTGTACTTTTGAGTCTCACAATTGTTATTTCATCTCCAAAAGGGTTTTCCTTCAATGCTTCACCCTGCTCTGTTTCATACAAATTATTATATAGACAGCTGCACCTCTTACAAATAAATACTGAGGGCTGAAAGTGTAGGTTGGCAGGTAAAGAATTAAAAGTGTGGTTTACAGATTCTGATTCTTCCTCTGGGTATGTCTGAAAGCTTTTCTGTCCCACAGCCAGGTTTGGAACAGCTCAGAGCAGCTTTGTAAATAACAAATCTGAAAATGGAAAAAACTCTGACTGGGTTGCAGCAGGTGAGACTGGCTGTGCCTGGAATCACGACACAAAATCCTGGGACCACATCTTCCTCATCCCAGAGCAACCAGACTTGGGCACAGCTTCTTCTTCTTCCTCCCCCCGCAGAGGGAGGAGGAAAATATCTGCTAGAGATGGAAAATACCTGCTAAAGTTGGAAAATATCTGCTAGAGATGGGAAATACCTGCTAGAGATGGAAAATATCTGCTAGAGATGGAAAATATCTGCTAGAGATGGAAAATACCTGCTAGAGATGGTTCCGTGCCCTTGGAAATTAATAGTTTGGGTTTTTTCCCTGATATTTTTCAAAATAATTGTGATTGGTGTTTGGAATGGTAATTTCTCTCTCCAGAAGATTTGGGACATATATATATATATATATATGTATATATGTATATATGTATATATGGGACATACATATATATACATACATATATATATATAATATACATATTATATATATATATTATATTATATATAAAAATATATATAATATACATATTTTATATATATTATATATATAAAAATATTCATCTTACATACGTAGATATAGGTATGGATATAGATATAGATATGGATATATATATAGATATAGATATAGATATAGATATAGATTAGATGTAGATGTAGATGTAGATGATATAGATATAGATATAGATATAGATATAGATATAGATATAGATATAGATATAGATATAGATATAGATATAGATGATATAGATATAGATATAGATATAGATGTAGATATAGATATGGATGTAGATATAGATATAGATAGATATAGATATAGATATAGATATAGATATAGATATAGATATAGATATAGATGATATAGATATAGATATAGATATAGATATAGATATAGATATAGATATAGATATAGATATAGATATAGATAGATATAGATATAGATATAGATATAGATATAGATATAGATATAGATATAGATATAGATATAGATGTAGATATAGATATGGATGTAGATATAGATATAGATAGATATAGATATAGATATAGATATAGATATAGATATAGATATAGATATAGATGATATAGATATAGATATAGATATAGATATAGATATAGATATAGATATAGATATAGATATAGATATAGATATAGATAGATATAGATATAGATATAGATATAGATGATATAGATGATATAGATATAGATATAGATATAGATATAGATATAGATATAGATATAGATATAGATAGATGATATAGATATATAGATATAGATAGATATAGATATAGATATAGATATAGATATAGATATAGATATAGATATAGATATAGATATAGATATAGATAGATAGATATAGATTACTGCAAGAGGAAGTCTTTGCACTGGAGGGAGGAAGTTGAAGAACAAGAGCATCTCCTCAGATCTAATAGTTTTTCCAGACATGAGTTGGAATTTTGACTTCACAGCAGAAGAGGCTTTGAGATAAAAGTCTTTCAATCTTCTGTTAAGAAAATTGGCCCACCAAAATCTCCCTGTCAAACTCCTTCCCCTCCCCTCCAAGTGTGATAAATGTTACAAGCTCAGGGCCTCAAATGATTTCTGCAAAGTCTCATAAACGTTCCATATGTCACTTTCTCTAAAATTATAATCTATTATCTCACTCAAGTGGAATAATAATGCATTGATAAAATGAAATTTATCCCAGGTGCCCCAGCAGGTTGATTCTTCATTATGTGTTAATTGTTAATGGCAATTTTCCATGGAGCATCTGCCAGTTCTAGTGAACAGAGCTTCCAGAAATGATATATTAATTTTTAGCATAGACTCTAAGAGTAGATAAAATATGTTGGGTTTTTAAAAAATCTTACTTTGTGTACATAAACTGTCTGGGCATAGTTATCATTATTTTAAGCAAGAGTACAAAATAATTTATAGAGCAGCATAAAAATAGTATTTTATTGAAGGTCTAAGCCAGTGGAATGTTTTTATTTCTGAAGTACTAAGCCTTCACCATGGTAAGGCAATGACAAGTATCAGCTGAGATGCTGTGGGAGTATTTTTCCATAAGTATGTATTACAATAGTAATATAATAATGCTATAATACAATATTAATGCTTAGGAATGAAATAAAGTTCAGTTGGTGTGGAGGACATGATGTAATTCTGTATTTCAGTTCTGGCTTCAAGGGAAATGAGCTGGTGAGAAAAGTTAGAGAAAAATTTAAACTCTCTTCAGTTTTTTGAGCTGAGCTCTTCAGCACCATCCTCACTGTGGATTTAAACAAACCTGCTCAAGGTGATTGCAGGTGTCTCCATGTTGTCCCATGAATTTAAATTGCAAATTACATTATATTTCATAAATTCATAAAGGGATATTATTAACTTACAATTGCTTTGAGAACATAAAAATAATTGATGTTTACTACATTCCTGAGTCCTTTTAGGATCTATCTTTGGACTGTATCTAAATTAGGACTGTTCAAGTTCTTTATGGTCTCACAGCTGAGTGTGGCTTTGGCTGTGTGCTAATTCCATCTCATTTTAGGTGTTCTGTAAAGTTTTATGGCCAAAATCCCAGCAGGTCAAGGTGTGAGCTTTGTGAGCAGAGCCTCCCTGCTTCCCTTGGCAGGACCCCTGATGCTGGAGGATTTTGTGTCTGAAGCAGTTTCATGCTGAAGGTGGAGTTTATATCTGGAGGTTGTTTCCACAGTGGAAGACTCTAAGAATGTGTTAACAAATCTATCACTTATTTTCATTCTCTTAATAAATTGCTCCACTTCCATGAAACAAGACCATTAGAACAGTTGGATTTGCAGTGAATATTAAAAGTGAATATTAAAAGTGGTTTTTAGATCAGGTCCCACTGCCCAGGTAAGGAACAAAAGCAAGGGTGGGTTCAGGGCTGTAATTCCAGTGTTGTGCTGATTGCTTTCCAAATACAGGGAAATTCCTGATTTTCTGCAAAGCAAACAGCAGCTGGGAAATGTGGGTCTGAGGGGGGCAGGACAAAGGCTCAGCTGCTGATTTATTTGCCCCCTGCCTTTGAAATCTGAACCACAGGTGAGGGCAGAACAGTTTTAGGGGCAGCAGCGAACAGAGCTGGGGTCTGCAAACCTGGCAGTGATGGGCAGCATTGTTTCTGTCTTCTGAGGTGTAAATGAAAAGTAAAAGGCAATAAAACAATTGAACAATTAAAATACATGTAAAAATATACAATTTGTGGTTTCTTTTTATGTGTAGTCAAACATGTGTGTGGGTAAAGGTGCCTAAAATAGAATTCAGGTAAGTTTTTTAGAAGTGACTTCAGGAGTCTCCTGATGGAAAGATGATAATGGTGTTACTTGACAAATATTCCAATTCAGCTCCTGATGGTGTCATTGAAGCATGTTGTATTTTCCAGTACTACATTTCTTACACATTTTTCACGTTCATTATCAACTTCTGCCGTGCACCTCGTTTATATTGTAGAATTTATAAGCAAGCTTTGCTGTTTAAATGACCCAAATAATCAAGAAACTGATTATATAAAACATATTAAAGATGATGGAAGGAAAAAGCAGAATATATTACTCCCTCTTCGCAAAACTCTGCATGTTCTTTTTAATGATAAATGTCTTTTTGAGTTGAATGTGATTCAACCTGTGATAAATATGTCAGTAATTCCATCACACATGGCTAATTTCCCTTGAAAGTCAAGAAAGCGGTGTAGTTTTCTCTCACAAATACTTTTGTCTTATGAAATCTGGTTGTTTTGGGGTTTTTATTCACATGAATGCAGCCCAAACTGGTGAATTAAAGACATATAAAAGAAAACAGAGATTCAGTGGTCAGGAGTGAACAGTTCAGTTTTATATGGTCTGAACAGAAAAGGAAAATCTCTTTATTCCAATGAACCTATTTCCTATGAAGCCTATAAAAATATTTAAAAGAAGAGTTACAGAATTTATGGAATACATCCTTGATGTACTTGAAATCACTCTTTGACATTCTTTAACTAAAAAATATCAAACTCCACCTCTGGAATTGGAGAATGGGGTTTGTTATATAGTGCAAATCGATGCATTTTTACTCTTCACTACAACATTCTGCACTAAATATTTCCAGTATTCTGAGGCCATTTTTTATCACTGCCTGTGGGAATTAAATGAAGTTCCAGACACAAAAAGTTGACCCTAATATGGATTCTACTCATTCTGACTATTCTACCAAATTTCAACCCCTCATCACTCTTGAATTCTGATATTCTGTCTGAAAAGTTGATGGGTGTTAAGTATTTTAAAAAGGGAAGAAAAAAATTAAAATCCTACTCTCCCTGTTGTTCAACAGAGATTTATTTTGTGCTTTCATAATTGATTAATGTATTAAAGCATGGTAAGCTAAACCAAACACTTATCTGCCAGCTTAAAAATCTCTTTACAAAAGTGATTCTTGCTGTGGCTCTGAAATCAGCATCCCCTACACTCTCCCTCCACCATCTCACCCAGGAAACTTGGAGATTCTCTTTTCCCCAGCTGTTCACACGCTGTTATGTTTTTTTTATTCATTTTCCCATTTCCTTTCCTGCACAGTGCATTGGTGCTGTATCATTTCTGAGCCATTTCTATGGCTCTCTATCCGTTCTTTTCATGGAGCCTTAGTTGCTCTCTTAGAAATCAGATCCTTTTTAGAATGTTATGCTTGGCTGCCAAGTTTTAATAGGTATTTCTAGATTCTTGCATTCATACAGCAGCCAGATCCACGGGCTGTTTTGTGACTGGGAGGCAGAAATAGCAAACAGGCTGCTGGACAGTAATCAAACACTTCCTTTTCTTTCCTGGCTGCTCAAACCAGGAGCAAAAAGCCACTCATTTTATTGTCTACACACACAAAGGGTTTCTCTCTGTGCCTGAGCTGCAGAATACATTTGCTGCCATCAGATAGGGATTCATAACTCCTGCCAAGAATACAGGTTATTTAAAAAAAAAATAAAATAATAAGATACCTCAGAAAGAATGAAAACATCCAGAAGTCACAATGATGTTGCAACTCTAAAGCAAGAAAGGGTTCATCTATTCCACACACTTCTGAATAAAATTCAGTGCAGGTGATAACACATTCAGCTTGTCTCTGAGCATAGGGGAAGAACTGTAATATATTTCTAATAATCATTGAACCTTTCTCATATCAAGCAATATGTTGGACAAATAGAAGTCAATTTTATACACCAGAAATACAAACTTTAAATGTAATCTACACTTGCAAGGCAGCTGATGTAGTGAGTGTGGCAGGCAGGTCAGGTGAGCAGCAGAGAGGAATAAGAGCTGAACTTTATTCCTTGCAATAATTAGCTGTTGCTTTGGTTAACTGGAACATCATAGGTGATAAGCTGTAAAATAAGGTCTCGATATAAATATTCAGGGCTCTTTATAAAGCAGAACCTGTGAATCCTCAGAAAAAACTTCATTATTGCTTCTGCAGGGCGGGGTGTTTTTGTGAGCTTTGATTGATGACTTTTTCATAGGCAAAGGTCATGGCAAGATTCTCATTTCATGCTGACAATAGAAGAGAAATCATAAATAAATGAGTGGACTAAAGATCCCCAGATGCTTCAAGAGGTGTAAAAAGTGTTCTGGGTGGTCTTTGCTGCATTCTGTAGGTTTTTTTTTATTCTTCCAGCCTTTGTTTTTTCTTACCTCTTTGGTTTTGGTGCATGAGCTCTCTAATACAAATGTTTCTGTATTTCATATTTTTTTCAGAGCTTTTCAAGCCTCCTAATAGTGTAAACCACCAATATAATATTTTAAATTTTCCCTCAGGTATATTTATATAGGAATTTATTGCATATTTAGATACTTGACATGTATCAACATCCATCCCTTTGTGTAATTGCCCATGGATGGAGTGCTGCCGTCTTCTGAAGTGGTGGAATTTCAGGATTTCAGGATCTCTGGCTCTTGAAATATCCATCAGCTCTTCTGATCTTCCAAAAACCACATCTTGCAATCCTTCCAGCACAATTAGGCAGTGCTGTCATTTTAAACTGTGCTGTCAGAGAACACCTCTGTTTGCTGAAGCAAAAATAACGATAATTCTTGAATTTTTTTGGATTGTTGATGGGAGAAGATAGATGATGTGGCTTTAGTTTGCCCAATATTGTGTAAATGAGGATCCACAAAGTCATTTCCAGCCATTTGCATGTTCACCTTCATCTGCATCCAACTGGCCTGAGCAGAACGTGGGGAATTGCTGCCTTTCTGTTCCAGCTGCTTGGGAGGGAGTGGAGATTCCTTTGCTGTTTGAAATGGATGCTTCACTTGTTCACAGGAGGAGAAAAAATTTCCAATCATTCTGCACCACTGGAGTCTGGCAGGAGCTGCTGAGAAAAAGGAGGATAAATGCCATCAGAAAAAAGGCAGATGTGAGGGTGCTTTCCACTGGAGGAACTCACTAAAGCAGGGGGCTAAAATGCTCAAAATGACAATGTAAAAGTGATACAATCTACAATTTACCTGGTTTTAAGTACCTGTTATGATTTATTTTCAACAACTGACAAATACTCTTTCTTTCCAAACTCTTTACATTTGGAATTCATTTAGTCATGATAGTGTCAAGGTACGTAATTGTTTATTTTCTAATCATTATGAGGGTTTTTTCATTCTGTGAAGATTATATATATATAAATAATATTATATTATATATATTATTATATATATTATATTATATATTATACATTATATCTTATATATTATCAATTATAAATTATAGATTATATATATTATATATAGATTAGATTAGATTATATATATTATTAATATAATATAATATAATATAATATAATATAATATAATATAATATAATATAATATAATATAATATAATATAATATAATATAATATAATATAATATAATATAATATAATATAATGTAATGTAATGTAATGTAATGTAATGTAATGTAATATAATGTAATATAATATAATATAATATAATATAATATAATATAATATAATATAATATAATATAATATAATATAATATAATCCAGTAGAATACAATACAATATAATATAATTATAATATAATATAATATAATATAATCCAGTAGAATACAATACAATATAATATAATTATAATATAATATAATATAATTATAATATCATATATTATATATAGATTATAATTTCATTAGATTATAATACATAGATAATATATTATGATTATATGTTAACTGCTGTCATGAAGTTATTTTGGAATGGCTGCTGCCATAAATAAGAAAACAATAAATTCCATTCCAGGGCAGCACAACTTTTCCCATCTCCCACACTTCTTGTGGAGGATGTGAGTGAGTGGTTTGGGTGGAAAACCCTCAAACAATCTAAATCTTATTTTGCTGCTTCTTTCTGGTTTTCATTGTCCTACTGAATGTAGTGATTGTTATTTCTGCTGTGTCAAAGTCTTCCACCACGTGCTGTTGCTAAGAAACACGGCTGTTGTGAGTGATCCAAATAAAAGAACAAATCCCTGTTAAATTCACTATCAAAAATGAGGGCCTGTCTGCATGGAATCAGGATTTATTATTTTATTCATGAAATGCCCCTGTTAGAAGTTTAACTCACATTTTATATGTTCTGGATGCAGCAGCAGATGAACTCTCTAATGAGTGTTTGGAAGATCCCAACTGACTCCATCTGAATGAAGCCTCCAGGTGAAAAACCCCTGGCACTCTTTAAAGAGTTGAAATCTCTCTGCTGGGGAAACAAAGCCTTGTGTGGAAGTTACAGAGCTCTGAAACTCTGTGGATCACTGGGGCTGCTTGGCTGAAGCAAAATCAAAGTAAATAGTCCAAAATGACCTGAACCTTGGAAAAAAATGAAGTTATATCTGGAAAAAAAAAAAAAAACTAAAAAAATTTGGTTCAAATTGAATTATTTAATTTTTTTTCTTTCCGGATTAAAAAGAAGAATTTAATGTCATAACAAAATAACAAAAGGAAAGCTGCATGCAGTGAAAAGATAGGGAATGTGTTTTTTCCAGGTAAATCTCCTTGACAGATTTGTCATTAATTAGCCAAGAAAAAAATGGTTTATTGTGAAATTAATTTCTAATTAGATAAGTACTTCCCTGCAGCATCATCTGAAGAAGGGAGAGGGCCTAGTCCTCAGAAATCTTCCAAGCACTCGCTCCTAAATCCTTGGGTTGTGGATGGCAGCAATGCTTTTTGGAGCCAAAAATGATGTCAGTGATTTTCTACAGAGAGCTGATGTCAGAATTCCATAGCATTTCCCAAGCCACAGACGATAAATTATACTGTTCATATATTAATGGAATTTTGTAACATTTCTATAAAGTATCTTTGAAAGCTTTTTTGCTTTAATTTCTGTTTGACTTTGAGCGAGCCTGAGCTGTGTGTAATGAAAAGGAATAGAGTATGTACAGATGAAACTAATTAAATACTGACTGTCACTCTTCATCTTGAAGCCCTGATTTTAGCTTGCTGTCTCAACTTTGATTATTAAAATACATGTGGTAGTTCTCACCCCACGTTACCTGTGAGTGTTGCTAATTAGGTGTCAGGAAGTCAGTGATTAATGCAAAATCATGAATAAATTACCAATAAAAGCCATGCATGTGTACAGAGCCATTTAACTATTTAGAATGCTCTGCAGCACAAAGTACACCAGTGATAACCACTTTTCTGACCTTTGGGTTGGAGTCATTTGCCTGGAATTTCACCAATTAACTGGATGATAGTCCAGTCAAAATCACAACTGTAAATCTATTTGTCACAGCAAAAGGTAATCTCCACCTGCCGTTATCCAACAGATTTGATCTGCTTTTCAGTCCTGTGACTATTTGTCACTCATCATTTATACAATGGGGGGAAATATGATTAAGGCTGTAGTCCCAAATACTGATTAAGGTTCAACCATGATGAACACAAGCACGTAAATAATAGAGACTGGTCTTGGGAAATTGTGCATTTTTGTTTAAAATGTGCCTACCTGCTTCTTTTTGGTGTCTTTTGATAGAAAGGAGGCTACAGACATCAAATTAAACACGGTGAGAGATGGACAGAGCACAGCTGGAGTTATTCCTGGAGCAGAAAGAGTAGCTCAGGGAAGAAACTGCCACCAGTCCTGAGGCAGATGAATCTTTCTGAATGTCCTGCAGAGCTCTTGTTCTGCATCCAGGTGCAGTGGCAGTGACTGGAGCCTGGACAAATTGATATTTAATATCTGCAAGTCACAGAATCCAGGCAGAGTGAACATTCCTGTGCTGCTTAGGTAGCACTGATGTCTTTGCTCTGTAACTGTAGGGAGCACAGATCTCATGTCATAATTGTTTTGAGAGTTTTTCCCTGAACTGGTGTCTGTTGTTTCCACTTTGTCTCATCTATTCTTTATCAGAGCTGTCAGGATTTTTTTTCATCTTGTGAGTTGTGTTTTGGGTATTTTAAGAAAAGGGGAGATTTTGCTCAGGGACCAACCTAAAGCATTTTGATGCTTCTGTTTCTGTTTCTTTGAGTGAGGGATTAAATCAAACTCAATCTAAGAGCAAAACCACCCCTATTCCCCAAACTCAGGAAATAAAACACAATGCTTCCAAATGTGGGTTCTCTCCATACCCCAGCTGCACTGTAAAATTGTTTTTTTCTGTGTGTGTTTCCATTTCTCTGTTTCTACCCAAATACCAGTTTCCCTGAGCAGATGCAGGCTCTCAGGATCTGTGCCTCGTGGCTGTTGTGCCATGCAGGACCTGGGAACCCAGCCCAGAACTTCCAGGCTTCCAGCTCTGCAGTGGGGAAGCCCCAGGAGCCCTGGATCCAGCCCACAATTGCAAATTTCCAGGTTTGTCATGCCAGCAGTGATGGATGGAGCGAGGGCTCCCCAGGCTCCTGGGCTGCTGCTTCTGGAGCAGGGACCTTGAGCAAGCAGGGCTGGATCTGCTCTGGTGCTGTGAGCTGGTGAAAGCCTTGGATCTGATCTGATCTGATCTGATCTGATCTGATCTGATCTGGTCTGATCTGATCTGATCTGATCTGCTCTGGTGCTGTGAGCTGGTGAAAGCCTTGGATCTGATCTGATCTGCTCTGATCTGATCTGATCTGATCTGATCTGATCTTATCTGATCTGCTCTGGTGCTGTGAGCTGGTGAAAGCCTTGCATCTGATCTGATCTGATCTGATCTGATCTGATCTGGTCTGATCTGGTCTGATCTGATCTGATCTGGTGCTGTGAGCTGGTGAAAGCCTTGCATCTGATTTGATCTGATCTGGTCTGATCTGATGCTGTGAGCTGGTGGCACCTTGGATCCGCTCTGATTTGGTGCTCTGAACTGGTGACACCTTGGATCTGATTTGGTGTTGTGAGTTGGTGAAAGCCTTGCATCTGATCTGATCTGATCTGATCTGATCTGATCTGGTGCTGTGAACTGGTGACACCTTGGGTCTGATCTGGTGCTGTGAGTTGGTGAAAGCCTTGGATCTGATCTGATCTGGTGCTCTGAGCTGGTGACACCCTGGTCTGATCTGGTGCTGTGAACTGGCGACACCTTGCTCTGAGCTGGTGACAGATTGCTCTCATCTGGTGCTGTGAGCTGGTGAAATCTTGGGTCTGATCTGGTGCTCTGAACTGGTGACACCTTGGGTCTGATCTGGTGCTGTGAGCTGGTGAAAGCCTTGGATATGATCTGATCTGGTGCTATGAACTGGTGACACCTTGGTCTGCTCTGGTGCTCTGAGCTGGTGACACCTTGGATCTGATCTGATCTGATCTGGTGCTGTGAACTGGTGACACCTTGCTCTGAGCTGGTGACACCTTGCTGTTGGGTGAGGCTGCTGAGTGCCTGTGTCCCAAATCCCACCCTGGGTGTCCAACAGCTGCTGTCCCTCTGTCCCCCAGGCTCCTTCAGCCTCGTGGCCAGGGTGCTACAGAACACATTGATTCCATGAGTTGAGTTCTCTCCATCTCCTGAGCAGAGCTGTGTCCAGTGAGTGCCACCCAGAGTGGGGCAGGGGACACTCTGGGTGCTCTGACACACCTCATTCACCAGGATAACTTCACAGAGCTGCTTCTTGTCACATTAATCACTGTTATTAATCAGATTATTAATCACTGTCACATTATCACTGTGGGACAATCGTGGTTATTCTTAAAAAACAGCTCCCAGCACCACAAAACCCTTCCCAGTTACCAAATCCAGGATTTGCTAAACATCTGGTCATTTAGCAGAGCTATAGAGAGATTTGGAATAGGTAACAGGAAGAAATTGAAATTAATTTTCATTATAGATTTGTATGAAATTTAAAATCCAAGATGAATGGATTTAATTAGCTCTGGACACTTTGGTTTTCCTATAATTCAAAAGTGTCAGCTTTACAACACACAGGCCCTTGGGCCATCATTTGAGATGAGTCATCCTTATTTTACATGTTTAAACTGGGCATATATTCTGGGGTTTGTGACACTGTAAAATCCAACAGATTGTGACTGGGGGCTGTATTTCCATACCTGTAAATAAACAGAGAATTGTTTTACAACATCCCAGTACATCTAGTTTACAATCAGTTGTGAAAAAGCTCAGAGAACCGTTTTTAGAAGAGGCAGTGGATCTGCATTATTGTGCTTTCAGTTTAAGAAATGGGAATTCAATAGAGTCCTGTCTGGATATATCCTACCAATGGTGTAATAAGGATCAATTTGATAGGCTTTAATTACTTCAGCACTTATCTGCTGAATTTTTTATTTTTATTTTTATTTGGAATCATGTATTACAGATTTAGTGCATAGGTGCTAGCCCAGATATCTTTCCTCTGTCAGACTTTTAAATTGAGCTACAGCACAAAAAGTGCATCCAGCAACATGGAGTGTGGAAAAAGACACCTGAAATTACTGGGAATTTTTGTTCAGGGCACACCTGCTTCAGATAATTCCCTTTTTCTTCCTCCAAGTTTATGTTACAAGCTCTTTTCCTCAAGAGGACAAAGGTTGTGCCAGATTTCAGCATTAATGTGAACCTGAAAATGCATGAAATAAATGAAGATATCAGCCAGGGGCCAATTACATCACACATTATCAAATTATACTAAGAAGACCCAAGCTTGCCATTCAGAAACGATACTGGAATGGCACTTGTGAGAATGATTGATTTGCTTCATGAAAGGCTGTTCAGGAAAAGACAAGATAAATTGCTAGTTTTACATAGCTGCATAGACAAATTAAAGCAATAGATTGCAGGGTGCTGGAGAATTGTCCTAGCTCTGACTTCTGCCCACATCTGTTCTTTGGGGTCTTGTTCCTGCTGGGGATTTGCTCCCAGGGCAGCCAGGGATCTGCTGGGGAGCCAGCCTGGTGCTGCTGGATGTGAAACAGGTCACACCAACACAGCTCAAGGTGTGGTGAAAGGAAGAGAGAACTTTATTTCTTCTCTTAGAATTTAAAGGTTCTGACCATGGCCAGGGATGGGATGGTCAGGATAACACTTTCCCAACCACACTGGCTGTGAGAGATGCCCATCACAAGATGTGTAACAGAAGGAATGTACACATATCTATGTTTACAGTTACTGTCCTGGGAAAGGCTTTAGAAAACCATGTGAACAAGCTCAAAAGCTGAGTTTTCAGGTGACACCAGCCCGTGCAGGGTGTCCCACTGCCGCTGCCTGCCCTGTCCCCTGCTCTCAGGGAGCAGGAATTGGTGCCAGTCCAGGTAAGAGACTTTACCTGCCCTGAGCCTGGGTCAGTCTGGGTTTCTGGGCTGGGAGAACAGCGCTGCTCAGAGCTGCTCTGCCCCAGGACAGGGCTCTCTCCTCACCCTGCTCAGCTCTGCTGCTGGAGCAGCAGCTCTGGGGCAGGTGGGTCCCAGCAGGGACGGGACTGAGGGCAGGAGAGATGCGCTGGTGGCTCAGCTGCAGCTGGGACCCCCAAAGGTGCCTGGTACCCAAATCCCCCCAGCTGCTGCTCCAGCCCTGCTCCTGATCCTGCTCCTGCTCCTGATCCTGCTCCTGCTCCTGCTCCTGCTCCTGATCCTGATCCTGATCCTGATCCTGATCCTCCTCCTGCTCCTGCTCCTGCTCCTGCTCCTGCTCCTGATCCTGATCCTGCTCCTGCTCCTGCTCCTGCTCCTGATCCTGATCCTGATCCTGATCCTGATCCTGCTGCTGATCCTGATCCTGATCCTGCTCCTGCTCCTGATCCTGCTGCTGATCCTGCTCCTGCTCCTGATCCTGATCCTGCTCCTGCTCCTGCTCCTGATCCTGATCCTGCTGCTGATCCTGATCCTGATCCTGCTCCTGCTCCTGCTCCTGCTCCTGATCCTGATCCTGATCCTGATCCTGATCCTGATCCTGCTCCTGATCCTGATCCTGATCCTGCTCCTGATCCTGCTCCTGATCCTGATCCTGCTCCTGATCCTGATCCTGATCCTGATCCAGCCTGGCCATGATCCTGATCCTGATCCTGATCCTGATCCTGATCCTGATCCTGCTCCTGATCCTGATCCTGATCCTGATCCTGATCCTGATCCTGATCCTGATCCTGATCCTGATCCTGATCCTGATCCTGCTCCTGCTCCTGATCCTGCTCCTGCTCCTGATCCTGATCCTGATCCAGCCTGGCCATGATCCTGCCAAGAAAGGCTCTGCAGAGGCAGCAGAGAAAGCTCCTGCAGCAGTGGTTTGAAGAATGAACAACTGTGAGCAAACAATGCTGTGGCTCTGATATGATCTCATCTGGTCTGTTTGCAGAGCAGGATGCCAGGCTCCTGAAAAAAGACACTTTCACCATCTCTATTAAGGACTAACATATTCAAAGTCATGAGCTTTTGCAGAAACTTCCTACAGAAGAATTCATTTTGCCGTGTTCACTCTTTTTGGGCTGAATCTGATTCTTTCCTCCTTGCCAAAAAGCAGGAATAACAGCTTGAAATAGTGGAACCAAAGAAGATCTAACTTTGAGGAAGTGCATAATGGTTTAATTGTCCTGGTTCAGATATATAACACAAGCTTCCCTGGGGGAGTGTTTTTCCTTGTTAACTCATTTATAAGATAACAGAGGCTACAGGTGTTCAGCTTTAATAAGGCATTAGTGAACAATTATACAAGACACTAAAAATAAAAACTGGAGTCTTTGCATGGAGGAAATCAACACTGAGTGAAAAAAATAATTAACAGCCAAGCTGCACAATCAAATAAGGGTGAAGATTTTTAGAAACTAAAATCATTGGATGATCTTCTTAGTGCATATAGGAAGGATGCTGCTGAAAGAAGAAGGGAAGACAGTGCATTTTTATGCTCAAGATATGAAAAGACACCCAAAATATATAAAAGAATAACTGGTGCTAACACTACTGATAAAATAATTTTCTGTTTCAATTAAAGTGTGCTTTAAAATATTGTTTTAAAATAGTGAAGAGCCAGCTTTCCACTAACATGCAGGGCTGTATTCCCTTGATTTATGAAATCTCATTCCATTTGCAAACCAGTGGCTCCTCTGTGTTTGTGCCTGTGCCCTGTGTAAGGCTGCAGACAGCTCCAATGGCAGAGAAAGAGGAAATTAGATGTATTAAACCTGAAGAATCAGTGACATTCAAATAACAGCTTTGCTCTTGTATTTCTCATTTGTTAGGAGTTCCTAATAAAAATTCTAATGTGTCTTAGCCTTGGAAACAATGATCTGTTCTATTACTTTTGACAGAACAAATTTAGGACAGAGGTTCTGACACTTTCTTAATTATAAGAAGATATCTAAAGGGCTTGGCTCCCATTTGTCTTTATCTGAATATACCTTTTTGCTCTTCACCATGAGAAATAGTAAATTGGACCAGTGCTCATCTCTCCTATGAAATTCTTTTTAGGATTTGTTTTGCAGTGGTGGGAAGCTGAGGCAGAGGGAGGTGGGAACTCCAACACTTTGGGAATTCTCAGCCATTCTCTGCAAAATAGAGAAAAAAATATTCTCTTGTTAGACCTGTGAGCTCTGCTGATGTTTGACTGAATGTTTGTCTCCTCCTAAAAGAGATGGAAATATGATCCAAACCTTGCTGTTATTAACTGGAGTAAGTTGTGATGATGGCTCACTTCTGGTTTTTAGCACTGTCACTTCTTTCAATGCAGGTACTTATTTTATCCCTCTGTCTGTATTTCTGTACAAATATAATAATAGATATTTGATTATATTTATACAGATATAATGTATATCTGTATAAATACAATCTGCATCTGTTTATGGACAGAAGTTTCTTTTCCTGTTTTTTCAGGAGCTGCATCTACCCCTTGTTAACACTAGAGACTATGTGGTAGTGAAACTTATTTCTTTTTAAAATAAGTTCTTCAGGCTGGAATTGGACCACTTTTATATTGTTTTTATTTTTGCATAAGTCTCTTACAAGGACTGTCAAACTTATAAATATTTGGTGGCTGTACTTGTCTCTTTTTGATAGTGTAGGAATAACTGTTTTCCTTGAAAGCTGGTTGTGGTTTCTGTTCTTGCTGGTTAATGTCTTAATTTAGCAAGATAAACTTTCAGAATGAACACAAAAAATACTACTTTAGGATATTCTTTGGAATTCTCCTATTTAATGATATTTCTAGATATGCAGTTTTATTACAGATACAGAACATATTTTTATTTATTTCTCTGTACTCTCCTGAAAGTTCATTAAATACTTATAAATCTTCTAGAGTTTTGATAGCTTGGTATCACAATCTGTAAGCCAAACTGAGACAAATCAAGCAACATGAGAGAAATGTGAGAAGCTGAGGGTACACAAGAGTTTTTAAGAGAGAACTTCAGGTTTGAAGGAACATCTAGAATTGCATTACTCTGGGAACAGAAAAGGAATCTGGCCCAGTTAATTATGTCATGATCCCCTCCTCTTCTGTAAAGCCTGGAATTCTGCAGAATTGAATTTTCTGTTCTGTGGTTTTTATTTGTTTCTTCATTAGTGGAAAACCTCGACTGTTTCTGCTGCATGGGAGAAGGGTCTGAAACCCACTGAGGTGCTGAAGCTGTAATTGTGCTTGGCCAGTTTACACCTGAATATATTTATTCCATGGGGTGTTAATGCTTTAAAATATATTCCTTTCTGGGTGTCCTTTCATTTTCATTAGGTTTCTCTCTATTAAATTATTTATATTATAAAGTTTGTATTAAGCATTTGTATTTTGTGGTGGCTATAGTAACAGTTCTGAACATTTTTGAATTTCCTGTGTGTTTCTGCTTACTGCAATTAGACCTTGCTGTAGCTAATGAAACATATGTGATTTGTTTGTTTATGCCTGAGGACTGAATTCGCTACTGAATAATGCAAAAACATGCAAGGACAAGTGTGGTGAGTGGAATTAGGGATGTGCAGGGAGGAGATGTGAGCAGAGTCGATTGAAAGAGGTGTTAAAGCTCTGGCTCTACCTGCTCACTCCAAGTGCAGACACGGTTGTTAGATCATATGGATGTTTTACCCTAAACAGAATTAAACACAGCTGGAAGAGTCCAGATGTTGATGTTCTATTTGGTGCCATTCCATGTTTGCTCTCCTGGCCTGTGCTGTGCTGGCAGAGCCATCTCCACATCCCTCTAGAAAGGCAAATGAACATCCCTGTTCCACTTCCATGTTTGAAAGCAGGCCTAGGACATAAATATTTCACTAAAATTTATTCTGTGATATTAAAAGGCAGCTTCTTGTTTAGGAAAAGGCTAATATAATTCTACCTGAGGTCAATAATTTGAGTTATTTGTCATGACACATCTGGTCACTACTGATCATAGAATCAGAGTGGTTTGGGTTGGAAAGGACCCTAAAAATCCCCTTGTCCCACCTCCTGCCATAGTCAAGGACACTTTCCCGTACTCCAAACCCCATCCAGCCAGGTCCTGGACAGTTCCAGGGGTGCAGCATCCACAGATTCTCTGTTCTGGCTCCTCCCCACCCTCACAGCTCACCCAGAAAAGTATTTATTTAATCTTCTGTTTTAAACAATGCATTTTTTCAAGCAGTACAGATGAGACAAAGGGAAATCCAGTTTGTCTAATTATAAAGTATCAACATGCTGCAGATTTATGTTAGTGGATTAGATTTTCTCCCAGAAATAACTTCAGTGGAATTACATCACCACTAAACGTGGTCCAGTTCATCTTGTAATTATATTTTGAAGCGCAGAAGTAGAGGAGAACGGAGTCCTGTCCATCTCACATGAAAAATCCTGCCTTTGATGCTTCTTTGAGAAACTGCTGTGATTTTTACAGCAGCAAAGAGGGCCCAGAAGTTGCATTTTCTTTATGCACATCACCTGCCTCTGCCTGGGCTCTGCAGAGATGTGCAGTGTCAATAGCATTGTGCTCATAAACGGTGACAGCTCAGGGCACAGTGCCTGCCCCAGCAGCTCTGCTGCCCACCTCGTGTAATTCACGCCACACAGCTCGAAAAATTTGCCTGGAGCGTGTCCTTGTGTGTTAAATGGGCCCAGCTCTGAGCTGGATTTGTGCCACAGCAGCACCACACAGCTCCAGGGATGGGTGCTCGGTGCTTTACCGGGAGTTTAATTTGACATTGGCCGTGAGATCAGCCAAGCATCCTCCGTGGGGAGGGTTTTGTTCAGATATCAACAGGCAGAAGGAATTCAGGTCTCTGTGTCTGGTTATGGGGGCACTTGTTTAGGCTGTTCAACCCAGGTATCTGAGACCTTCTCATCAAAGAAAAAAGGTTTGCTCTTTTGTAACTGGGGCTGGTTTGTGCTTTATTATTTTAGGGGGCGAGCAAGCCTCTGCTCACATGCCTTGTCTCCCTTTCTGGCTGATTTCCCTCATCTGTGCCTTGCCTGAGGCTCTTCTACCTCAGGTGAGCATCAGACATCAAGGCTGCTTTAGAATGCTGGCGTTTCCACGGCTCAGATCAGAGTCCTCATTGACTCTGACATGGAAGGCAGCGATTTTCTACCCCAAACCAAGGCTGCTCTCACATGCTTTGAGCTTTAATTATTATTGAAGTCGTTAAGGAGACGTCGCCTGAAGTTCTCTGCACATATGTGGGCAAATGCTTGCGGAACCCGACTCTAATTTGGCAAATTAGTTGTGAGGCAAGGCTTGGGAGGAGGGCAGAGTTTTACAGATCGAGGGGAAGGTGGGAAAAGAGCAGGTTTTTGAGGAAAGTGAAGATGAACAGAAACCATAAGTAGGACTCCAAGTGATTCAGTGGGGTCTAGACAGTTGCCCTTTCTTGCCGTTCCAATGTCGTGTGTGCCAGCGACAGGAGCCATATGTGAGCCACAAATAAACCCTCCCTAGCTCCTTCCTTCTCTGGTTAAAGTTTAATCAGCCTGGTTCAGCTGAAAGAAGATGAATGTTTCCCAGTGAAAATGTCACACAAACAGCGTATCAGCATCTTGTACCACGAGGTGTGCTGGGAAACTCAAACCATAGGGCGTGAGTTCATTCCTTGCTGAAAATGAGTGACAACAGGAGCTCCAAAATATCTCCTTATTTATGAGCTCAGTATTAATTCTTCCATCTCCTAACCTCCTTCTGTATTCTGGTTTTCTTTACTTTCATACATTCCCTGTTGGGTTTTTGTTGGGACTTGTTTGGTTGTTGTTTGTTTTGTTGGTTTTGTGCTGTATTTATTTCCTTTTTATCACCTTCCTGTCTGGTTTTCTAATATCATTTCCCCCACATACTTCTGTTCTCGTTTTTATGCAATTGGACATGTTTCTCAATGCTTTCTCTACCTCCCTCTTTATCACATGTAAATCTTAACTTTAAATGAAAAATGAAAAACTTTAATGCCTGTTGAAAAAAAAAAATCTCAAGAACAGTTTCAGTTCAGAAAGTCAGACTTGCCAAGAACTTTGATTCCATTTCCAAGATTGATATCAATATGAACAATCCAATTTTTACTATATAATTTTACTTGATTAGACTGGGTTTTTTAAGTAACATTTGAGAAAGATGGTAGGTTTGAAAATCCCATGTGAATAATCAAAAAAAGAGAAAACAGTAAAAAAAAAAACATAAATTAATATTTTAAAAGGAGGGGAGTAGAAGAAAAAACAGGAAAAATCCCATTTTGCCTGTGAGTTAGATCCAGTACCAAGTTCACATCCTGTTTTTTCTTTCACTTTCTCATGATGACAAATTCTGGTCTTCAGCTGCCTTCCCTGCAGAACTCCCAATATTTTATCCTGAAGTGCTGCTTTTGCAGAAACTTTCTGGCCTGGTTTGTATTTTCCTGTCAGGATCCCTGCATCCTCAAGGCAGGTGAGTGATGTTTTCCTGTGGCTGAAGTAGAAATACAATGCAATAATATCTCTTCCTTTGATATCTCCATGCTATGACAATTATGGTACCTTGTTACCACCACCTTTTGGAACAGTGGTAAAGAAAATTCTTTAATTTTTTAAAAATTTTAATATATAATTCTATATATTATTTATATTCTTTTGTATTCTTTATATTCTTTAGAATCTTTATATTCTTTATATTCTCCGTATTTGTCTATAAATGTATGTAAGGGGGAGAATGTTCCTAACAGTGCCATGGAATTTTAGGTGCATGAAATGGAATTATTCCATATTCACAAGGAAAAAAACCAAAAAAAGTATTTGAAAAGTGTATTTTCTTTGTTGTTTGATTTTTTTTCTAAACAAACTGCATTAGTGTTGGATGCCATCAGAAAATTGTGCCTTTAATTAGCATCAGGTTTTGTTATCTTGCCAGGACTAACGCTTTGTCAGTTGGTAAACAAATATTTGACTGGAATGTAATCAGTGAGTTCAGCATTTACACGTGGTATTGCTGTTGTAATATTGGGAATTTAGATTTTTCCTAGGCCAGTGCAAGCATTAACGTTCAATCCATCACAAAGCTTAGGTGGGTCCTGACATGCTTTTAAAGTTTGATACTGTAGCAGTACATTTAGTAATGGCAATCAACTGAATAAATATTATTTTTCACTGTGGCGTGCATTTCTGAGGAGTTATGTTCAGCCACTGTGTGAAGGAAATGCACACAGATAGCAAGACATGAGATCTCTGAATTGGTCTCACTTTTAAATCAAATGATGTGCTTTATTAACAAATGGCAGAGTGGAATAATTCAGCCACAGCAAATGCTCTGAGCACTGAGCTATTTCCCTGTGTGTCATTGCAACTTTTGCCACTGCTTTAAAGAGCAAAGAGAATTTCTGTTCACCAGGTTTGGGGACATCTTTCTGTTTCATTAGGATTTAAAATGGATTCGGCTTTTCACCACAAAATATTTAGAAATTCAATTAAGCGGGAGCAAGAGCAAAAATATTTTCTTGTATAAATAAAAATAAATAAATTTATTGATATAAATAAGTATGTTTGTCAGTTATTAATGAGGTTTGGAGCTCGACACACCCCAGGAGTTTCAGAGTTTCTCTGAGTGCTGCCGTGGCGCTCTGGCTGTCTCTGTGCTCTGACATTTGCTCCTTCGGGCTGGAACCGTTCCTGCAGGATTTTGCTCTGAACTGCATCGCGGATTTGCTGTGTTTCCTTTTCAAACCCAATCATCTGGGTCACAGCAAGGCCTGGCAGAGCCATCCAAAGGGGATGCAGCCCGTGAAGGAGGAGAGAGATGGAAAATAAATGATGGAATCAGCGCTGTCCCCTCCGGTGGGGAGCTCTGTCCTCACCTGAAGCTGAATTCTGCACAGCCTCAAGTGGATTTTCCCACTTCTGAGATATTTCACAGGATGTGTTCAGAGTGTGTCCTTACTGAACATGTCAGTGGTTTTCTTTACAACCAATACCGACTTCTGGGAAATAGTATTTTGGATTTCTTGAAAGTCTGTGTTTCAGTAACCGAGCTTATTAATCAAATATATGTTTTAAAACACTTAGGTAAGTGAACAGTCCTGCTGAAATAAATTTTACCAAAATACCAAGTAAATCTGTCAATTCAGAGCAAAGAAAAATGTCCAAGAAACTGCAGAAGATGATTTTCCTTTAACACTCTGAAAGGGTTTTTATCATAATATGGAAAACTTTTTTTTTTTTTTTTTTCCAAGCCAATGTGCTTCATTTCTTTGGATTGTTTGTCTGTACTGTCTATATCCTCCTTTCTCCTGATGAAATTTCCAGAAAGTGAAGCATATTCTTATTAAATGTGTGATCAGACCCCAATATTTATTTCAGGTAATGGAAAAAGTGTCTGGAAATTGGATTTCTGTATTTTGCAAAACACACAGAAAATAAATTATCTTCTAACTTGCTCTAATCTTTGAGAACCAACCTTTATATTATTTACAGTTCAGGAATGTTCCAAAAAAATCTCATTTAGTGAATGA
Source organism: Poecile atricapillus (assembly GCF_030490865.1). Classification (NCBI taxonomy): domain Eukaryota; kingdom Metazoa; phylum Chordata; class Aves; order Passeriformes; family Paridae; genus Poecile; species Poecile atricapillus. Next base: position 18,283,139 of record NC_081260.1, on the reverse strand, counting down.
AATTATTTTTGAGAGGTTTATTGTCAGTCACCTTGCTGCTTACTTGGACAGCTCATGTCAGCTTCATTTTACATCTGTAAAAGCTGCAAAACCAAAACTTTGATTTCCTCAAAAGACTTCAGAAGTCTTTTTTTTTTTTTTTTCTAAAAGTTTACATTTTCTGTTAAATATAACAATCAGGTAAGTTCTATTAAAAAAAAAAAAAAAAAAGAGAATAATAAAAGAGAAAACTTTTTGAACATTTGAGTCTGCCCACTTCCCCACGACATTATATGATAGAAACTGTGAGAAATCTGTAGATAACTGATGCCTGATGTTGTTGAGAAGCCTGGCTTTGCCCAGTAAGCTGCCAAGAATAGTCCAGACCACCATAATTTACTTTAAAATAAAATACAATTCTACCTTGATATCGGTGCCATTTGGGGTTTTTTATTTGGTGGTGAAAAACCCCAACTACAAATGATCAGTTATAGAATTATTCACCTTGGACATAGGAATACATAATATTTCATTTGCTATCTTTGAAGACAACTAATTTTAAGCAAACCAATATTTTTGTGTAGTTTTAATATAAGCCAATAAACTAATCTAGACTTTTATCAAGAATGGCTGACGAGGGCCTTTGAATAAAATCTCCTGTGCAGTGAGATGGGGAGACTGGGGCTGTTTATCTCACAGCAAGAGTGAATAGGAAGGGGCACAGTAAAAAGAATCACAATGAATAATTGTGTGCCTAGGTAGATTAGTTTATTTGTTTAGGACTTTATTCATTCTTCCCAAAAAAATAAGACAGCCAATCAATTTGAAGTATGTGAATGGAAGTAATTTCTTTCCCATTCCCAATTAACACGCTGAATTCACTCCTGTGAATAAAGAAATAAATGGGGACAGTTTCTTAAGATCCAAGAAGTGACACAGGGCACTGATAATATCTGCATCTCCACCCTCACAAAGTCTCTAATACTTCTACAGTATGATTAATCCTGTTATAGAGAAGTGTTTTGCAGGAAATCTATTTTCTCACTAAATCAATGAAAAACCAAAGCAAAGCAGAGGGAGGTTTCTGTGATTCAGTTTTTACCTGATTTGACAGCAGTCCCAGGCCCTGAGATCTGCTCTGGCATTTTTGAAACTGCCTTAACACCTCCCCAGGGCTGGCTGGAAGGATGTGTAAGCAGAGAAATTTAGCTTGGAACAACCTGAGCTTTCCTTGGGGACATCTCTTGGTGCTGTTCCACAAAAGTCAGCTGGACCACGATGGCCACTGCTGTGGTTGGAGCTGCATTGCTAAACACAGGAAAAAACCACCAGGCCCCACCTGGCTGTCACAGCAAATCAAGATAATAATATAATAAATGTCCATTTCCACCTGATCTGGTGTTTCAGATAAACCTCGTGCCATTCGGTCTAAATGCAGGAGTTTGGTACCTCACTGATGCTTTGGTCTCTTTTTTTATTCTCTTCCATCTGGTAAGAAATCCTTTTGTTTTATTTTTCTCCTTCTGTCCTCTTCTTTTAAGTAACATTTTTAACGTTATTTTTCACTATGAAACCTTAAATGGAGATGTTTTCTTCAGAAAATGTAGCTCAGTTGTGTCCCTTTGTTTTGCTACTCTGTTTACCCAAGAAATTCAGTATTAGGAGTTGAAATTATTGGAGATGAAGTTGGAGGCAAGAAAAGCAGAGCTCTGAGCAGCCCAGAAAGTCAGATGAGAAGAGGGAATAATAAACTAGGAAATATTAGAGTGAGGAATAAGGAAATAAAAAGGGAATTAGAAGTGTGAGTAGTGATGGACACAACAGTGAAGAAGACAGAGAAGCAAACAAGGGGCAGTCAAACACACTGACATGGGTAAAGAAAGTGTTTAACAGCCTTTGTCTGGCAAATATTTGCTGGGCTATGAAGTCCAGGAGACAGAATGTGTAACAAATCTCATCTCCCCAAACACAGGAAAGGAGAATGAGGCCTGGATCAATGCTGGGACATTGATACCGTATTTTCCTGCCAACAAGTTAATCACAGGCTCTTTCTTTATTCCCTTTTCCTCTTTTCATGTTATGAATGGCTACCAGAAATGTTTTGTGCTTGATATGTTTCTAGAGAGGAATAAAAAAGGCTTTTGTATTTTATTTTGCTGATTACACCCAGTATATCTCAGTGTGGCAATATTCTCTTCCTGTCAGTGGTTATTGTGAACAATTCTACAGCTAATAATTAATTGCTCTCTTTACACTGCACTTTAATTAATAGGTTTCTCTGATAGGATAGTTTCCTAGATTTTTTTCCTTGATATCAGCAGTGGCTGAATCCTAAATGGCACCTGTATTGAGGAAATTTAACCACACCAGGCTCCCTCTGCTTCCCAAACTGAGCTCTTTCTTTCCCTCCCCATGCACTTGCATAGGTGGTGAATTATCTTTCATGTTAATGCAGAAGGCTGATGGAGCTTCAGATAGTCATAATATTTATCAAGATGATGATCAATGCAGTGGAAACAATGCAGTAATCTCTCAGGAGACCAAACTATCTCATTTTCAGGGGCAGGATCACTACTGAATCATCTCACCTAAACCCTTATTTATCATTCCCTTTATTCTCTTTGCTTAAACAGAAAATAAAAGTGATTAATGCATCAAGTGTTGCAGCTTGAATAAAAACTCCCTGCAATGTAGATAACTTTGGTGACAAAGAAGGGGAAATTGGTGTTTGGTGTCTGGCACAGGCAGGCAGTGGAGCCTAAATGTGCATGACAAAAGTTAAACTGAGCTAGAAAGCCAAGCTGAAGCAAACCCAAAAGATCCAAGCTCACGGTTACATTTTAAAGCACAGAGATTTAGGCATCCTATAAAGTGAGGAAATGAAATTGTTGTGTCTGAAAAGCAGCCAGCAGTATTGTGCACATGTCAGAAAGGAGGTGAGCTAATTCCTGATTGGGGATGGCAAAACTCTCTTTATGAATACTGAACTGTAGAGAAAAAAAAATAAAAAATCACACTGTCCTGTACTTGGTGTTATTCTGTATGTAGTAAGGGACATAAAAAAAAAGATTTTCATCTGTGTTTGGAAGATACCCTGCCTGGAACATTAAAAAGACACAAAAATTGCATTTTATGAGACTGCCCTATGCACCTCTACGAGCTAAACCCCAGGGATCTGTATTAATGTTTTTTTTCCTCAAATACAGTGTTAAAAATCAGGGAAACAAATCTCATGGTCTGACTGCTGCTTTAGCTACTTTAATCCCAAAATTGCCTGCCTCCTCTGCCAGCAGTAAAGTTCCCTTGATCTCCAAATTGTCATCCTTAAATCTTACCAGTGTCAGAAGCTGGGTGATCCTCAGACTTAAACCTCCAGTTCTTTTGTCACTAATACAGATTAAAGTAGCAAAATAGCAAATATATTGATGAGATGCTTGCAAAAAACAACAAAGAACAAAAAAAACACCAATCCCAAAAACCCACTACCCTTGTCATAATTAAAGAAAGCCAATAAAGCTTAAAGCCAATTAAATTTTTTTGATAGCACTGGTGATAGGTGGGTTGGACTATCCTGGAATTTGGAGATCATATTTGAATATCATATTTAAATCATATTTAAATATCAGAATATCATCATAAATATCAGATTTAAAGCAGAAAGCCATTTCTGAACCTCTAAACTGTTTTCATTCACTTTTCTTCATAATACTCTCCATTCCTGTTCTTCTAATCCTTCACATAGTAGCAGCCCTGGTTTTGGGAAATGATTAGGGGAAAGATGATTGTATTTACAATAATTGTGTCCAATGCCTGTTGTTATTAATTCAAACAGCTTTCATCTCTCACTGTGCACTGGGAATGTGCACCTCAGTGTCATCCTAACACAGATCTCTGATGGGCTGAGGCTTCTCACTTTGGCTGATGATGTTTTTTAAATTAAAGTTTGCATTTCAGCTCAGAGGAAGTTGGTGCAGAGTGACACTGAAGCCCAATTACTGTTGGAGTTCCTGTTGTAATGTTTGGTTCCTCAGCCTTTGAGGGAATTAAAAGAAAAAAAGAAGTAATTAGTTTTGTAGTGTCATAGTCCATTTCTTATCTTGATAGGTCAGAAACAAGAAAACAAATTAAGTAGGATGAGATAGTAAATTAGGGAGAAGGCACTACTGACATAAAACTGGGCATGGAGTAATATCTTCTGGATTTCCTTTGCTAAACACACAGTGCAGTGTCACAGCTGTGAGGAGCTGGGTTGGGTTTTTAATTTTATCTTCTGTCATTAAATTAAAGAAATTTGGTTCTACCTTAAAAATTATCAATAATGACAGAACCCAACACTGTTGTGCAAACAATCCTCTTGCACTGTAAATGCACAGACACAGCAATTATTGTAACTTGCTGGCCAAAAAAATCACGTCTTACTGCTTGCAAGAATTCTTTGGTTTATTATTTTCAAGCACATTTGTCAGGCATCTTTTATTGCAGTGTCTGTAGCTTAATGATGAGCTTGTAATCACTGTCCTGTTTGACAGCTGCTCTGTGGGCCTCATGAATTATACAAAATTCGGAGGCGAATTTGTCTTGCCTTTCCCAGGACAAAACAGGACACAGTTTCACTGAAAATTTTAAGCACTAAACTTTCCACAAGTGACATTATTATCAGTAGAAATTGTCTTTCTTTGAGGTGAGATAGTATGTATGGAAATTGATGGTATTTTTTGTTGTTAGTATGGACATACCTGTCTCCCTTTCCATGTCTGTCAGGGAAAAATGTCTGGATTTCTTTCTTCCTGAAGCCTGTATTGCTTTAATTTAATTAATTTCATTTACAGGAATGTGTTGCATGGAAAATTTCACTGCTACTAATAGCTCCTTCATAAATACAAAATGAATATTTCTTTTCTTCTTCTGGAAGTAGTGGCTTATACCTTTGTCTTCAAAGATGAATAAGCAGAAATTCTAAGGAGCGTTTCTGAAGGAAAAGCTGTAGTGTTTGTGACTGAGAAGGGATGGAGTTGCAGAGAGGGAGTTCTGCTGTGCCACAGGGAAGATAATTTACTTAATCCCGTGTTCCTGGGCTGCTGTAGTGACTGAGGGTCGAGGTTTTGAACAGACCCAGAGAGCCAAAGGCAAAGTGTGACAAACATCAAACCACAGAGGTGTGGGCAGAGATGCTGGTGACCTTTCCTGCAGGCAGCTCTTCTCCTCAGCCCATATCCGGGGCTCAGGGTCTTTGTTTTTCCTTTGTTTTAACAGAGCAGAATCTATTTCACGCTTTTTCTTTCAGATGATTCCTGTCTTGGTTCTGGGATTTTTTATTAGAATTTAAGGGAGAACCAGATGTTATCTTTGCTGCTGGTTTTATCGGCTGGGCCAGAGTGACACCCTCTGAGCAAACCAGCAGCAGCATATTCTGGAGTTTCTCAGAGCATCACTCTGTGCTGTGTGGCTGCTCCTGCAGTCCTGGCATCCCTGGGAATGCTGTGCTGGAATCCAGTGGTGCATTCAGTGCCTGTGCATCTCCAAGAGCCAGCTCAGCCCATCAGCCGGACTTGCCCTGTGCCCCACCCCTGTCCAGGGTCACCCCGGCCCCAGGGGCAGCCTGGCCTCTCTCAGCTCTGCTGGCCTCTCACTCTCAGCCACTGCACTCCTTGCAGCAAGCTGGACTCACCTTGCATAAATATTCTTTGTCTTAATTAGGTGGAATTAATATTTGTTCCCGTGCTCTCACCTGAAGACATTTTCTTCGTCTTAGTGTAAAGTCACTGTGTATCTCTGATTGTTTGTAGTTCCTGTTAGTACTGGGACATCTCCTTGCTACTTTTCTGGTTTATTTTTCCCATCAGAAAATCACATTGGAGACTCTTAGCATGCATGAGGAAACTCAGGTAAATTAAATCAAGTGTTCAAAATCATGCAGGATGCTGTCATAAGGCAAGTCTTTTGGATTTCTAATTTTCACCCTTATGCTCTGAGTTGGTGGATTCTTATTAATCCCTTGAAAGAATTTTAAGCAAACCTCCTCTTATTTTTCTTATTTCAAAAATATCTTTCATTGAATGTAGGATTTTCCAGGATCCTGCAAGGATGTTCATTGCAGGAACAACTTCTGTACCAAGATGACAAAATATACTCGTTCCTGGCTAACACCTAAGGTCATTTGTACATTTGTTCTGTCCCAGTTGAAACTAAAATCCTTTTCCTCATGCTACTCCTCTTTCCAGCATCTGTCTTTCCTGGCTGCAATCCTTCTGGATTCTAATTAGACTTCCAATGGCTTGGCTCAGGGTGTAACCATAACCAATTTATCATTCCCTTAATCTCCCTCCGGGACATTCATTGAAAGAACAGTACCTGAATATTTCCCCTTTATCTACAATTTCCAGTCTATATCAAACATGAAATCTTGACAGATGGAGTCCAATCTGTCACAGTGAGTTAGTGTATTTTTCTTCTGATTGAATGTATTTATTGCACAAAGAAAGATGGAAAAAATTGTAAAGATGAATATTTAAAATTTGGGTTAAAGAACGGTTAGTTGGGCTGGGCATTTTTTTTTTTTTTGGTTGGTGATTTTTATATATTTTTTTTTTTACAGCTGAGAATCTGGATTGCGTTAGATGAACGAGGAAACGACATGAGACTTGTTTTTGTTGTGATAAGAGGAAGAACAGATCCTATCATAACAAAAACAGATGTAGAGCCGTAACGCAGTCCCTCGTGTTATCTACTCCCCACTCTCACACTGACCAGCAGAGGATGCAAGGAAATGTTCTGCCTTCTGCCAGCACAGCCCCTGCCAGCAAATCAGTGCCTAAGACACTTCCTGAAATACATTCTGCTGCAGAAAAGTGAGATAAAAAACTCCCCTGCCAAAGTGCTGGGCCAATCAATCAAGTGTTAATGATGGATCATGAAACCCATTTGTTGACAAATAAAACCTTGTGTGCTCTGCCAGTGAAACCAACTGTGTCACCCATTTTTCAGCAGCTGCCCGAAATGCCGCGTGCGGAGCGGGATTTATTGGTGGCGGGGCTGATGCCACAGCCAGCCCAGCCAGCCGGATCTGCAGGTGCACTGGAGTCTGTCCTGCTGCCCTGCCTGGCCCTGCAGAGGAGCCTGAGGTGTTCAGGGGCTGTGTGGGAGTCACTGGAACCAGACTGGATCCTTCAGCCCTTTGTGCCCGCGGTGCAGAGCGTGGCTGCAGGCTGGAGCAGGAGCACCAAGGGAAAGGTTTCATTCTGGGACACGGCACCGCTGAGCAAATGTGTTTGAGAGCTCAGAGGTTCTGCAGTAAAGATCAGGGCTGGAATTCTCTCTTTTGCCATGCCCACAAGCAGGGCTGGGAAGCTTTTGTGGAGTGAGCAGATCAGCTGGATATCACGTGTAGGTGTCACCTGAAAACTCAGCTTCTGAGCTTGCTGACATGGTTTTCTAAGGACTTTCCCAGGACAGGAACTGTAAACATAGATATGTGTACATTCTTTCTGTTCCACGTCTTGTGATGGGCATCTCTCATGGCCAGTGCAGTGAGAAAGTGTTATCCTGACCATCCCATCCCTGGCTGTGGTCAGAAACCTATAAATCCTGGGAGGAAAAATAAACTTTCTCTTCCTTTCACCACACCTCGACCTGTGTCTGTGTGATCTATTCATCTTCAGCAGCAACATGTAGGTACCTTTTGTTTCTCATGAATATTTATTATTTTCTCAGCACTTACCTGACAGGCCCAAGGAATAAGTGATTGTCCCATTAACTCTGATCTTGTAGGAGATTGCCAGAGTGGGAAAGGGAGGATTTGACCCAAATATCCCTGAGGTTATGTCCAAGGATTCCTGGCTCCCTACCTGCCCTGACATCCAGAGCAGTAGTGCTTCATCCAGAGAGGCTGAGGAAGGAAACTGTGATAGAAACCTCGCTGCTATTTGTTACTTCATTCTCCCTTCCTTTGACCCAGAATCAAAATTCTGAGCTCTTGAGGAACTTTAATATTAAATTGCAAATAACTTAAGAAATAGCAGAGTTACTATTGTAGCAGGTGATGGCTGGATGTTCTGCATTGTGGTACCCTAAGACTTTAAAATGACATTGATATCTGTTTTCTCTCTTAGTTTCTCCTGATAATTTCCTTGGTTTTTTTCTGTTTTGTGCTGTGTTTTACCTAAAATACACCATGGCATAAGTCCTACCATTGCCTTCCTATTCAAAAGGATGGTTGTAGTGAAGTGTTTCCTGGGTGAGAGATTTCTCAGGAGAATTTCTGAGCTCTCAGGGTTCCCTAAATCAGCAGAAAACCCTTTAAGTAATGAACTGGAATTTGCTGTAATTCCCTTGTGCAAAAGACTCACAAAAGGCCCTTGTTAATAATACCTAATGTGAGAGGAACTGGAAGGGTAATATTTTAGCCCTCAGTGCTACTGCAGATTCTAATTCCCTTAGCAGAGGGCAGAAGGTACCTTCCAATGGAGAGCTTGGGTGCCTGCTGTGATTTTGATGTTTATGTGCCAGATTTTTGGTCTGGCATTTGAAATTCCTATTTTTCTAAAAGATACACAACCTTTCTCCTCCCCTCCAGTTTCCCCTCACCCCCTTCCTTATCCTGGAAAATATTTTATTACTATCTATTATTTTATTTTATTATCTAATATTATCTAATATTATCTAATATTTTATTACTATCTATCTATTGGCTTTAAAGAAGAAAATAAGGAACTTTAGTTGAAAAGTCCAAGTTTTTCCAGAAGTTTTAGGTAAATTTTCCAGAGTGCTGTATGTCTCCTTCAGCCCAGGAAGTATTTGACTAATTTTGTACTGGACAATCACAAAATATTCTGCTTGTACTTGCAACAGAGCACGAGAATTTAATTTCAATATTTGATTTATACAGCGTGGCGTTAGGTGATCGATGTTCTATTCAGCCATAAATGAAAATATTGACTATAGTTTAAATAGGAAGCCAGAAGATACAGTTGTAGAAGATGAAATCTCTTTGCCATATTTTCCCCAGGCAGATATAAGTGGCTGCAAGAAGCCCGTGTTGGAGGCACTGATGCTCACCATGCTGGATCCTTCAAGATGCTGTTTGGTTTGAAGGACATTGTGTAATTTTAAGAGTTCACTGACCAACTAACTTGCTTTTGGAGAAAAACCAAACCACCCCACACTTTGTTGTTGATTCAAATGCTGCTTTGGGTTTTGGATGCAGAAAGGCCATCATATGCTGCAGCAGTCTGTGCTCTGCCCAGCACAGCCCCTCTCTCTGTCTCTCATCATCTCTTATGTTGGAGAAACAGCTCCCCAATCATTTACAGGCTCATAAACACGGTCCAGCAGCATCAGTCTGCCCAGCAGAGCAGGGAAACAGCTCAGAAACCAGAGCCAAATAAAACAATAACTCACGGCAAACAAACAGGCAGCTACAACAATCAGATCATGCTGCAGGAGCTGTTCCAACTACCCAGACACTTCATTAGGCTTGGAATAACAAAGGAAAATAGACCAGAGTCATCTCATTTAACTCTCTTAGGCAAATTACCTCTCTTGTTTCCCCCTCCCCAACTCCCATTTATTTTTACTTTCTGCTTGAGGTAAGGAAATGCAGCTTATGTCTGGAGAGAGAACGAGCAGTGTTTGAAGCCACAGGGCTGGAAGAGTTCTTGCATTCTAGTTTTTTTATCATAGGCAATCTTCATAATCTTTGTCATTTTAGTTCTTTTCAAGATCAGGATTTTTATTTTTAATGTATGATCTGCTATACACTTGTCCATAGTTTTAAGTCCATAGTAGAACTGTGTGGAGGAGAATTATCCTTCACTCTGTATCAGATGCTTTGTGCATCACCTAAATCTGTTCTTGGGCTTTGATTTTAAGATCTGCAGTGACACCTTCTTTAGTGAACTTTTCATATGTTATTTTCTTTTTTCATCTGTGAATGCTGTGTTTTGTGGCAGCCTCCCCCTCACAGGGCTGTTTGGTGTCTTGGAATTGGGATGTTGCAGCTGGCCCCAGAGCAGCTCTGTGATCTGTTCTTCTCTTTCTGGGAAATCACACTTTTATACCTGCAAACTTCTCAGACAGAGGCCATTCAGCCTCTACAATTTCTAAAGTTTTGATCTTTAAAAACCCCTACTCACATGCTGCCAAAATACTAGACACAACCAAAGTGGTTTTTATGAACCATTTTTGGTTCTAACTTAGAGTATTGGGGCTCATTAAGGGGTCAAACCTGGCACTTAGGAGTGCTTGATGAACCTAGCACAATGTAACCCAAAAATGCTATGTACAAAATACAAAAAGTCTAGGAAGATAAATGTGTTTCAGGTCTCCTAAGGGAAAATAAATGGTGAAAAGAAGATGTTGATTAACACTGCTGTGCTGATGCTTGTACCAATACCAATATCAAATGTGAAAAATCCTTCCAGGTCGTTATTGAATGGAGGCATTGTAAAGAAGAGATAAAACTTTGAGAAAGGTCACAGGTATCTCCCTACTTGCAGTGTTTGGTTGAACAGGTATTTTATGTGAAATTACTGCCTTCCACACACACAGCCAGGTGTCAGTGGCAGTGCCCTACCTGTCCCCCTACCGTGTCACTGCTGGGCTGTGTCCAGAGACCCACGGGAAAGTGCAGCCTCTGACCAACCCGTGGGGCAGAAATCTCCAGTTAGAAAAGCTGCTTTTCACAAAATGGGAAATGCTCAGGAGGAAATTCCCCTGGTAAATACATTCACACGCTTAAATATTTAGTTTAATTGTCAGAGACGAAATTAATCACTCTGTGTATTGTTCCCAGCCTGACTTCTGTGTCCCACTCTGAGCAGAACTGCCTGTGTTGGTGCTTGGTCTTCAGCTGCTCTGCTGACCAGGTTCTCCTTATCTCTCTGCACAGACCATCAATGCTCTGCAGTATAAAGAATGTTTTCTTCCTCCTGTGTCCAGCTAGATTTCTGACTATCATCATTCATGTGAGGGAAGGCAATCTTTCTTTTAGTTTTCAGAGCAAAAGCCGTTCTTCCGCTTGAGAGACGAGCAATCCCTCACCTTTGTTATCTTCCCTGGAGAAAATCCCCCGGCTTTGCTCTCACCCTCTCTCTCATGAGCTGCTCCTTTGGCTGGTGGCCTTTTGGCTCCCAAGCTTTGGGGATGAAGAGCTGTCCCAGGAGCTGTCACCCACAGGTTCAGAGCTTCGGGGTGCTGCTGTGAATTCCATGTTTCCTGCTGTTCCCTCTCAGCACTAGATGTCTCTCTTTACTCCCTTATTAAGGGATAATAGCAGGGGTGCCGCTCTTGCCTTTGGAAAGGACTCGTTGCCCTCCATCCTTTGACCATTTCAGAGCAAATTCAGGATCTGGGTTTTGCTCTAAATCTGTAGCTCAGTGAACATGTGGCTTGGTTTTGCACGTAGCTTTTTCAGATCATTGATTGTTTCCCTCTGTTAATCTACTGGGGCCTGAGGCTGACCTGTGTTTTTGCTCTTCGTGCTCCTCTCTGCTTTCCAAGCAGGATTGTAGATGGAGACACTTTCTGCCTGTGGCATTCTTATTTTCTTTACATCCCAGCTGTTTCCCACTTCGTGCTCTGGGTTGCATTTTGTGATACCTTTTAAGTCAGAGGTGCAAGAGCCAAAACCTTTGGTGGAAGAGGTGGATTTTGTGTGGGCTGTTCTGGAGAGCAATTCCATTTACACGAGCCACTCTGTGTTCTGCAGGGCAATAAATGATGCTGGGTTTACTGAACTCCAGTGGAATGTCTAAAATCTGGGGGGACCCTGGCTTTTCTGGCTTTATTTTTTTTTTTTTTTTTTTTTTTTGCTTATGGTCAAAATTTGTGAGGTTTTATTTAAAAGATGTTCTCTTTGTTAATGGATTTTCTTGCATTTTTTGTGTTACCTTTTTTTTGTTTGTTTGGTTGTCCTCAGGTTGTTTCTGGAGGTGTGGAATCACTGAGAGAAACCAAAGGAGAGGTTGTTTCTTGTTTTGATTCATTATATAGTGAAAATAATATTGTTCCTCTCATGTCTTTCTCTAAGGCTAAAACAGCTGCAGCTATTCCAGCCCAGACAATGTACACACAGATATTTATATAACATATTTAATATACAGGAAACATATTAATTATAATTATTATGTCATATTTTATCTGATGCCTTGACATATTTATATTGTTGCATTTTATAATTGCATGTTGCATAAAGTTTGGAATACAGAAGATAGATTTATATGAAATATGTACCAATATAATTTAGTTACATTACTGACGTGAACATATATATGTGCCCACAAACTAATATATTTATATTTACATTTACATTTACATTTACATTTACATTTACATTTACATTTACATTTACATTTACATTTATATTTATATTTATAGTTATAGTTATAGTTATAGTTATCATTATAGTTATAGTTATATATTTATATTTATACTATTTATTTATGTTATGTATTATTTATTTATTTATTTATTTTATTATATTTATAATTTTTATTTTTATTTAAATACTTTTATGGTGTGAAATACTTGTGTAATTGTATGGTACTATTTTGCACATTTGTAAATGAAATTCCATCCATGTAATTTAATTATTAAGCTTTTCTGAAAACCTCTGAGTATATTGTACTTTAGCAAAGGAAAGAAGAATAGAAATAGAAATAGAAAAGAAAGAAGAAAGAACATTCCTAAAAGTTGCAGTTATTAGTTTGGCCCAGGAGCTCAGTTTTTATCCTGCCAGGAGCTGTGTGGGCAGATGGGTCTCACAATTTGTGTATAAATCACTTGTCCCACTTTTATGGTGGTTTTTGGAGGAAGTTTTTAGCCCTTCATTTTTGTTGGTTAGCAAATAAGGTTGAATTTGTCGAAATGAGTTTATTAAACATGTTCCTCGTGCACAGAGGAAGTTTGTAAGGAGGCACCAGAATTATTAAAGTTTAATTCATGGAGAACAGTGACCCCTTCAGCTGCTGTTCCTGGGAATACATTTCTGTATCTGGAATTTGGAATTTGTTTGCATGCTGGGCAGCCAACCCTTGCACCTCTGAAAATATCACCCCAGCCTCTTCTGCCTGCTCTGCTGCAACCCACAATAATAACCCATTAATCAAGTGTCACCCTGCCTCAAACAGAGGAGCTCTTTTTTTATTGCCTTCATTTATAATAATTTAGTTTATACTTTACAATGTTATTGATTTTATGAAATGGCTCATTACATCTACACAAAGTTAAATCATTCAATTAGATGATTTAAATTAAGTCATATAAATTTCTTACTAGATTTACTGTTGGATTGAATTGGAAATCAAGCCCTAAGAAATTATTTTTGAAATTGTTATTGGGAAGACATTCTTACTTATATTATAAGCTAACAAAAGAATATAAATTACTCAGCAAGATTTTTTTAATTATTAAAACCTAAATCCCTTTTGTGAACTGCTGGGTGGCATAAACAGTGAGAATTTTGCTTGACTTCCTCTGCACGAACTTGGCAAGGGAAAAGCTCCATCAGAAGGGATTTTTTGAAGGTCCAGCTAAGTGAAAAAAAAACAGAATTCTGGAGAAAGATCCATCAGTCAACCCTTCTTACCATGGCCTAGGCACAGAGACAGAAAAGACAGGGAAGAAGGGGCAGTGGAAGACTTTGGCCTCCTCCTGCCTTCTCTGCTGCCCCATGAAGAAAAGGTGGAAGCTTTTCAACAATTTCACCTGGAAGAAGTCAATCCCCTAAATAAAAACCACTGCAAATATCAAAGCCATTCATGAATGAGCCCCATGCTTTTAAACATGAAGATATTCCAGCTTTTCTCCTTTCTGCTGGTGATGCTGCTGTGGAACTTTTTTATAATATCTGAAATTAAGAAAATGAAACATTTTTTCACTCTTTTAAAGCCGAGGTGAGGGGGAATAGAGGCACAGCAGAGGGAAGCCTGCTCTGAAATGCCTGGGTGGGTTTGGAGTGCTCTTCATTTCTCTGTGCTGACACAGTGCTTTTCAGCAAAGCAATTGTCAGTTTAGAAGCAGAGAAGAGAACACACTGTAGTCACAAAATAAACCTCAATAACCAAAGCAATAATTATTTGTAATTCAAAATTTGTTTCCCTTTTATTCAAACTTGTCAAAATTTTTCCGAAGGGAATTCGCTTTAAAAATGGGTTGCTCTTAAATCATGGTTTGACTTGCTGCTCTTCTCTCAGCTTCTCTTTCCCAGAAATGACAGATTTGCCATCTTCAATTTTTTTTAAATAATTAAGAGCCTCAAATCTTTGGCTACCATCTGCTGGACAGGATTTGTAGCTTAAAAACTCACACTTAGGTTCACTGAGCTTTTCAAAGTATTCCAGAGGTTTTCTGTCTTTGGCAATAAGAGCAGTTAGAAGTGAATCAATCTATTCTTGACAAGAAATTATATTTTGTGTGAATGAGGAGTTTTTAGGGGGTATTTTTATTTCTTAATGCATTCTAATTAAATCTTTTTTCACTTAACCTTGATTTTTAATTCTTTCTAGTGTTAGATATGTTTACTGAAGAATTGCATCATTTCGTTGTCTTACATTATAAATTATCAGGTTTTATGTTTGCTGCTCCTTGTTTATTCAGCATTGGATGCCCTGGAAAAAAAAAACAAAAAACTTTCTTCTTTTTTTCTTTTTTTCTTTCTTTTTTGACCTTTTTCTTGTGTGTGTGTGTGTCTTGTGTAATCCTTAGCAAGCCTTCCCACTGTGTCACCTTAGAAGCAACTGTTGAATCTCTAATCACATTTCTGAATTAAAGACAAGACACTCTGGTTGCTTTGTTGCTTTTTTGTGTTTTTAATGATAAAGATTCTCCCCTTCTGTGCTTTTCTTCACAGTGTGATGTCCCAGCACCAGAGCTTGACCCACTGCTGCTGCCTGTGGTGCAGCTCTCCTCAGCCTGTCAGCTGAGAGCAGAGAGGACCTTAAATTTGAGACAGGTCCTGCAGCCCTGTCCCCTGGTGTTGTCACATCAACTCTGGGACAGCCACGGCGCTGCCCTTGCTAGGACAGAGCTCCTGGGCTGGGGGATTGGCACAAACACCGTGGATGGTCCCTCCAGTGTCGCCCTGAAAATTCAGCTTCTGAGCTTGCTGCCATGGTTTTCTAAGGACTTTCCCAGGACAGGAACTGTAAACATAGATATGTGTACATTCTTTCTGTTCCACGTCTTGTGATGGACATCTCTCATGGCCAGTGCAGTGAGAAAGTGTTATCCTGACCATCCCATCCCTGGCTGTGGTCAGAAACCTATAAATCCTGGGAGGAAAAATAAACTCTGCTCTTTCTCTCATGGCCAGTGCAGTGAGAAAGTGTTATCCTGACCATCCAATCCCTGACTGTGGTCAGAAACCTATAAATCCTGGGAGGAAAAATCAACTTTCTCTTCTTTTCACCACACCTTGACCTGTGTCTGTGTGATCTGTTCATCTTCAGCAGCAACACTCCAGCTCCTCAGGTTTGGCTGAAGATGGAGCAGTGCCTCTGTTCCTCCCTGCTGCTGCTGCCTGGGGGGAATCCTGGGGGCTCCGAGGATTCCTCACGGGGGGATTGGCTCTGCTGTGACAAAGTGGGAACCTGGTGGGTGACACCAAAGGGGCTCACACCGGGTGGGAATGGCTTGGAAAGAACATCTCAGTTACAGCTCTCAGTGTCCCAGTGGAGAGAGGGAACTGGGTAAAGGGAAAAGCTGGAGAAGGGAGAAGATCAAAGTCATCTGTTTGGTTTGTTTGTTAGTAGCTCACTTCTTGGGTATTGTCTGGTTTATCTTACCCCATCCTGCACTAGAGGGAGAAGGTTAAAGCTCTTTGCATCATTTTGCAGCTTTTCATGGGAGGTTTTGACAAGTTCAACCCCAAACTCTCTGGTATGAATTAGATTAGAAATATTTCACATTTCAGTGGCCATGTTAGCTCATCTAACAGAGCATGTTAGAGCTGACACCAGGGTTTGTGGGTTTCATTCTTATGGACCATTCAGTTAAGAGTGAGACTTGATCCTTGTGGGTCCCTTCCAGCTCAGAATACCCTGTGATCACCATAAATCGCTTCTCTGAATTAACCCTTGTTCCCCTAATATTTGTTGTTTAAGAGATTTAATCTGGATCTCCCAAGACCCATCTTGAGAGCTCTTACCAGCAAGACAGCATCTTCTCTCTCTGTGTCCTACACTGAATTTGGAATTATTTATTCAAAAAGCAGTGCTTGTAAACCGAGGAACTTTTACTCAGAATAACCCAGGAAGTGATGGCAGAGGCTGAACTGCCTCTGGGTGAGGTTTCCATCCCTTCATTCCCAGAGCTCTGAGTGGCCTGAGAAACTTGCAGTGTGTCACATCCTCCTTTTCCCCCTCCCTCCAGCTGCCCTTTCCTCTGTTATGCAATTGAAAAGGAGATTTCTTTTTCTGTAGTACATAACATTTGCTTGTTTCTCAAAGAAACAACAACCCAGCTATGGGCTGCTCGCTGAGAGGTAGAGAAGAATGAAAAAAACATTTATGTAGCAAATAAATCACATAGCAAATAAGGGGTTTTGGAACACTGCATTTCATTTGCCTGTGGGGCATTAATGCCAGTCCTGGAGGACAGAACAGAAAGAATAAAATTGAGTTAAATAAAACCAGAGTTTAGCCTTACAAACCCACCAGCAGCCATCAGTGCCAGGCATTAATTCCTTTCCTGCTGGCAGCAGGAAGGTGGGTGAGACAACACTGTCAGTTGCACAAATTAAGTCACTGTGGCAGAAACACAACACAAATAAATAGGGAAAAAACAATGCAAAGAAAAACAGACTGTTGTTGCTGCATAAACCTTCTTCCAAGCTGCAGGCACAAAAAAAGGAAATTTAATGACTTGGTGCATGACATCTTGTAGCCTGACAAGCCCTTTCAGAAGAGAAAAAGAGAGTGAGATGCCAGGAGAGGTCTTGCAGCACATTCTGATAGAGAAAATGGGCTTGGAGGCTGCAGAATCTCCTTTTCAGTAGGCTGAGAAACAGAAGAACTCAGCTGTGCTGAACCCTGAAAGCTGATGGAAACCCCAAGCAGGATGAAGCTGAAAGAGGGGACAGATGGGTGATAAGAACAACAAGAATTCACAGGGGCTTTAAATCACTGCCACTTAACTGCTGTGAAATTTCAGGCCAAATTTCCAGGGCTCATTTTCATAAAGAAAAGAAAAACATAAAATCAAGTTTTAAAAGAAAGATCTAGAAGTTCCTAACAACATAGAGGCTGATCTTCCCCTTCTATCAGATTAGAAATTTATGGTAAGAAAATTACATTTTACATTATTTTTATGTATACATATCTTATTTATATACATATGTATAATATTTAGACTTGTTTTTAAAGCAGTTTTAGCACTTTTTGCACACAATCCTGCCTCTTTGTTATACTCCCAACTCCTCTGCTTGAGGAGAATTCAAAGGGCTACAAACAGAAGTTGAGGATAGAAATAATGTCAAAGAGAAGGGATTGAGTACATATCCCATGTGCTTCTTGCAACAAGTTACTGAGAAATTACTGCGGAACGACCGGATTTTTGGTAAGAATTTAGCAGTTTACCCTTCTGTGTTGTTCATTATCTCTAAATTAATCTAGTGTGGCTAAAATGGTTTGGAAGTGACGCATGGAATGACTCAGTTGCTCGCTAACTCCAGGGGTTCTTGAGCAGCCCAAGCTGCTGCTCCTCCTGCAGCCAGCGCTGGGCAGGAGCTCGGGGATGGTGCCACATCCAGAACCGGGAGGAGACAGAACCTCCTGACGCTTCAGCTCATCCCACACTTACTCCTGAGTGGTTATTTATTATCCCTGGTGATGTGCTGGATTTGGGGCAGGACTGAGAGCTGAGGAGGTGAGCACACTGTCACAGGGACTGGGCTGGTTTCAGGGGACTGAGCCAGGCCAGTGGTGTCCGTGTGCTTTCTGGAATTGCTGTAATTTCACGGCACTTCTCTGCTCGGTGCATAAAAATTTCCCCAGCTGATGATCCAGGAACTTGAGCAAGGCGCTGTCAAAAATTTTGATTTCCAGGGTAAGCTCAAACTGTGAGGCAAAGTAAGAGAGCAGATCTCTGTTTTAGTCCTGACTGGATTTGTACTGCGGCAGCGCTTGCTGCGAGGGGCTGGAGGTGATCCTGCTGCTTTGAATATCATTAAGGACATCATCTTGTTTCTGCTTCACTGTCAGCTCTGAAAACCCCATCTAGCCAGCACACAGCCCCAAAGTCAGAGGGGTCAGGAGGTGTTCCTAGATGAAAAAGGTCATTATTTGATAATGCCACTCGGTAGCTGACATCCCAAGTTTGTATTTATAGCCCTGCTTTCTTTAGAAAGTGTTCTTGTCCTACAGGTCCAGCTGAAGACAGTAAAAGCTCTTGCTTTGAGGATTCCATATATTAACAGATGAAATTGTTCAGGTCATTAATTTTATTGTAAGACTGGCAAATCATTTTTCCAGCAGCTCAGAATAAGATTTAATTCTTATACATTTAGCAGTTGGTTCTGAAGAACGTTTTTCATCCTATCCCCAGGAAGAAGATTTCTGTATTACCCTAAATGCAGCAAGAATGTGAGCTTCAAATTAAGAGAAAGGAGCTAAAATCTATTTTTTAGCTTGGGACCTAATGCTCCTGGAATTCCCAAACAAATATGTGTAGGACTATGAAGTCTCATCTCTTACTGAACCTTTGAGAGTGCTTAGGTTTGCAATTCAGTGCTTCCATAGTTATTACATTTGCTTTTGAGTTCATCTGAGAGGAAATTCTGCTGCTGCAGAGGCTGAGGCAGGAGTGACTTGGCCAAGCTGCACAGGGGAGCTTTGAGAAGCTGCAAAAGGAAAATGGGGAGGAGAGAACCTGCAGTGGAAATGGATTCAGAAATGGGAATGTGGTTCCTGTTAGCTTGGGCAGCTGTTTGATTGTCAGGTCCAAACCCTTTGACAGGAAATATTATTCTAACAAAAGCTTTCTTTAAATTTTTTTTTTTTTTTTTTTTTTTTTTTTTGTGATTAATTATGTTTGGCTTTCTTGTCATTTAAGATATTAAAGGAGGTAATTTAGACATAATTTACCTCATTGAAGGAGAAATCCTATTTTAACTTGTCATACAGTAAACAAGTAAATTACTATTTCATTTTCAATCTGCCTATTTTCCTCTAGTTTATCTCATGTGAGGGTGAAGATTTATTGGCTTCTCTTGTATAGCTGGGTGGAAAAAACATGTTGAACAAGAGTCATTGGACAGAAAAATAGGTTTTCACTTGACCACAGGTATTTTGAGTTACTTGAGATATAAATTTAAACTTATTACTTGATACTTATTTATGAGAAATTAAACTCTATTCCAACTGCCTTTTGTTAGGTACTGATATTCTAAGTTTATATGGGTTGTTACTGATGCATGGACAATCAGGGACTTCATCAATTAAACAGAGACGTAAATTCTATAAATCAAATATTTATATGTATATGTATGTATTATAAGGTTATTTAGAATTAAGAAATTAGTGAATAATTTGAGTGATTAGGTATTCATATTGTAACAGGCTAGAGGAAATAGGTAAGATTCACTTCAAAATTTTTTCAGTAATTTTCAAAAACTGTCATGACAAATTTCAGGGAAAGAATCCAGAAGTTTTAGTGTATATTTAAATTAAATTGTGAAATATATCAACCTAGACATGTGTATAAAATATATAATTATGACTTGCTGGTAAGAAAGTTACCTTCCTTCCTTTAATAAGAAATAATGACAAATTTCCACAGCAAGCAAATGTGTAACAGTAAGAATTCAATTAAGCTAGAATTTAGCTTAATCTTCCCCTTAATCAATGCATTTGGGTTAGTAATTGCCAATTGGAAAATTGGAAAATTAATTAAAAACCGTTGTCTGATATTGAAATAGCCGTGATATACTGTATGGAAAAAAGGAGATATATTCTCAATGCTACATTTTCCTTTTGGATTTTAAAGAAAAGGGGGAAATATTGATATTTAAGAAGCTCCAAGAGGTTCTTGAATACAAGGTTAAAGCTGGTACTAATACATTGGAACAGAAAAAGGAATTCCTTGCCAGTGTGTGACAGATCCACGAACAAATTTGTGAGGAATACAGACAGGACCACTGGGGTTTCCCTCCTCTCACATTAGCCAATAAGTCCTGCCAAGAATCTTGTTTGTTACATACAAATGAGAAGTCCAGGATTCTGATCATCGTTTTTGCTGATAATTAACAAGTTTAAAGGCTGCAGGAAGTGAGTGGTTCTCTCCATATCAGGATGTGATTTGTTTTGGCAAAATCATTCTCCCAGATTTCGAGTTACAGCAGTGAAGCGTGGTGAGACATCAATCTCTCTTGAGAATACAGGAAAAAGAGAAGAAAAGTAATGTAAAAATAGTTTTTGGAAACACTTGTTAACACCAGTGGAAGAGCAACATCCAAATCAACTGCCCCAGTATTATCCAAGAAATGTGGTGGTAGCAAACAATTTTTACATTTGGTTCACCTGCAAAATTCTTCAGGTTTATATCAAATTCCTTGGAAATTTGGGATTCATTCAAGCCAGCCTAAATGTGAATCCATTTTTTGAGTGACCACTGCTTTAATTTGTGGGCAGGGTCACAGGGGCCATCCTCTGGTTCTGGAGCAAAGGGAGTGAATTAATTTCAGGGTTACCAAAACCTCAATTTTTGTGTTTTTCTGCTCTTTCTTAGCGAGAAGGAGGAGGAGTTTTTGCAGCTCACTTTGAAGAGAGTGTGTGTGTGTGTGTGTGTGTGTGTGTGTGTGTGTCTAAAATATGGACACTCAAGCAGCATTCCTGAGTTTTCAATCAGCATGAAGCAGTGCATAATTAGTTTTCTGCAGTTATTGCTGTGACCTTCCTCAAATCTTGGCTCCGTAATCATAAAAACTTGGTCTTTAGCATTTGTTTGTCAGCCTCACTTTAAATGTCTTCCTCTGCTCTTTATTTATATTACTAATGCACAGAAAAGGGTATCACAAGGAACTTTGCATGATAATTAATTTCACTTAGTGTGGTCAAGAGGTAAGGTTGTAGGTTTTAGCAGAACTGTCTGAAATAATATTCCCAGGGAGCTGCAAGGGCTACAGTTCCCAGAAATCTGAAACAATAAATGGCAGGCTGCCTTTCCCAAGGGTGTTTTAGGAATATTTAGCCTGTGGACGCATATGGAAACTACAGTGGACTGCAAAGAGTCCTGAATTGTACTCAGCATTATTGAAACTGAAAGGCAGTGAAGAGGTGTAGACGTGAATGGGCTCCTAGAGGCTTTTTTATAGATTATGGGGGGAGGATGTGTTATAATAAAAGGTAATAAGAGCTTTCCTGACTCCGATAGACTCTACCTTCAACTAACCTACAGCTATCAGGAGTCAGTAATCCATGTTGGATAAAGAGACTTTGAGGAGCAGTTTTATTCTATTGCAATGCACCAGTTTGCACAATGGATTTGTTCGCTTTTTGCAGGCAGCCTTCCTGAGGGACAATATTTCTGAAGCTCCACAAAGCGTTTTTTTTCTGTTTTCATTCCACAGTCCTTTAATTGGATGAATGGGCTGCAGGGGCCTGGAAGTTGGACTGGGTAAAATTTGTACCCTTTGAAAGAGCAGCCAAACAAAACATGTCAAGCAGTTTCACATGATGCTGGGATAAAAGGGAAGCCTATTTAAAGAACAGAGCATTAATGTTTTAGTGGTGTTCACTTCAGGTCGGTACATTTTACATGAGCCTTTTTCCCTTATGGGAAAGTAATATGCTCTAAGTTGACTAAGTGCAGATCCTTTTCATGAGAGGTTGAAGGAATAGGCATTGGGAATGCAACAACTGTGGTGTAGAATTGGGATATAATGCCATAAGGCTAATTAACATCATGTTCTCCCATTGTGCTCCCTTCGGGGGAATCGTGGTTTTAAATGATAAGTATGTAGACTGAAACATTCTTAATCTGGGCAAGCGGTGCAGTAAAACATTACTCACTGAATAACAAAAGGAATATAAAATGGAGTATGGGCAGTATATTTCAAATAAAGTGCAGAGTGTCCTTTTTCACCTTTTCACCGTGCTTAGTAACACTGATTTATTCACTGAGGAGAAGATGGAAGATGAACTGTTTGAGACTTGGAATATAGGTTTGGTTTATTGCAATCTATAAAGAATTTCGACTTCTGATGGGCTCGTCCTTTGGAATATTTTTCCTTTGGTGCAATCTCGATGTTGAGCAGTGACAGGAAAAGTCAGGCAGAATCTTTTTGAAGGGTCACACGGAATAAGTCCTTCAAGAAGCATTGATTTGCAAGTTTTTTCTTTGCATGTGTCAGATGCTTCAGAACATCCCTTATGGGGCACAGCCAGGATCTCCTGCTACTGAGAGTTCCTACTGTCTCAGAAGTGCTTGGAAAACTGATGGCAGAGACAGGAAAAGGCAGAAAAGTCACTTCTGAGCTGGGAACTGTTCCTTCAGCTGGTGCAATTAGCAGGGTGAGACCTCAGCAAGGTGATCAAAGTGGCTGCAGGGTGGGAAGGGGAAGCATTTTTCTGGGAAGATGTAAAAGATCCGTTCTGGGAAAAGGGAAGACGGCGAGTGCAGCAAAGAGCTTCAGGGCGAATCTGGGAGTCAGACTGGGAATAGGAGCAAGGGAAAGGCCAGAGAACACATTATTCTCTGAGGGGAAAGGATTTGAGAGCTGCACAGGTAAAACAAGCATTTAGATGAGAAAGAGGCTTGGCTGAATGTGCCCAGCTCTCTGGGGATGGGAATGTGTTGCTTTTGGGATTGTTCACAGGCTATGTAGGGCTTCTTTGCCCTGAACAAGGTTTTGTCCTATTTTTGAATTAGGCAGAATCCACATCCCTGTAGCAGAGCTGAATTTTGTGACATGTCTAGGAATAGCAACAATTGTAGGTCTGAGTCCAATGATTCTGAGCTGCAGTTCAAACTTCAAGTGTAGTGCAGATCACAGTTTAAAATACCTGACAGTTTTTGATTTGTGTTCTGTCACTGAAGGAGAGAGCAAGTTAAATGGTCTGTAGTAAAAAGTGACTGAACAAATCATTTTAAAAAAAAAGAACAAGAAGAATACATTTCTTTTTCTGCTTGGTTGCTAACAGTAGCTTTTTGGTCTTTACAAGAATTCTTGTTTCATAACAAAATAAGTGGCACTATCCATGGAAAAAGGTGCTTGTGCTTTTATATATGTGCATATATATATATATAAATATATATATAACTTTTATTTGAATACACATAGCATATTCTAGGTAGAAATAACAACAGCACACCACTTCTAGAGAATTTGCAAAATATTTTCAACTTTTCCTTCATTGCTCCACTCTTCCGGGAGACTGAAAACAGGAAGATTCCATTTGCTGAAGCAATGGATAAATGCAAATAGGAACAAAAATTATTGCATCTCCACATTCTCTTATACTACAGGAAAACCCAAAATATTTAAGGTGTTCAGCAGGATTACATTCAAGAGCACAGCTGATCTGGTTTAGCCTTGGGAAGGTGCAAGGTTTGGAGACCATTTCTCAGGGCTTGTAAACAAAGCAGACTTGACAGAGACAAATTGAAGCTCATGTGTGTTTTATTGGTGATGGGGATTTTTAGATTATATTTGACTGAAGGCTGAATACTTGCTTCTTCAGGGTTTGCTTCTAGCTTTATTTTTAGCTCCTTTATTTTTATTTTTTTTTTTTCTCTGAAGGAAACAGTTGTGTAGAGGTTTTTTTATCCATTTTTCAGGCTGGAGGTTTTGGTCATTGCCACTGCCACGTCTTATTTTCCCCTTCTTCTTCTGCTCAGGATGTAATACTTGTCCTCTGAATCATGCTGGAACATATTTTGGGAATTCATAGGATTATCACCAGGGCTACTGCTATCAGGCAGAACACATGCACATTTTATTATCTCCCCCAACAGGTTTTCATTTTCTGTGCCCATTGAGTCAGCGCAGAGGGGGGAACACGCTGCCATTACCACTGGCAGAACTCGATAAATATTATAACAGTCTTTTCAGTCCTGCAGGAGCTCGTTCTGTCATGAGAATTCAAAATCTAAGCCATTATTTCCTGTCTCTTCCTTTCTCCCATCTGCCCTTCCAAAATGGGTGCTATCCTGGCCCTGAGTTGCCTAAAAGATGGTGCCTATTACTGGGCTACAAATTGATTTAATTAGTCAAATGAATTTGTGGAGCCTCTGAAATGTAAACACTTCAGCTTTCCATATTTTCAACTTCCCCAGCAGGCAGAACATAAAGAAAACAAAGGTTTTGTTTTTGTTTTTTTTGGAAAATCAAGGCCTTTTTTGCAGGATTTTATCAGTGTGTAAGGATAACAATTGTGTCTGTGATTTTTAACACCTCTGCACATCTGGAATTTAAAGCTTAAAACACTTGGCATGCCATGTAGTTCAGTCTCTTCAATTCACTAAGTGTTTTGGTTTGGAAACAAAAGTGCTTTTTTACCTTGGTCAATTACAATTTCTTTCCTTTGCAAGCAGCTTCTGTGCTGTGGAAGAAATGCTGAGATTACTCTAAGTTTCCTTTGTTGCTCATTTCATCTAAATATGTTTTCATAACTGCTTGTACCACCTCTTTGCAATCCATTTCCCTTTCCTCCATGGATTTCTTTCCTCTGTGTCCCCAGTTGTACCTGTCCCCCACCTCTCAATCCACCAGTGACATTTTCAGCTCTGCTGATGTTTATTTGGTTTAATTTTACCCCAAAGTTAATCAACCCTCGTTCCTGTTTTTCAAATCTTCATGTTCAAACCTGTGCACAAATTGTTTGGAAATTCTGCGTGTTGTGGGTAAGATGGGGAAGGAGTGAGGTTTGGAGTTTGTGTATCTCCTGTACAAATCTTGAGGAAGGTGTTGTGTAACCTTTCATTGCATTAGCAAAAATAATTCTGTCTCTATTTAAAAGGGGAATAAAGAACATTTAGCTAGTCAGATCATATTTCTAGAATGAGAAACCAGCCTGTCTGCTAGTTGGAGTTGTTGTTTTTTTTCAATTCAAGGCAAAACCCAAAAGCAATAATTTCCTTGAGTTGGAAAGGAAGCAGGCCGAAATTAACTCTGGTAGGGAAGAGGAATTGGGCTCAAAATGTGGGAATATTATGGCAACAAGCTGAGAAATCTATTTTCCTAATTAAGCAGAATTTCAAAAAGAAACAACATATACCTTTTATCTGCAGCACCTATTTCTGATAATTTAATCAGTGACAGCACTGAGAGACTGGGAAATAAAGGCACCATTTAGCCTTTATTAACCCTGGCTGTGCCTTCCCTGTGTTTAGAGCAGCAATGCCCAAATTCTGCCTCCAGCTGGGCACTGCCATTGTCACCTCCAGGCACGTCCTCAGCACCTTCACCCTGTGCAACTCTGCAAGGTAGGCCTTGAACTGAAATGCAGGGGTTTGAAGATCTGAATTTTATCTTGCTTTCCCCTGCAGTGGAAGTATTTGTCTTGAATACACAAGGATTGCTGTGGTGTGGGGAAGTCAGGAAATACAAAATGTTCCCTGCCACAGGTTTGGGTGGGATGTGTTACAGTTCTGTGCCCAGTGTAGGGTCAGGAGTGTGCAGAGAATTCACTGCCCTCCATAATCCTCTTGCTAGTGAAGAACCTGAATTTTTTTATTTTTTTTCCAGCTGTTTCCTTCTCTGCCTTTGTTGGGTTTTTTTGCTTTTTTTTTTTTTTTTTCTTTTATAATCCTCATCATAGGTCTTTAAATATGGGATGTTGTTTGCTATGAAACCACTCCATTATTCCAGGAACATATGTTCATGACAAGTACAAGTCATGAACATTTGAATAGTCTCCATCTGGCATGAATTAACATAGTATCATAATAAATGAGAAGTGTTAATACTGAGAAGATTGTCTGGGAGTTCTAGATTTACCCAATATTTAGAGTTATATATGGAACTTGCTTTTGGTTTTGCTTTGAGGAGCACAGATAAAGGTACCCTGCTTCCAGTAGCGTAATTCTTGAAATAACTTGATTATGCAGGAAAGCCTCTGTGAAATCCCCACGTGCTTTTCAGCTCTTAGAAACACTTCTAAGGAAAATAACAAATGTAAGAATGGAGCAGGTTAGTGTTTGCCATGGTGAGGACAGCAATGCTGGGTGCCATCTCAGCATTATTTGTTAACATATGTACTTTAAATCCTCCAGTGCCCCTTGAGCACGTAACATATATCTCACATCCATATGGCCATATGGAGACACTGCACTCATTTAAATAACAAGTGCACAGTAAAATTATCTTGGCCCCAGAGTGCATGTTGTTTATAACAAGGAGTTACTCTTACTTCCTAAATTAAACAATTTTTCTTTTTTTTTTTTTTTTTTCCTACAGAACCTTAAGGCTAAACCATTAACCAATGGAAATTTTGGGACAAGATGAGCTTTTTCCATAATATAACAGACACTGGTCTTTATTTACTGCTGTGTACCCTGTAGAACAGTCAAAAATATATTAAAAAGTCAATATTGCTTTCAATTATTTCTTTTTCCTGCTTTGACTATATATCAGTCTTTCCTGTGCACCTCTACAGTCTTCAGACAGCTTTTTCTTTTGGGTTTTCAGTTTGTTTTGATAATCAATAAGTATTTTTTGAATGCATGGAAAAATACAAGACATAACACCGGCAATGAATTAATCCTGAAATATTTCTGGGGTCTGGAACATCTTATTAACCATAAAACATTCACAGCATTTGAACTGAATTACCAAAATTAACCTTAGGATGTGTTCCCAGGCCTGGGGCAGCCTCAGGTGGGGATCTCAGGTGTGTCCCAGAGCTCTGAGCTCATCTCCAGTTGAGATGTTTTATTTTAGGTCACTCTCTGCTGGATGATTTCCCCACAGAGCTCCAAGCTGTGGAGTTTGTGAGGAGACAGATCCTCAGCAGGATCCATCCCTTCACATTCCCTTGCACTTGGGTGAGGTGCTCTCCACAATCACCTTCACTCTGGAGAAAATCAGTATTTTTACTGCCACGAGGAGCTGAAGGAACAGTAAATACACAGAGCCACGAGTTTTCTGAGGATTTTCGACAGCAATTTGTGTGTTTTGGCTAAACTTCCTGTGAACAGCAGCGGGAGAGGAGCAGGTTTTTCCCCATCTAGACATGAGTGTGGCACTGTGTGAGGGAAAGGAGCAGGGATGGGGCAGAGTCTGGCAAATTGCATCACCCAAATCCTGTTTTTAATGAAGGGCCTTGGATTTGGCAGCGTGGAAGAAGCAGATGGGCGGCTGCCACCCCCAGGAACACACAGCCCCTTGTTTGGTGTGTCTGGGCATCACTTCAGGGACACACAAAGAAGTATTTCTAGGAGTGATGTCAGCTCATTGGCATTGTTTGGCTCGATGAAATGATTCCCCAAAGCCCCTTCCTCCCCTTGGAATTCACTGTCCTGCCTGGGAATGACCGTTCTGAGGGGCAGGTAGCCAAATAAATGTGTGCTTGGTGCTTTCTGATGGTTTCTGAAGTAGGCAGGACAATTTCTGCTGGAGGAGAGAGGTCTGAAGTGTGCCAGGAGTGGCTCTGGTTTGCCAGAGAAGCTCCAGCCAGGCGAGGTGATGCAGAATTGATGCTGTGGTGGTGCTGACAGCGAGAGTTTCTCACCCTGGTGCCTCTGTGCAGCACAGACGCAAGGGGAGAAGCAGAAAACTGAGTTGGGAAGGAGTAATTCTCGAATTGTGACCTAGAATCAGCCATGGAACTAACAAATGGTTGTGTTTATGCTGTGAGTGATGCTTGTGTGGATGTGTGCAGGGTTAAGTGACAGCAGACAGGAAATACAATTAATTTGGGTTATTTTCTATCTATAGCGTTAAGAAATGTCAGAGATTTTTAAATAGGAATGGTTCCTTTTTTCACAGCTCTGTGGGCTGAAGGGGCTGCATTACAAAAACCTCTACCCAAATATCTGCAAGACTCTTGAAAACATTGCTGAGCAGTTGAGAAGCAGGTTTATCTGGATTTCTGAGGGAAGTACTCTCCAAAGTCACTAAAGCAATCCACAGAATTCCATCTGTAATTACAGAACACAGCCAAAGAGTGAGGAATAATAAGAGGAAAATATTCTGAAAGTTGTTGGGCTCTGACAGTGTATAATGAGCATGTCAGGTAATACAGCTATTCTGTATGGCAAAGTACAATCTTTCATCCTGTGTCAAAAAGCTTCTCTAAAGTGCTTTTCATATTAAAAGTGTCAGGTATATATCAAGTTTTTTTCCTCAGTTTTATGAGGCAGAAAGTGAAGAATGAGTTAGTGATTTGCTAAGATCACTAAGAAATCAAAACCACAATGAGGAGCTCAATTCTACTTTCAGCCCCTTCCTTTACTTTCATGACATTTTAGGAGTTTTTCTTTTAAAATAATTTTAGAAATGGAGGAACGATACATTTAAAGACACCGGGTATTACATCCAAGCCAGTGGGGTTAATTCATTTCAGCATGTGCCTGTCATTTTGTGTCACTGAATGCTAAGCCCTCATTTTACAGTTCATCTAAATGGATTTGTTCCCAGCTCCTCAGTAAATCTATTTTATAAAAAGTTCTGAGCTCACAGCAGTATTCTTGACAAGATCCAGTATTAAACCAAGGTATTTTGGGTTATGCTGAGCAAATTGAAAGACAAGAATCCAATGGTTGAGTTATCTCAGCGCCAGCCTTGAGCTCTCTCCTTTTGCTGCTTGTTTTGAGCGTGGTGGTGTGATGTTGTGACTAAAGATGGAATTTCTTCTGTCTTATCTTCCAGCAGCCCAAAAGTCTTGTTGAACACAAGGCTCCTCAGTGCCAGTGAGGTTTTCTTCATGTCTGGCACAGCCTTGGCAACTCTGCAATGAGGCTGGGAGCCACCACTCAGAATTTGGCTGCTAGAAGTTGTTCTTTCTGCAGACTTCGGGGGAACAGCCTGCTCATTTCTTGCCACCTTTTAATTTTCAGCACATGTTCACATCTATCTGTTCCTCTCCATCCCATGGAGGCTGGCAATTTTAGCTCGTCATATTAATCAGTTGGACTGTTAGAGGATAAAAGCAGCATGTACTTTACAGCACTGAGGGATATGATCAGGGGAATTGATGCTGACCTTGTTCCTCTTGGCAGTTGTTCCCAGCCTGTATTTAAATGAAGTTCGCTGCTTTTGTTTCATTTCCCTGGGAGTGCTCGAAATAATGAATTGTTCAAATAGCAATTTTAACCTCGGTCTTGAAGCGTGAAGTTTTGTGACACCGAAGTTCATCCAACAGCTTGCCGCTTCCTGCTGGGCTTCCTCTCCCTCATCCTGCAGTCCAGGCACCTCTCCAGCTCCTCCCTCATCAACTCCAGCTCTTGTCACCTCTTTCCCCTTTGGAATTGTTATTCTTCTGGCAGGAAGCTGAACTGCTTTCATGAGAGGTCAGATGAGCGTGTGGCCAGCCCAGGAGAGCCTGGGAGCAGTGGGGTTGCCCCTTTTGACTCCAGCAGACCCTTCCATCTCCTCGGGTGTCCCACCACAAGCTGTCTTCTGGCAAATGCTGAAAGCTGCTGCCAGCAGCAGTCCTGCCACCTCCTGCCCCAGGCAGCTCATTCCTTCCCCAGTGCCACTCCTGCAGTCCCTGCCGTGCTCCCTCCGAACTGAAATGATTTAATCATGAGTTTAAAATAAGTAATCGTGAAAATTATTTCACTGCAAGGATCTCCAGCGAGTTCCTCGGAGCTCCTGGTTGTCCTTGGGGTTTCTGCTCTGTTCCATGAGATGCTTTCATCAAGATGTTGGAGGAATTATTCTGGGCTATCAAAGCAAAAAAACTGTCATTTTTTTAGACTTCTGAGCCAAATCCAACACGTTTTAACCCAGTCAATTTCGTCATATCAGCCATAACCATAAAAAGCACTGAGCTGCAGCTTAGAGCCAAGAAATTCTTAAGCAGCTTTGTAACTGAGGAAATCATCAGAGTAAACTAAATTGACCCATTATAATTTTAAACAGACCTGGGAAAATCCACTTAAAGCTCATGTATTCTGCACTATTAGAAGCATCAAGATTTGTGTTTTCCAGGCACCCCTCCATTTTTTCCCTTAAGCAGAAAATTCCCAATTGCCTGCTCAGAGAACACATTTACTGCTTTTATGATTTTCTGAGCAGGTCTGTGAAGTGAACCAATCATATTAATGTAAGCAACCCGTGATGATGGAAATTTTGGAAACTTTTAATAAATTAGAGGATTTCAGTGCTTGACTCATGTCCAGTTTATTAGGATTTCTTCTATCCAGCATTTATTTCCTGCAGAGGTCTGTGCTTTGTCACTGTGGACGTAGCTTCACCTCTCCTTGCATTCCTAGCAGTGTTTTACTAACTGGCAACCAAAACAGCTGATGTTGGCAGAAAAGAGTTTACAAACCTGACTAAATGGGATTTAACAAATTAGATTGTAACTTAATTTTGTTTTGCATTTTTGAAGTTGTCCCGTTGTGATATTGAGACACGATGCTCCATTATATTAATGCATTATCCTATTAAGGCTTCTGAATGATTCTCTTAATTCTATAAAAACTGGGTAACAGCTTGATGGAGTGTGGGTTCTGTAGCTGTTACTGACTCTAAGATGCATTTATCTGTTTGAGTTTTTTATGTTTAAGAGGGTAGATTCCATTTATTTTATTTATCCTATGCATTTAGAAAATGAGACTAGTTGTGCTGGGGCTCTTTAAATTTGTTCAGAAAAAAAAAACTCAGCTGTACCACAGAAATTCTATTTCCAAGTGATTTTATCATAAACAAAAAAAAAAAAAACATTTTAGCAGTGCATCATTTTGTAATTTTACAGGTGTTTGGTATAAATCTATGCTTTAGGCTTTTAAGTTTTTCACTAGTTAAACTTTATCCTGAGTATTCATCCCCTCTGTTTTTCTAGTAAGATTTTTTGATGTTGAATAAAAAATGTCTTTTTTTTTCCCTCTGCTGAATTGCTGAACAAGGTGGGTTTATTTGTCAAGTGCAGAGGATCTGCTAAAGAATATTCCTTTTATCTGATTTTTTTCACAATGTTGGATAATCTTGGTGACAAGAACAGTTAAAAAAATGCATGAAGGTATTTTAGACTTTAAGCAGGTTGTTCCAGTGATTTGTACTTTTATGCACTTCTGTGTTTGCTGTTTGTGCTCCTCTGCTTTTGGACCTGTGTATAAATAAAATGAACCTGTATTTACAGATCCATATCTTGTGGTTTTCATGGCAAAATATGGGATAGAACAGGAGCTGAAGAATCCTTATTGCAAAACACAACTTTTACAGGGAAACATTTCTGTCTCCTGGGTTATCTGTACCTGTGCAGTTTAATGTCTGTTTTCCACCTTTTCCCAGGGAGACAAAGACTTCTCCTCCCAGATTTCTCACAGGATTCAAGTGTTCATAGTGCCATGAGTTTGGGCAGGAGCTGGCTTGAGATTTCAGGGAAAAAAAATATTTAATTTATCAGCAGAGATGAGCAATGAGTCAACTGAAACCTGAATGCCCAAACTGCTTCCTTCATCAGCTTGGGATCTCCAGGAAAATGTTCCTTCAGCGCTGTTTCCGTGGAGCATCAGATGTCAGTCAGCTAAATCACAGCCACTCATTCTCCAGGGAGATTTTAAATCTTGTTTCCAGTTAAATGATGCAGCAGGTGATGATCAGGATTCAGATCAGACCGTGGCTCCAGCAGGTTTTCCTCACCTTTCTCTCTCCCCCCCCCCCCATTTTTTTGGTGTTTGTTTTTTCACATCAGGTGGACAGAGGAAAACAAAGCAGCGTGGTAAAGCTTTGGTAGCCACAATGAAAAAGGATTTGAATGTAAAGAAAATAAAGGAACATTTCTTAGCAGTTTACTTTGGTTTGCTTAGCTTGAAGGAATGACTTAATGGCCTGTTTTAATAATTAACATGGTATGAAATCTGAATTGAGGAGCAAGAAAAATGGTAAAGTGTGTGTATAAAATATTTTAAATTTAATTAATTTGTTATTTTGAATTTTATAGAGAAACAGCAAATTGCATCTTTTCTTTCTCATTCACTGATACTTTTTCATTTCAAGTGTGTAGTTTGCACTTTACCCTTAGTTTTTTCTGAAGCCATCATTGCTTTTTTGGAGATTTTTTAATTTTGCCATAACTAAACCTGAAGATTTCATATATTTGAAGTCTTCATGGTTATTCAGAATCTCTGAGTTCTCTTTATTGGAAATGTTTGTTGATTGAGCAGGTCAGGTTTAAAATTTCATTTGGTAGGAATATTGGTAGGAACACCTTTATTTGTAATTCTTAATTTTCAATTGCATTTATTCATTAACCAATCTTTTACATGAAAACTATAAATATTCATTGTTCTTTTTCCTAGTAAGACCCAAACCCATGACATCATGCTTTTGTTGAGACAGAGCACAACACATTAATAAACCCAAAATATTGACATTAACACAAAGATTTAAACTTTTTTTTTTTGTTAGCAACTGGAGGTACATTAAGACATTGAATATTAGTCAATATCTTTTTAAAAGGTCTGAATATATTGAGTTTTCATGCTGTTATTTGAAGCTTTCATGGGCATCTGGGCTGGGCCACATCTCACCCTGTGTATCCATCATTCCAGCCAGAGGAGGAAGATTTGGACTGGGATTCCTCCTGATGTGTCCTGTCCCAAAGGTTTTGGGTTTAGTCACAGCTGGATCTCAGGACACCGGAGTTCAGGCTGCTCTGATGATTGCCCAGCTCAGGGAAAGGATATAATTTATATTATTCATGACAGCTGCCTGTCAAACTCAGGTTATTTTATTCTTTCATAAGCCAGGCAAGAACTTCACACTTTTTAAATGTTGTTACAGAGTAAAGAAAACATAATTGCTCTCTGGGCTGCATTACCTTCCAGGATAGAATTTATTGTCTGATTATTGCCTAAAAATCTGATTTTATCTTAAATCTGTGTCCTTCAGTGGATTCCTCTGCTGTGCAAAGTGGTTTTACTGCATGGCCAAGTGTAGGCAAGAACTGCCAATGAGGACAGAAGCAGATGGACTCTTGGTACTTGGAGAAAGGAAAAAAAAAGAGAGAAGGCAGTAAATTGAACATAGTTATTTCCAAACTCTTAGAGCAGTTTTGTTTCTGGTGCACATGTCAGCTGAGTGTGAGCCCTGAGCAACAAAGGGAAGCTTTGTTCCAAAAGAGAAAGGCTAAGGGGTGTGCTCATTAGATGTGCTGCAGCATTCCTGGGGAAAAAGAAACAAACCACAAACTTTTTTATAAAGGTAGTGCATAACTTAGGGCTCTCCCTTGATGGCAGTAACTTCTGAACTGAAAATTTATATACATTCCACGTGCTTATTTTGCTCTGCAGTTCATGAATAAATGAACTGGCAGTGCAACAATATTATAGCTCAGGGTACTGCTGTTTTTGTTGACTGTCAAGTGGATGGTTTATGCTGTACCAGGGTTGTGTGTGAGCTCTGTCACACACAGCTCTGTGGCTTGGTCACCTCAAGATGAATATTGATGACTCAAAAACTACAGCAGTCCATTTTGTATAATTTCCTCTTTTACCCTCTCTATTAGTTTGTATGAGAAAGGAAGGGGAAGGAACAGAGCTGCTGCCTGGTTTTGCATCTTCCCCTCTCCTTTTTCCTGTTGGCATCACACTACTGTGGGTTATTTTCCGTGGATAGGATAGCATGGCCTCCAGCTGGAATTGTCACCACAAACCTTTGAGCCCTTTTAACCCTTTAACCTCTTAACCCTTTAAACCTTTAACCCTTTTTAAGCTGCCCAGCTGCCTTCTCCTCTGCTTCCTGCCTCACCAGTTGGTCCGTGGGAATACTGGGGGGACAGCACTGGAAACCTTGCTGAAGTCAAGATCCACATCAACCCCGCTCTCCCACCGTGCACTGAGCACCTCTCCTCATGGCAGAGGTCATTCTGCTCTGTAAATCCATGCTGACCCCTCCCAGCCATCATCCTGCCTCCACCTCATTATTTCCAGTGCTACAACAAAAGTAACCCTTTGTCAGAAAAAGCTGAGACTGGGACATGAATTATTATTACTATTATTATTATTATTATTATTATTATTATTATTATTATTATTATTATTATTATTATTATTATTATATTATATTATATTATATTATATTATATTATATTATATTATATTATATTATATTATATTATATTATATTATATTATATTATATTATATTATATTATATTATATTATATTATATTATATTATATTATATTATATTATTATCATTATTATCGTTATCATTATTATCGTTATCATTATTATCATTATTATTATCATCATTATAATCATTATTATCATCATCATCATTATCATTATTATCATTATTATCATTATCATTATCATCATCATCATCATCATTATTTTTATGTATGAATGCCTTAGAGAAGTCATATTTTGTAGTATAACCTGTATGACTCTAGGTCTGTGATTTCCAAAATTGTAGGAATGAGTAAATATAGTCATAGGTCTTCACCTTCACGTGCTATTTTTTTACAAACTTTATTTATAATATTTATATTTTATAATATTTTATAGTATATTATTTATACATTATATTTTATAATATAAATATTTTATAATATTTATTTTAAAAGTGTAAAAAAAAGTGGATTTCCAATATCTGAAAAGAATTGTCATAGATATTATATATATATATATATATATAATTATATATAATATATATAATAATATAGATATCAGACCTGTCCCACAGGTCTGATTCACCTACAAGTGTAAATCCACATTTCTGATAGTGAAGTGTTATGATTAAAGTAGCAGAGTTGGTGGTTTTTATTTCTCCTATCAAAAGAACAGGAAAAGTGATATTTTCCACTGTTTATAAAGGCTGCTATTTAAGTATGCTAATTGGCCATTTCCACCCTATTTATTATTAACAGCCTGACAAGTTCAGAAAAAAACTTTTCAGGCTCTGTAACAGTAGCTGTTCCTGAGTTTTGCTAATTAATACTGTCCAATGCATTAATTATTTATTTTCAAGCATGTTTAAAATGCCCCGAGCGGGATAATTCATGCTGCCCAAAATTAATGTGAAAATGTTGCAAGGCTGAGGATAGCCAGAAGCAAACTCTTTGACAAGGGCTGCAAATCTCATGTGTGAGAGTGTGTGTGTGTGTGTGTGAACTTCAGTGCTCCATGGATGGCTTGGAAATGCTGCCTTATTAATATAATTGCCTGTATCAAGGGAAATCTGTGTTCCCCCATCCCAAAGAAATGCTGATTAGTGAGTATTTCATGAGGTTTTGGACTCTGATTAGTGAGTATTTCATGAGGTTTTGGACTCTGTCAATGAGAGAAAAGTCAGATGGAGTCATGCTTTCATGCATTGTGAGTCAGAAGTGCATGGAAATGTTTCTTGTGGTAGTTTTTATTAATAGAGGTAAATTTTTCACAAAGCCCATACCTGAAGCAGTAAATATATTAAGAATATATTCTGAAATGTGCTGAGAAGAGTGGCTGTGGTGAGCCATGGTAGAGAAAAAGAAGGATTTAAATATTATGAAGTGGTTCATGTAAGCCAGTAAAGCTGTGGGAGGATATTTAGAACCACAAAGAAGCTCAAACATGGTTTCAGGGGTGTTTCAGTGGCAAGTACCAGAAGAATCTCAAAAGATTCCCAAACCCTGGTGGTGATTTTGTGCTAGTAAATGTCTTTAGAAAAACTGGACAAAACCAAACAGAATGAATGAAGAAAAAAAATGTAATCTTAGGCAGGGGTTTTTTGTTAGTTTGTTTTTATAAATGAATTTATGCCTTTGGTTCTCCTTTCCCGTTGCATACAGGGACTGAGAAAAGCTTTGCCTTTTCCCCAAGGAGTGTTTATGGAAAGAAATACTCATTTTCAATACATCCAGCGAAATTCTGGCATCTTCGTTACCTTTCTTCTTTTCTTAATTACACATCTATTCATTTTTAAAGAATTCTTAACAAATCTTGCCCCATTCCATTTGTAAACAAACCTGAGCAGTGCTCCTTTCCTTTTTTAATTCCAGTTTATTTTTTTTTCCTTTGTGATGTTGTTTATCTTACAATTTTCACATGAAAAGTTATATTTTAAATTCTAGGTACACTGAAAACTGACATTGATGCTTTTCAGCTCCACAACCTTTCTTAGAATAATCTCTGTCCACACACAGGGCACTGACAACACTTTTTAATTTACTTCAGGAAGTTGAATTTTTTTTTTCCCTGTTCTTAGTGTGGCCATTCAAAACCAGCTAAACCTCTCTTTGTCTTTTAATTTTCCAATTTTCTATTTCTTTCTAAGGTCACTAAAATGTTCTTTAATAGACATGTTTTGGGGTTTATGGCACAGGCCAGAGTAAGGGTCCTGGATGGAAAAAGAATAATGCATCAATGTTGGTTTTGGTCTGCTGAGCACGGACTGCTGTGGCCACAGAATCTCCATCCAGTCATGAATGATGTATTTGTGTTCCTGTTAAAAGAATATGGTCAAAGACAGCAGCAGATGTTCCCTGCTTTGATATCCACCAGGATAATTCTGTATTTTCTCATAACCAGCCATGCACTGCCCATGCCACGACATCTACGGTCAGTGAAAAAGAACAGCGCAAAATATTTGAAATTTGCTGATTGAAGATGTAATCCCAAATTATTAACAGGACAAAAAAAGTGAAGGCTTGCACTGAGAGGGTGAGATGGAATTATTGTGGAGGTGAGGAGGCTCCCTGCAGCAACCCTTGTAATTCAGGGGTTGTGCTCTCAGAGGAGTGCTCAGGGTTTGATGGATTCACACCTCGGTGTTCT
This sequence comes from Poecile atricapillus, assembly GCF_030490865.1. NCBI lineage: Eukaryota > Metazoa > Chordata > Aves > Passeriformes > Paridae > Poecile > Poecile atricapillus. The sequence continues at coordinate 18,246,300 of NC_081260.1, read as the reverse complement.
CGCCTCTTGTGCTGCCACAGCTGAGGAGTTCTTTTATTATTTGAATGCTGAAGTGCGTGTGTATGTCTATAAAAGTAATAAGCATGAGATTTACAGAGTAAGAGAAAAAAAACCACAGTGTTCCTTAGTTATGTTTTGGAAAGAGACACTAATTTTCTGTGTTTCATCACATTTAAGTCATTAAGGTGTGGTTTTCTCTTCTTCCTGTGACTGTTGAGTTACATTTACTGTGTTTGTACCTGGATAGGCAGTGAAGTGTTACATTCAATTTGAATATTGGCTTATGTTGACTTTTTTTTTTGTTTTTTTTGGTGTGTGTTAAACAGTCTAATCTTGAATTGTAGCCCAGATTTTACTGGCACTTAATGAGGTTGATGGATTCTGGAGAAAACTCTGCAATCAGTCTTTAAAAAGTATTTCTAGTCATAGTTGGAGTGCAGCTGAAAACTATTTTCTAACTACAATTTAAACAGTGCACTTGAAGCAGGAATTACCTACACCTTAATGTATATTAGATTTGTATTCAAAATCGTTTTGTCTTTCACAAGTGAGGACATTACAGAGAATTTAACCTGAGTCCCACAGTGTAATACAATTTGCAAATTATCTGTTATCCAGTCTTGAACTAACCCAAACTAGAGCATTTTTTGACATGGAATTGCTTCCTTTTAGATCTCAGCAAGCAACTAAAACAATAATGACCCCTGAATACCCCACAATGCTGACAAACTCAGTTGTGCAGTGGTTCAAAGTATTATTGTGTGCAAAGAGAATGCAATGGAAAATTCTATTTTATTATAGAATTAATATATATATTATATATATTTATATTATATTTATATAATAATTTATATATAATTATTATATAATTATATTCTATAATTATCTTAACATAATTATATTAATATATATTCTATATATATATAGTATATTTTATTCTATTTCTAATTATAGAAGATCATTTTTAAAAATGGACCACTTTTATTGGAAGTAACGTGGATTTACAGGAAAAGATTGTAAATATGTTCATTTGAGGAGCTTCATACCTTTTCTTGTCACAGGATAGGAACTTGCTGAGATAAAATGTTCTGCTCTCTCTCCAGTATGGCCATGTCCATGCTTTTAATTAAAAAACTGGAATATTTAACCTGCTGATGTCTACTTTTTATGGAATTATGATCAGTGCTGAAGCTCCTAAACTACAAAACTGCTCTTTACTTCAGCACCTCCTAACTGGGAACAGATCCTGGTGCAAAGTTCACCGAGGGCTCAGGTGTCAGGTCTGGCAGCAGGAAAGAAACTGCGTTTGAATGGTTTGTACATTCAGCTCAGACCTTCTCCAAAGCCTGGAGCCTGCTCTGAGTGCAGAGCTGTCACTGCTGGCTGCCATTCTCAAAGCAGGGTTCAAAGGATCTGATCATGTCCCTGTGTAAACGCTCAGAACACAAATGTGCTTGTTTGGAAAACTCCTAAATTACTATAAAACTGAATTTCACTTTTTGCTGAGCTGCAGTAAATTAATTTATAGAGGTTTCAAAGTGAGAAAGTCACTTTTTTCAGGGCTCTGAAAAATGCTTCTCATGCATTGATTGTCAATAACCCAGATTAATTTGCAGTGTTTGCATTAAATATATCTCTACTAATGCAACATTCCAAATAATTTTGAGATAATGATCACTTAAACTTTCACTTAATGCAGTTTCAATGGAATGAGTATACAAAGTTCTTCCTGCAAATGAGAGTTTTCTGTTTCTCTCTGCCTTAAACTTGCTTTGCAGAGGGTTTTGGAAATCTTTCCAATGTGTTTGTAAGGACATAGGCATTCAATTTTAGCTTGCCTTCCTGAGAGCAATCAATGCAGATTTTTATCTTTTGATTGCTTCAAACACTTTCCTGTCTCTCTCTTTGGAGGAGAAGGGCAATATACAATTTAGTCAAACCTGTTTTATAAAAGTTTTCTGTTTAATATCACCCTGGTATTCCTGAAAGAGTGCTCCTGGAAACCATAAGTACATACAATACAAACATACAATCCCATGAATACTTGAATCCCATGAATCCCATGAATCCTTGGAAATCTCTGCATCCCTTGATACTTTGAATTTCTTGTGTCCTACTCCCTTTTGTCCTTGAATACTGTATTAATTGACTCTTTGAATTCCCTCAGATGAGCTTAATTGCTGGTTTTGATGAAGAGCACAAGCTAAAAACTTAGTCTGTAAAAGCTGACAAAGAAGTTAAAGAGATTGTGATTTTTGATGGATATTTTTGACATTGGAATTTGACAGTGCAGTCAATATATTTTTGTCCAGCATCTCTTCCAAACCAGCCAGCCCGAATAGTCTGAACTGCCCAAGGACTCATTTTATCCTACAAATGTTTATGCAAATGTGTTCTGTACAAGTTAACATATTACATAAAGTGAGTTTTATTCTCAAGTTTAGCATTTCATTTTATCAGTCTGTCATTAAAAATAACCGGTTGCAAATTAGCAGTGCTAGCTGACTCTCTTTAATCAATTTCCTTAGCAGTTGTGAGGTTCAGAATTGCTTTCAGAGGCATTTAATAATGCCAGCATTACATTTATATGGCATCTCAGGACAAAGGAGTTCATCACGACACAGAATCTAAACTGCAGATTGACAGAAATAAATCAGATGAGGGAGAAGAATTCCCACCAATATTATTTTACAAACAGTAGCATCTAATTGCCTTCTGTGCGTTCACCAGCGCTGCTCTGACTCTCGTTCCTGAATGATTGATTGCTCAGCTCAGCTGTTAGGCTGGATTTGCAGTTTATCTGAGGCTGCTGTGAAATGAGGAAGCTTTGGAAATGAGCAGGACAATTGAGGTGTTGAGCATCTCTGCTGGCTCAGGCAGCACGTCCAGCCCCTGGCACCAGCACAGGCCCCCCAGTCTGCACCCAGGGTCGGTCAATCCCCTTGGGTGGATTTTTCTGGTTAACTCTTCCACCCTGACCTTTCTAGATGTTATGCCACGTGATATCCAAAATACTTTTAAAAGACATGACCAAGCCCACCTCTCATCCACAATATTCACCAGAGAAAATCTGATCACTGCACTTCATGGAGATTTTCTGAGCTGGAATGGTTTTAATGGCAGCTGTGAGGAATTGGCAACTTTGGGGCAAAGCACTTGGGAGCACAGAGAAGGAACGTAGCTAAAATTGATGGTTGGAGGTCAACACCTTTCTGTGACTTGACAACACTGCACTGAAAATGCCAATTTTACCTTGCTCCTGCACAGGGCATTCCCTTTTCCTGACAAAGGGATGTAGAAATTGTTTGGCCTCTGTGCTAGGCTGGAGCAGCTCGAGGAGCCACAGCCCCATTCAGGTGTGACATCCTAAATTCTGCTGGCCCCGCACGTAGGGTGGGTGTGCTGCTGTGGAATCACCTCTGTGATGCCTTCTGGGGATACCTAAAAACAGAGCCCAGACAGAATTAAGGGAATTAAAAGCAGTTCTATTTATTGAAGGGCCTTCAGGTACATTTAGGGCAGAGGAAGCTCCCCAGGGGCTGCACCCAAAATGGACAACAGGTTTTTACACTTTTATAAGTTTGGTTCATTTGGATATTGGGGGTAAATCTTCCAATTCCAGCTCCAGGGAATGAAGTCATTTACCCCAAGTTTGCTGCCCCCAGCTCCCTTTTGTTCCCATCTCTCAGGCCTGGGGCAGTGAGGTGTCCTTGATCCCCAGGCCTGGAGAGGAATTGCTGTGTCTGCCCAAAGTGGGGAAGCAGCAGCTGGCACTGGGTGTGGAGTTCAGAGTTCTGCACTGAAGAACTGCAGGGTTACAAACACATGGAAAATGGAAATGCTGGAATCCTAAAGCATCACTGAATCATCTGTTTTCTCCTCCCTGCTTGTCCAGCAGAGCTGAAGCTGTGTCCTGTTACCCAAAGGTCCCCAAGGGCAGGTGGAGGCTCCAGAGTTCAAAGCACATTTCTGTCTTCAGCTGTCCTGAGCCAGCTCCAGGTGCTGGGGAACCTCAGGCTGGTCAAGAACCTTTAGAAATTTCAGGTTTGATTCACAGTGTGCCACTCTTCAAACACTGCAGATGCAACAAGATTTTTCTGGTTTTTCTGGTTTCTCATGATTTTTCAAGCTGACTGAGAAATCAGCTGTACAATCTCTTGCTTTTCACTCTAGGATCAGCTTGGTGAAAGGTAATGCTGTATTTCAAATGGCTTGTTTTAGGTATTTCCCGAGCAGGAATGTTTATTTGAGTGAAATATCAGCTGAACACGTCCCCAGTCACAGATTTGTGCTGACATATGCATCATATTTGAGTCCAGCTGGCAGGACTAATAAACAATACTTGTCACCATGTCTTATTTTTATTTAGAGAGAAAAAAAAAACATAAAAGATTTAATACGTGTGTATAATATACAAATATATCTTTATGAAGAGACAATGTTGTTTTAAAGTAGAGGTCAAATGTCCAATCTTTCATGAATTTGGTCTCTCCAGCATTTCCCTGTGTTCTGATGGCTGTTGCTGGTGTTTGCTATGGGCTGCTCTGACACCTCCTCCTATGGCTGGAGAATTATTCAATGTCATTTTAGGTCACTTTCACACAAGAGCAGCAATCCTGTAGTGGGAACTGTATGCACTGGCAGCTTGCCCAGCAACAAACCCAAATTATTAATTGGGAAGCAGAAATACAGGTGGGGAATGCTGTATCAAAAGGGAGGGCTTGATTTCAAGAAGCATTTTTTTTTTTTTTTTCTTGAATATCTCGAGATTCTGCTTATTTTAATTTGATGCTATCTGGCTAAAATATTTTCTTCATGATTGTCCATTAAAATTTAAATAACTCTTCTTCCCATGGTCATTGCTTATGGGCATAATTTGAAGCAGCTGATTAATTTCTCCATCTTTTCCACAGAAATCAATAATGGACACTGGGAAGATTAATATTTGTGAAAGAAAAGATAATATAACACTAATAAATCTTTTTGTGGGATTCATATGTCTTCTTCAGTTGCCAGGAGAGAAATGATCAAGTTAAATATGGTGAATATGAAGGGTTGGTGCTGGCTGTGGGGCAGAACCCACCAGAGGCAGGTGAGGTTTTTTGGTGACATTCTGGGGTCTTTTTGGTGACATTCTGAGGTCTTTTTGGTGACATTCTGAGGTCTTTTTGGTGACATTGGGTGGCCCCAGTTCTGCAGCAGAGCTCCTGGAATTCCTGCCTCAGCCTCACATCTGGGGCATGGTACCGAAGAATTCATGCAGGACCTTTAAAAACTCTGTAGAAGTAAAGTAACTTTTTTATTTTCCACCAGTGTGGGTCCTTTTTTTTATCACCAAACTCACATAAAGTTAAAAAAGAAAGCCTGTTTTGAAGTAATGTTTTGAGGAATGTGTCCCTTTCCAATTCTTTTAGCATAACTGACAGGCCATAGGAACTCATCTCCCAAATGTTTCATGACAAATGCTGTGCCAGGATGGCTGAGCAGGCTGCACTAAAGCCGAGTCCCAGCTGAAATGTGAATAATCTCCACCCTGAACAATTTGGAGCTGCAGTGAAAGTGTTGTCGGATAACAGATGGGTGAGTCCATGCCACAGCAGCTGAGGGAGTTGCAAGAAATGCCATGTGGCTGGATTTTATTTTTTCCTTTCTTTCCAAAGCCTCTCTATTGCTGCCTTGCCACGGAAAACTATTCCCCCAGCTTTCAAAGTGAGATGGAAACTTTATTGTCTGCTTAATCTCAAAGTCCTTTCCCACCAGTAGTACCTGGAGAGCAAGGGGACAAAATCTATGCTGAGACAAAACAAAGCAGTTTTCCTTCACTCAAGAGGTTTTATTTGTGAAGTCAAACATCCATCATAAAGGTTGTTTTTACTCCAGTGGTTCTGGCTCCCTCTTTCTAAGTAGGTAACAATGTCAGCTAAGCCCAGCTGCACAGAGCAATTCAGATCTCCTTGTGAGGTCCTGCACTCCTGTCTCTCTTCCAGGGGTCACAACAAGACTTTTCTTTGGCCACACATTTCCACATGAAACAAAATCCAGGCTCCATGGACTCAGAAGCTTGACTTTTATCCTTCAGTTTCCTCTTTTCAGCTTCCCTATAGGCTCTCTTTAGAGATTATCCTGACAAACAGATGAGAGAAGAGTAAAGCAGAAAAGAAATCAGAAGTGAGAAATATTCAGAATTGTCTCTGGAGTGGGGACTCCCCATGGTCTGGCACAGGTTCCCAACCAGTCTTGCTAAATTTCACACTGCAGAAAGATGGTTTTGTGCTGGGCTGAAACACAGGGAAAAGCTGTAGAAAGCTGACTTTCAGAGCTCAAATTCCTCCTGGAATGTGAGTGGGATGGGACAAGGGGCCGATTTCCCAGCTGGAGGGGAGCTCTGCAGTGCCCTGTGGCCGTGGGGAGCTGGGCAAGGGAGAAGCTTCTGGCAAGAGCAAGAAAAGAATTTCACAGGGCCCAAAGCTGTGGCTATTTCAGGCTCATTCCTGAGATGTGGCCTGAGCCACTTAGAGGTTGCTGAGGATGTTCAAAGTGAAATCCATTTGTGTTTCTTTAGCCGATTCCTATTATTTTTATCTCTATTTTTAATTTTTTTTTATATTTTTTTTAGGAGTGGAGGCGGTGTTTCCCCGGTCCTGGGGCCGTTTTCCACTCGGAATCTTTGAGGAGCTGCTCCATGACCTTGGCACAGGGCAGGGGATGTGCTGATGGATGGAGAGGGCAGCAAAGGGCAGCAGCAGCAGCGTGCTCAGGAAACTGCAGAGCTTCCAGCGCTTCCTCTGAGCCCTGCTCCTGAGCTGGGCTGCTGCTCCTGCTCTCTCCAGGGGATGGGGAGGATCCCAGCTGCCTCCTTCAGCACCATTTCTTTCCTTTCCACTCCTTTTCATGGAGTGCTTTAGACTTTGAACAGATCTTTTAAAACCATGGATGATTTCTGTGCTCAGACAGGGCTGCAGGAGATGTGGTGCTGGATGGAGGCAGTGGCAAGCTGGAGATTGACTTTTATCTTTTATTGCTGTAATTTTCTCCTGTGAGAGCAAAGTTTTTATTTCCAGGTGCAGGAAATGTGAAATTAACTCCACCAAGTTTCCATTGGACTTTGCAGAAATTCTAAGTTGGCTCAAATGAATTCTACAGCATCACTTAAATCATATTAATGCTGGTTTAAGGAAGAGCTTTTAAGTTTTTTACAAATGGAAATTGATTGAATTTGTGGAGTTTTATGATTTTTTGAACATTTCTACATCCACATTTATTTTTTTTTTCCTTTCATTGCCCAACAAAAATACTATTGAAATAATTAATGAATATATGTAACACAACAGCTTTGTGGAACTCTGCTGCCTCTAGATCACTTTTAACAGGATGTAAATGTCATTACATGATTCTTTTTTCATTGATTTATAAAATCAGAGGTGCTTTGTTTCATTCTTGCCGTGGTATGGTGTTGCAAGCAGAAGCTCCTCATACTTTCAACCTGAAAAATTACTATAACGTTTTTAGTGTGAAGCATTAGGCAATTTTAACTTTAATTATTGGGAGTCTCAAGCTTCAGAGCCTTAATCTTGAAATATAAATGAAATATAAGCATTAATATTTATTTATTGGTATTATTTATAAAGTGCAACACAGACGTCTGTGTCCAGGGATTTCTTTCAATTTTTAATATATACTTTTAAAACAGGACAAAATTAATAATTAAGAATTTCCTCACATATCTAAATTACACCAGATAATATAAAGATGCACATTATAGCAGCTCACGAGAGACTACTGCTTGAGAAAATTTTCAACATAAATTTGTCTGATAAGGTCAAAGTAATGCTGCTGACAGTAGAATAAGGAAGAGAAAATATTTTGCTGCTTCCAGGCATCTTCATGTTAAGTCAAATAAAGAATAACAAGAACAACTCAAGATATATAAGGGAGGAAATTCACTCAAAGGGAAAACACAGAAAACGTTTTTGTGTTGTTTGTACCCTTGTGTGCTCCGTGGCTGCTGTAGCACATGGAGGTTGTTTCCCATGTTAGCTGAGGCTGGATAAAGGAGCAGATTTTGTTATCTCTGGGTCATGTAAATGCACCCCTTCCAACCCAAAAACACAGTCAGAGGGAGGGTAAAGTCCTGACAGTCACTCTTACAATTTAAATTCACTGTCATGTTTGCCTTCACCTTTATTCACCCTGGACAAGCCCCAAAACTGAGCACAAATTGAGGGAGTCGGGTTTTTCTCCTTAGCAACCCCAGAAAGAACAGAATCTGAAACTCCCCTTGTGCTTCTGGATGTTGTGTAAATATGGATCAGATCTAAACTTTGCTGGTGAATTGTACAGGAACAGTTTTCAAAACTATTTAAGGATCTAAATGCAGATGTATGAACCTCTAAAGGAATTGACAAGAAATATTCACTCGCTTGTCCCTGATTTCTGGACTTCTCTCTCTGTTTCTGTGTATTAGACTGTACAGAGTTCACAGTTTAAATGTTTTTTCCTCTGGAAATGCAATCTGCCCTTTCCAGGCACGTTCTGCAGAGCAGTGATTGTGTCCCCATCAATATTAACAGGAGTGGTTATCTCAGCACAGGGCACTGCTGCTCGTGGGCTCAGGAGCAGGGTGAGGATTGGTGGCTGAGTGCTGGGGTCAGACATGTAAGATATATATCTTTATCTGTGATGCCTAACTCTGACACCCAAAAAACCACTGAATTTCACACAGCACCATGGAGACAACTGTTAGAGAAACTGAAAGTGTGTGTAAATTAGAAAGTTTCTTACGTCACTGGGTAAGAGTGGAAAAAGTTAAAGTTTGGAGTTTAAAGTAGTTTAGAGAGCAGAAGACAAGATGGAGGATTTAGGTTGTTGTCTCTTGTCCTTCTTCTTTCTTCTCCATCCTCTTCTTCTAGAGGTTTTTGGGTAGTAGTGAGTGATTGGATAGAAGATGCCTCAGTGCAGCACTCAGGTGTTGGGTCATTGGGTCACTAAGAAAAATAATTGAGTTGGCATCTGTTAATTGGGTAAATGGACATATAATAGACCTTAAAGAAGATCTTTGTGAGCCATTTTGCACCTTCCTATCTTAGTGCACAGAGCTCCTTGTACCTTGTATACATGTAGTGCTGATAAGAGAAGAATAAACAACCAAGTCTGAACGAGAGAAAACTGCTTCTCTCTCATCAGCTTCAGTTCAAGGGGAGAAAGAACCCAACCACAAAGTCCTTAACAGGACAGCTGAGGTCTTTCCAAAGGATGTTATCTCAGATTAACCTCAGCCTGCTCCTCTCAGAGCTGCCTAAGGACACTGCCCTGCCTGCAGAGTCTTTCTGGTTCTCTGTGAGGGAATTGTCTGTGGTGCCACGCTGCAGAATCACGGGAGGAGAATCGTGCTGTCCTGCAGGCAGCTCCCTGGACTCGAAACACCTGTGCTTAGGAGCCTCCAGATATTCTTTGAGACAGCTGGTGAACTTATTTTGGGGGAAATGAGTGTTTATGAGCAGTGTCCTGGAGATCAGGGAGAGTGGAGGGCAGGGGAGCCACAGTGAGGGGAGCAGAGCAAAGTGAGGGGAGCAGGGAGCACAAAAATGCAGCAGCTCCAGAAGAAATGGGAGTGAGCAATGAAAGGAAAAAATAGCCAAAGTCTTAGGAACAGAGCAGGAAAAGTTGCCTCAAAGCAAAGTTTATCCTTCTCCTCTTTTGGTGTTTTTCCAGCCTTTCCTGAGGCAGGAGCTGTAGGCTGTAAGGATGTTTTTCTTCATGTTTCTCCCACCATACAGATTGCTTTCGTGATTCTTTGAGTACATTGGATATCTTTCACTTTCAGAATCTATTCACATTCCATTATTTTTGTCTGTATTTCCTCCTGGTTCATATGGGCTTTATGCATATTTCAGGATGTTTTTCATCTGCTTTGTGAAAATATCTCTACTTATTTCCTGCATCTAACTTGGCAACGTGGCATATTGATTATTGTTCTGGGTGCTTTCAGTCCCTGTTACAGAGACTTATGGACAGGCAAGCTGAAGTTAATTTTATAAATAAGATTTACAGAAGAGCATATTTGTTGGATTACTGTAATTGATTGTTAGGGATGGGACAGACTTTTCTTTTATGGGGGGTAAATATATTCAATTCTGTGCCTGGCACTGTGTGTTAAATCCGAGTTGTAGGCTCTGTTTGGGAGTCAGGGCTGAAGCCTGCTGTGTGTATTGCTGCACATCAGTCTGGAAGATGCTGATTGCTCCTTTCAGTCTCAAACATCACTGCCTTTTAAAGCCAATTCTGAGTGAAAACCTCCTTCCTGAAACTTAAAATTCTACAGTGGAACAGTGCTCTTAATTTAAACCATGAGGAAGATGTGGGATCCAGCCTTGTGTACTCAAGTAGCATTTTGTGTATCCAAGGGCTATTTCAGGCTGAGTTTAATCCTCTAGCGTTCCCTAGGCCAGGGATTGAATCCTGAGGGATAATCCAGGACTCAAGTGTCTCACACAGGATTACACACAACAGGTTTATGTTCTGAGGGAGAGCTACTGCGAGGTGTGCTGCAAAATAAATACAAAACTGATCACTTGCTTGCAGTAGCTTTGCTGGAATTTGGAGTAAATTCCTTGGTTTGTGCTCCCTGCTGGTCCCCCCCTTGGGGCTGCATTTCTCAGTGCCCAAAGCCCACGGCCACCAGGCTGCAGTAGGGCTGCATTTGTTTGAAATATGTTCCCAGAGAGGAGTTAATGGTCTTGAACTTCGATTTCAGAACTGCTTGGGCTGATCTTTTAAGAGGCAGAGGGGAGAAAATGGGCTGGTGCCTGGAGTAGACACCACTGCTCTCCAGCTTGGTGGTTCAGAGAAAGCCTCGTTGTGCAGGGCTTCATCCCTGAAATGCAGATTAAAGCCTCCATGTGCACCCCTCTCCCTGTGCAGCAGGAAATGCACAAGCAGTTTGACAAAAGCTGAGTGCAGATTGAATTCACTCCACGCTGCAGGGTTCTCACACTCCAAATCCTCTCAATTCTTGGCCAGGAGCAGAGGGCTGGGGCTCCTGCCTGGATGTCACTGCAGAAAGACAAACGCTGCTCTGCCCTTGACTTGCAAGTTCTGCAAACTTTGGGGGAGGTTTTGAGACTCCCCAGGGGAAATAAAAGCAGAAAAATAACTGGTTAGAATTTTGGGTTTGGTTTGGGTTGTTTGGTATTGAGGTGTTATTTTTTTTTTTTTTTTAGCAAGGAGATTGGTTATAATTTTCTATAGGAATTTCTTGTAGACATTATTAAGAAATTAATAAGAGCTCAAGGTCTTTTAGGCAAGAGGAGATTGAATGATACCCTTTTCATTTTAGATCACAGTAATTTATGTAATGTCAGACCTGACAGCATGGGCTGTCAAACTTATTACTTCAGGTAACTCACTTTTTATTTAAGAATAATTCTTGGAGGTTGAATCATAAGGTCTTTGTTCTTACATGACTCAGATTGTGTGCTGGGATTCCAGCATTTGTCAACGTTTTTCAACTTCTGATTGAATCATTTGTATCTTCATTTATACTTATTTTTTCATGAAGTAATTCCCCTCTATTTGATTAAATATTCTCAGCCATGTTCATTAAATATGAGAAAATTTCTAGATGTTTCTCACCATAAGGAAAATAAAATACTGGATCATTATATTTAAAGACTAGATGAAAAAAATAATAATTGAGGAAAAAAATATCTTTTTTTTTTTTTCCTTTTTACTGCTAGACAGGCACAAAAAATTCTGAATAATTTACTTGTACAAAGTGACTCTGTGGCTCCAACTGGAGTAACTTTATTCCTGTGTGGAGAAGTGAGCTCTGCAGCCTGGAACTAAGAGTGAGAGATGCCACCTGTGGATTGGAACAGAAAATGCAATGAAGTGCAGTGAAGTTTGCTCAGGACAAAATTGTCTGGCTGTTAATTCTTTGTTTTGGCCATCAGCAGTGGCCCTGGGAGGTTTGCAGATCACAGGGGACCCCCAGGAGCTGCTGCAGCACCACTGGAGGGTGATGGATTGTAGGAGACAGGTTCAGGAATGAAAAGATGACTCAATATAAGTTAGCTGTTTGTTCCAAATTTATTGCAATTTTAGCTACATTTTTATAGTATTTTGGAAAAGTAACATGAGATCTGTATTCTATTATGATTGGATAATTGCTGTTTTTCACGTGTTAACTTCTACATTTCTATTGGTCCAGCTCAGAACACCCAGATATTTTTTTAGATATAAAAAATATCTGTATTTTTTAGTGAAACTTATAAGATACATTAAGTGGTTCTATAAGATACACTCTGCAGAATTCACATCCTGACAAACTTCACAAGATAAATTCACAAAACACATTTTGCAGATCTCTCATCCTAAATTCTCATCTATTCTTCATTGTCTTATTAACAATTAGTCTTCTCCATTTCTTTGATACAATATTCTGCCAAGGACTCGTGCTAGCTCGAGGTCAGGGTTGTGCAGGCATTCCAAGGAGCCACGGCCTCCAGAAGCAAAACATCCTTCAGCAATGGGTGAAGAGTGACCCAGCTGCCTCTGGAGCATCTTCCACTGCTCAACAATTTCTTTGCTTTGCCTTCCTTTGGAAAGATTCCACTTTTAGTCTTGGAGTAAAAAGAATAGCAGTTGCAAAATCACACAGAAATTAAAAACCTACTCTTCTGCTTAGGCTGTTTAAGAGAACTTATTCCAAGTAATGTTAAGGTATCTTCATTTAATAAGCAAGTCTTTTCATTAGCACATCCCATTTCCATTTTCATTATGCCTCCATTAAAAAGAGCTCTGGAAGTGTTTGCTCTGTGTCCAACAGTGATGGCAACAAGTAAGCACATTAAAAAAACTGTCACTCAGCCTGGTACATTAAATAATGAAATCAGAAGGCAAGAGACAGGGACTTTGGGTGATTGTCAACCTCTGACAATTTGAAATCAATAAGAATTTGATCATGTTGAACTATACTCAAGGATCATTTCCTAGCTGGTTTTTCCTCTGCCTTACTTCCATATTTTCTTTTACTTCTTAGCAGAAAAAAAAAGAACTGTGCAACAGAGAACACGTTTGTATAATTAACAAAGGAGAGTGTATTGAGTGGGATAAAGGTAATGAGGAACAAATTATCTTGTTTATAGCTTGCACTGTCCAAACCCAAATTTATTTTACTGGCAGCCTTGCAAAGGTAGATTCCTTTCCATTTCTCAGTGGAGCCTGCCTCAGGTGAGGGATCACATTAAATAAGAGATTGCTTTTGTGAGTAGAGGTAGGTCAATAGCACCATGTAGAAAATAGAGGTTGTTTATCAGCTTTTGTGGTACAAAATGCACAAATGCTTTGGGAAATTTAGTTAAACAATGATGGTTATAAAACTCTCAAACTTCAGAGTTAAAATATGTAGATAAACATATGTCAGTTCCTAAGTTAAATCATATTTCTTGTGGCTATGATGTGTATTTAGGTCTTTGCTCTTTATTATTAGGGGTGTCTTGTCAGAGGCATCCCTTTAAGTGTTTTACATATCAGAAATCCTTAATATTGCATGTAATTAAAAAAATACACCAAACTGCCAATACTTGAGAGTAAAGGAATTTTCAGTCTTTGTGCTTTTCAGCCACTCAAGGAACTCATAGCTAGTGACATCAGCTGAACACAGGAGCACTTTCAAAGGAACCTGTTCAGAGAGTGAGAACAGAAGGATCTGAGGATATGAATTCCTCTGAAAAGCAAAATGTATTTTAATATTAAGTATATTTAACAAGAAGTAGACTTGCTGTTTCTTCAAGTTGTTTACAATTAGAAATTACTTCATATTTTCACTTTGATGTTCAGCTGAAGAGCAGGACACACTTCAAATCATGAGTGCTGCTGACTAGAATGATAAAGTTTGATGATGAATGTATTTCATGGCAAGGTTATATTAAAAAAAAAAGGAGTTTGTGGAGAATTAATGTTCATTCCTTAATTATGTTCCTTCCTGTGAGTCAGGCTTTGAGCAAAAACAGAACTGTTAATGTTGGTGGAAACTTCTGGTTTGCTCAGCAGTACCTGTGTCATTCTTGATGAGATGTGAAGCCATCAGTCTTTGGTTTTGACTAAAAAAAGAGGATGCAGGATTAAACTTCAGCCTCTTGATTAACAGAATTAATTATGGAAATGAGGATGCAGTGAGCCCATTAAAGGGAACCTTTGCTCTCTGTGGAAGCAACTGCACTATAGGCTCTCTTGCTTGGTTGAGATAAAAAATGTTCCCATCTGTTTTGCTGATGTGAGGACAGCTGCAAAGTCCCCCAAAGGGAGGGAGCAGTTACAGAGCACTGAAATCATGGATCTGCAGGTTTGGTGCTGGTAATTCCGTCAACTTCTGCAAATCAGTCACTGGAAAATGGATTTTGATAGTACAGCTTGTAAGATTGCAAGGTCAGACCTGCTTGGAAATGATGGCAATGGTATAGAACACAAGTCTGCTTTATGAAGAGCAGCCCAGTAAATCCTGATCTTTTTTTTTTCATGTGCTCATTTGTTTAGAGTTACTCTCTGGCAAACTTGTTCTATTAGTAGAGGTAATGGAATTAATTTTCTTCTCTCTTCATCAGCTGGCAAGAGGACACCTGAATTTGTTAAGGCTTGACAAGCACTGCTTAGCATTCTGTTGTTAAATGAAGAAATGTGCCCACTGTTACTTTTTCTAATCAAAACTCCTCTTACCTATGGAAGGGGTGTCTGGAGGTCATCTCAGTCCAACCCAGGATTCACAAACCTGTCAAGTCCACGTTAAGCTCATGTGGGTTTTAAACATTCTAACCCACTCAGTGGAATCTGCATTCTTGCTGAGAACAATACATAATAAAAAAACTTACTGTTTTTTTGAAAGGCACTTGCCACATCATGAGATCAAATCCTTAATTACTACGGTATTCAGCAATTTCTTTTTTGAAGTACTTTCTTTGAAAGAACTATTTCAGAACAAATATGTCAAGCAAATAGGCTTCTAACTGAGGCCTGGTTTGATGTTTCAGTCATTCACTGTCACTGTTGAACCTTGATGAGAAGTCCTTTCTTTTATTGTTCTTTACAAATAAGCTGAAATGACATATTTGAAGTAGTTCAGCTGTGAAGCAATGCAAGTGAATTGAGATTCAGTGTTCTGGGAATATCAGAATCAGTAATTGTAAAATGTATTTTAGTTTCAGCAGTTGTTGAGGTTCCACTATTAAAAAAGTTGTTGATTGGAGAGAGATTGGATCCCCAGGTGCTGTTTTCTGGCACATGATCACTCAAGACAGCAGAAATACAGTGAGGTATTGGTCAAGGATAAGGTTCTTCAAAATGGTCATTTCTTATTTCTATAACACTGAAACCGGCTGCATTGAATTTCTGCTGCATGATATGGTGGAAAATAAGATGCAAATGAGAACCTCAGTGGTGACTTGAGTGAATAAAAGGTCTCATTGTTGCCCAAGATTACAATAATTGTGTTGTTCTCAGCAAAATCCTTTCTAAGCCAACAGCAGTACAAATGTTTCTGGAATATCTCTTCTCTTTTTCCTTTAAAAAAAAAAAAAAGAAAGAAAGAAAAAACTTGGCTATTTTCATCCTCTTTGGGGATGAAATTATTTCCTTGACAGTTGGCAAAGGCAGAAGATTCACAAGTCTCAGCAACTGTTTTCCTGGTGGAAAAATCTAAGTGAAATGATGAGAACATCTGGAAAAGCTCTTAAATAAAGCAGTACTTTGAAACAGAACTGATTCAGTGTATCCTAGGACATTACATCTGTGACATTAGAACAATTAATATTCAAGACGTGCTTAATTATAATTATACTCCACAGATGTTCCACGGGAAAAGTGGAACATTGTGCTTTCAGGTTGAGCTCTCATGCAGGCAGACTAATACAGTGGCACTTTACTGTGTCCCTATAAAAAAATATTAACAAGATTGACTGTTAAACCAAAATTATGCATGAGAATCTCAGCACCCAGCCAGCACTGGGGACTGTGTAAACAATGAATAAATTGTTTTATGGGTTGCATTAGGCTGAACAATTCTGTGGTGGCACAACCCTGACAAACCCTTTGTGCTTGAGCCTGGTCTAAAGTGAGGATAATGGGAAAGAAATCAAGGATCTCCAGGCTGAGGGAGGTATTCTGATCCTTTCAGCATTAATCTCTGTGTTGGTTTTTTTTTTGGAACCTCTGTAAAGTTCACCTGATGTCAACTGAAATCAAAATGCTGCAATGGGAAAATGACTGCCCAGTAATGCAGTCAGTGGGAAAAAAATTGGGATATTAGCAGCCTATTAAAAATTAACAGTATTTAATGGTGCCTTGGAGGTAAAGCAAGGTTGAACAGGAAGCCCTGGGGACATTTCCCAGCCTTCAGTACTTGAATTAGCAATTTTAGCACCATTTTTAGCAGTGAAAGGGTTTGGTTTGTATTAGGTGGCTATGAGCTAGGTATAATGCAGTAGGAATGCAGGATATATGTCATTTAAGACAGCCGTGAGAAATCGTTACAATTTAGTGTTGAAAATGAGCAGTTACCAGATCAAAATGTATTGGTACCTTTATTATTGAAGACAAAGATATTTGTGCCTGCATATCTCCTGTTCTCAAGAAATTATAAGATAACAAATTCTCAATTAAAAGAGATTATAATTGTCCATTTTTTCCTTCAAAGAAAAAGAAGTCAGTCGCTATTTTTGTTATTTGCTGAGGTCAAAAGTACAGCCACCACTCTGGACGAAAAAACAACTTCAGGAGGTCCCTTGGGAATCCTGTAAGTGAGTTGAGGTGCAACCTTAACTGATCTGAAAACAAAAAGTGCTTTTACAGGAGATCTGCACCTGAGATTTGATTGAGAAAAAAGGAAAGAATGAACTCTGAGTGCATCAGGCTCCCAGTGAGGAGCTGCAGTTAACACTCTGCCAGCCCCCTTGCATTCCCATTCAGCCACTTGTTAATTGTGAGCAAATATTTACAATAATTCATGCTTCATGGGTAAAATTTATGGGCACAGGCATTTAATGTCCAAGAGTGAAATATACTTCTGAGTTCCAAGAAATGAGGATAAATTATTAAAAACTCCTGATTCCAAACAATTTGAAAATGTGTCCAGTACTACTAATTAAAATTACTCAGCTGAGCATCTGATTTTTAATTAACTGAATGAGGTTGTGATGGATGTAGTGTTTGTCATTTTGTCTCATTTTTCATATCTAATGAAACTTTACATTTGCTTTCTCAAGCTGTGAGAAAAATGTTCTATTATTTAAATAGATATCTCTAAAACCACCTTTAAATAGATATTTCTAAAACCCTTGTAAATACACAAGGTGGGTTTTTCATAAAACTGAAATGCTCACTGCATAAAGTACCTTAAAGAAATCCTTTGGGTTTAAAAACCCAAAGAATTAAGAAGGTGGTGTTTCAGCAGATCAATGTATTTTACTTTCAGTCCCCAAAATCTCAGGGGTGTACAGTGCAACTTATCTGCTTGCAAAACTGTTTAAATGGTAACTATTTTCATATAGTAGGTGATCTCTGCTGCATTTGGCTCACTATTGAACTAAAATAATATTTAATAATATTTATACCTGCACCCAGACACTGATTTCTCAGTAAATTCTTAATTTTTTTACCTAAGCAAGCCCTGAGATTTATCGATCAGCTTCATATTGGAATGAGGGGAGAGAGGAAGAGAGAATGGAAAGAAGTAATTATTTCCTCCTTTAACTTTTATTTCTCTTACCTAGCAGTTACTAAAGTATGTTGATGTAGAAAATGTTGTGTAATCCTCTTCAGTTCTGCTGACTGTAGTTTATAAAAGGCACTAAAAGCAGCAGGAGTTTCCACATTCCCCTCTTCTCATGCAGACAGCCTTGTGGGACTTCTCTTTGACTGAAACAACATGAATTAGGGTTCTGTGGGGTTGGTTTGTGTTTCAGATGTCTCCAGCTTCTTTATCACATCACTTTTAAGGTCAGAGAAGAAAACCAGTCATTTTCAGAATTGCTGTTTTTTGAGGGGATGAACTGCTGTTATTGTGGTGGATTTCCACAGCTGCTGAGTGGGTTTCAGTCTCATCAAGCTGAGCTCCTCAGGTTGCTGCTCACAGCATCTTGGGGCTCGATTTTAGGGATAAATCCTGAAAAAGTCACCCTGGAAGGGCGTGACAGTGCCAGGGCTCCTGTCTCACCCCATGACACCTGAGGACAGAGCTGTCCTGGACACTAAGCTCAGCCTAAGCCCGTGGTTGAGCTCTTGGCAGGTGATTTTAGGCTGAAATATCTTCAATTTGATCCAAGAGCTTATCTGGCCTGCTCTCAAGCGATAACAGCAATCAAGGTTAGTGATTTTTCTCTCATCTCTAGGTCAGGTCAGGGCAGAAACTTCTGTGACTGAATGGATTTTCTTATGTGCTTTTTAATACTCATTTCAGTAGCATTTCAATAAAAGCTCTCATTTGCAAAACAAGGAAATAAAAGCCCAGATGTGCCAAAATTCACATTCATGCTTGTCAGCCACGTAAGCTCGTTGACATCTTGTAAAACACAGTAGGGGAATGGTACTATTTAGTTTGGAGTTGTCTCCAAACATAAAAGTATTATAATTGGAGTTTAAAATAAAGTGAAAATATGTGTTGTGTTCTGTTGTGAGGTAATTGCAACTAGAGATACTTTAGCTCAAGATTTCTGCTGTAGTTATTAGAAGGCATTTCCTCTCTCTGCAAGGTGGTGGCCTGGATCTCTCAGGCTCTGTTGCATAAGATTCCACACCTCCCCTTCTCGGGCTGCATGACAGGGACAGTAATTAGCACTAAACTCCAAGGCAATTTCTTTTCATGAAATTAATAATAATGAAGATAATTTCATTTTTGAAAGCAGCTCTGTGAAAAGCCATCTCAGATCGCTGCGTGGAGATCTTGATTATACAGTGAAGAGGAGCTATTCACAGGAGGGAGTATTAGCATAGCCACATTCCACTAAAAACACTCTTAGTCTTGCCAAGTTTCTGTGCACAAAATGATATGCATGCTGTGCTGATGTTATTAGTTTCCATCCTTCAAGCTGCTGCAGTCCCCTCTGTATAAATCTATCCTGAAGAATCTTTATATGCCAAGGAATATGATCCCTAACCACTTTAAAGTGTGATGCATTTAAAAGAATGCAAAACAAAGTGTGTTAAAATCCAGAAAAGGAGACTGGGCGGATGCCTATTTGAATTATTTCTGTTTCCTATCTGTGAAAATTGAATTGACTGACAGTAGAAAGAAAAATTTAACTGGTTTTATTATACTAACTTTTATTTCATTTGCTTGTCTTTGAATTCTATGGGTTCCATAATCAAAATCTTGAAGTGAAAAGCATCTTGAGATGCTATGGAGTGAATGTATAAATTTTAACCCAATTTGAAAAATACTGCTCTTGTTTTCTTCCAAAGCAAAATATTATGTGGCTCATAATGTCATTGCAACATGTAAAAATAAATCACTGTATTAAATTGCTAGGCTGACAGGCCTTTTAGTTCATGAATTTGTGGTGCCTGAATGCTTTCCTGAGCAGAACATGTTGGTTCAGACGTATTTTGTGAGTCTGCTTTGCAGCCTGAGCTCTGAAACCATCATCTCTTGGGGAAGTGAGGAAGAAGCTTTGGTCTCCTCCATTTATTATCCCTGAGCAGCTAAACTGCATCCACAGCCTCCCAGTTCTCGTGTCATCCATGTGTTAAAGTGAGTGCACATGGATGTAAATATCATCAGTGGGTGTAAATATCATCAGTGCCATTTGCATATTGATGAAAATGATTGGTCAGGTGGAAGGTAAAATATTCATGAAAGGTTATTGTTGATCATCAGGTTTTAATGAATAAATGCACCAGCTCTGGCACAAGGTGCTTCCAAAATTATGGTGGCTCATTTCACTGCTTTGTCATTTACAGCCTTTTGCATTCTTTTGATCATTTTTTAATCTTTCTTTCTTCTGTAGACTCACCAGATGGAATTGGATCATTGTCTAGGTTTTAGGGGTGAAATGTGGAATCCTAAACCGCTCCAGATTGTTGCAGGTGTGACTATCCTGACCCTGATGAAGGTAAGTGGTGGAAAGATTGAAGCTGCAGGCAAAAAAAAAAAAAAAAATAAATAAATAAAAAGTCATCTCTCCAGCTAAACAGGAGAAAACTCTTTTGTTCCCATTGCTCACATTTTATTCATGCATCCAGAAAAGTTAATGGTCAGGATATGTAGATGCACATTTGACATGTTTCACGTGTTTATTATAAATTTAATGTGACTAAACTTTGTTATCTTCTACTAGAGAATGCTTCCTGTACGTGATTCATTTTGATTACTTGGTACAAAAGTTTTTCGTAATATAACCCCCATTCCTCATTGTCCCAGATTCTCATTTATACAAATTTCTTGTATCATGAATTTTGTACAGATTCCTGACAAGGTCCCCTATGTCACTAAGCTTGTTAAGGTCTGTGCTGCTCCATGTGCTACATCTAAAATCAATTTCAGTCACATTTGACCACTGTGCAGATGGAGCATTATTCATGCATTAGACTTTCTAAGTGGGGTAGAACAGAACCTTACATTTATTCCTTACAATTGTATCTGCATTTCTGTATTATATATGGTTCAGTAACCTTTTGTGGAAGACCAGAAGATGCCTCTGGAGGCAACACAATGTGCATCAGAACTGATTTATACTGGAACATCTGTCAACTTTTCCCTAGGACCCAGTTGTGCCAGGATACACAAGTCATCTTTTCTAATGACTTATCCAAAGACAGAGGCTGACTGTGGAAAAAGGTTTAGAATGAGTCTGATACTCTCTGCTGCCATTTTCCCAAGGAATACTGTTCAAAGTGCATTTTTTACTTCAGGGATCTGTAGCTTGCAGTCCAGAGAGCGTTTTGCCCACAGGGTTAGCGTTTTTATTAATGAACTTCTGAAAATGGGGTGTAGAAATGCTGTTGGAAAGCGTGGAAAGCACACATGCAAAGAACTTTGAAAATATTCCAAAGGACTTAATTTTCCTTCTGAAATATAAAGAATATCCTCCAATCCACATCCATATCTCTCTGTGTCTCCCAGCAGCAAACAGAAGAGCTTAGAATATCTGATGTATTTTATAGCACTGGGCTTGGAAATGGATCTGTTGAATCTCATGTGAACATTTTGCCCACGTGGATCCTGTGTGTCTCCATCGTTTTGGATAACCATTATTCCAATTATTCCAGTGTGCCAGGTGAGTGGCAGGAACTCAGAGGAGTTACCTAAAGTCTAAAAGATTTAACACTCTCAGATTTATATCCATTATCCCTTTATTCTGGGGTTGTTTTCTTACTCTTAATTGAAGTGGAATTTTTATTCTAACTTCAGAATCCTTCCTTAGCAAACACCAAATACTAAAGCACCCTCTACTATAAAATAGTCACATTTTAGCTGGTGAGTTCAATCACAGAGAGGAAACTGAAAAATTGATCAGATCCACAAATGTTCCTTTACAAAGGGACTGTTCCCAAAATTAATACATAATATTATGTACAAGATAAACAGTGATTTCCTCCTGAAGAGTGTATTTGAATTAACATAATTAATTTAATATTTGCTATTTTACATAACCTTTTTTTCAGTTCTGTGTCCTGTGAGCATGATGTAAATATGAGCATTTTGTCATGAGAGGTCTGATAATGTCCTTTTTTTGTGCTTCAGGTAATCACCAGTTAAAATGTAGCAGTTCTGAATTATGTGTAAATGAGCAGGATTTTTCTCTTTTCTCACAGGAGTTGTCAAAATTATAATTTAACATAGATGAGTTTTATTTTATTCTACCTAACAATATCTTTACTTCAATTTGTAAGTAAATTTGCAAACTGTAAAATGGCATTTTATCATAATTTTCAATTTAAGACATTTTGGTTAGCATTAGTTAGACCAAATAATAATTTTTAGGGCTATCCATAATGCAAAAGTAAAAATTAAAATGAAACTATAATTTAAGCTAAACATGACTCCAGTTGTCTTCACAGATTTTAAGTCTGCACCATGTTTTGTGTCTTTTTGTGATGGCTGGCTCTACTGCTTTTATATTTATTATTTATATTATTTATTGATTCAGTTTAGCAGATGGGCTTATATGCTAGAATGATTTAGGATGCTATATTTTTTTTTTTCCAGTTTAGCTCTCTCTAAAACACTCTGTGTAATTGCAGGGCAGGTATTTATGGGTTAACGAGGCACAGCTCTATTTTAAGGATTGAAGATAATGTTGTGGTGCCAGAGTTGTGTGTTTATTACAGGATTTGAGGTGAAACTCCTGTTCCACCTGACTTGCACTGGCTGTTCAGGGATAGATCATCTCACTGCCTTCTGGCAGCTGACTGTGTTCTAAATAATCTAATATTCATCAGTCCATGGGAAGAAATCTGATCTAAAGAGCTAATTAGCTTAATTAGGGGAGCTATCCAGACTGGGAGGCCTGGCTTCAGTCTCCAAAAGCAGAGTAAATGGAAAAAAAGAAACTGAGTTTCCCTGGGATAGAAGGGGTGCAGGACTCTGCCCATTCCCCTGGAATACAGAAGGGTGAGTGATGGCAACTTAGACAAGACTTTTCCTCAGGAATTCTTGGTTTGCCCTGTGCAATTCTTCCCTGTGGTACTTAAAAACCAAAGTGGCATCAGTTACCAGCAGCGCTGCCATGAGAATTTTCAGTTTGTGCACAGTCCCATGGTCTCTGTGGTGGAGTTCCTAAAAACACTTGCATGCTAAGAAAATTTTGTCAGAACAGCCTCCTTTAGCAGCTGAACCAAGTTTCCTCATGTTCATTCTTTAATGCTTATTCATTTTGGAAAATGTTAGAACACAGGCACATGGCAATCTCCATCTTTTATTTGATCAAAATGAGACAAGTTTATGGAATCAGGGAGTCATTTAGGTTGGAAAAGACCTCCAAGATCAAGTCCAAGCTTTAATGAGGTTTCTCGAACATCACCATGTCAACTCAACCATTGCACTAAATGCTATGTCCAACCATTAAGTAATTTTGTTGTAACAAGCAAAGAGGAAATTTACATTTTTTTCTTTATTTTCTTTATAATCACATTTTTACAAACAGCTGACCCATGCAATCTAGTATCAGATCATTTAGTGGGAACTAATTTGCCACTTTGGGGCCAGAGAATCATACTTTGCTCAATATCTAGCTCAAAATCTGTGGAAAGTGAATATATTAATGGCTTTCTAACTGTGGTTTAATTTAAATCTGTTAATTATTGCCATTTCTACAATCATCCTTTGTGTTGCAATGCACAAAAAACAACATTTAAGAAAAATGAGTGCTGTGGGTTTCTCTCTTGAGATGTCTCCAGTTGGAATGAATAATGGTGCCACATTACCCTCAGAAGGTCAATGGGGTTGGAATGTTCCATGGAGCTGGAGCAACACTGACTTTCCATTAACTTTCTTTTCCAGCTGTCCTATGTACAAATCTTCAGACCAAAGCTGTGGGTATAATTCCTTTTATTGTTTTGGTCAAGGGAAAGGATTTTTGCCTGTAAACATTCCAAAAAACTTGTGTGTGGCTGCCAAGCCAAGTGTTCTGTCTGGCATTTGGGAGTTAATGAAAGAGCTGGATTTCAAAATACAGATTCTGGAGAGGAATGTTGCAAATGTAATGTTACCCAAGCCTCTCCTAATGAGAATTTACATAAAGAATGACCCTGTGGGATTGCAGCAATGTATGGTGCTGCCTTTCAGGAGAATGGAATTGTGTCTCCAGCCCAGAGCAACTTAAAAGTAGGGACTGGAAGGTTTTGGTCTTGGGGGACAAAGTAAGTGCTTTCCACTTTCTCAAGCCATTCACTGTAGACTGAAGTAGCTTCTGTAGGTAGCTGCTCATAGGAAGAAAGGCTGAGGTTGTCAGAATATGCCTAAAATAGTGAAAAAAGTGTGAGGGCTTTATTTCATTGCGCTTTCCAGTCAATGGAGAAATAATCACGAGGTGGATGCATTTTTAGAGAGCAGTGGTACATATCAATAAAATAATAAAACAGTATGAAAAGCAAGATCTTGTGCTTGAAACTTTCAGTATTCCTAGGTGGTGATTAATCCAAGTGACTGATCCAAGTACTATTATAAATTGACTTCTGAGACTGATATTGAGTGTGTTTAACCTGCTGTGGTCACAGGGATAAACAGACTGGAAGATACAGAAAGAGGGAGAACAAAGACTCTCCCAGCCATCCACAGCTTCCAGATGAAGAACTCTGTGATCACAGAGTCCCTCTGTAGTTATTAAGGAGAGAGATGCACATCAGGAGAATGGTGCTGGTGCAAGAGGAATTGTGCTCTGCAAGTCCTGTATCTTATTTTTGGCAGTGCACAGAGTCTGCAGCTCCTTTTAACTCCATTAAATGTTTGAAGTTTGAAGGACAGCTCTAGGTTTAGTAGTGTTTCACTCCCATTCCTACCTTGCCAGCTGATGGAACCACTGCTTGCTAATTGCTTTAGGAGAAAAGATAAAAATGAGGGCTGGTACAAAATGCAAAGCAGTAGCTCAGAGTTACTGGCTGGAATCTTTCTTGACGTGTTCGAGTTTCCATCTGTGTGTTTATATAATGTAAAACATGAAATGGAAATATAAGTGTACCAAAAATAATCCAAAAAAACTGTTGACAAACTCATCTGGGAGACATGTATATATATATATATATATACAAACACATATATATATATAAATACACACACCAGAGTTCCTGGAGTGGGAATATTTGCTAAATTAGGAGTTTACAGTGGTGCTAATTGCAGCAGTCCTGCAATACATCACCAACATTGACACTGAGAAAATTCCCCCCAGGAACAATGAGGGTTAATGTTTGATATTGAAACAATTCATTTATATTTGCTTAGGTCACTTTGATTTCAGTCTGAAAGGATAATCAAAATGCAGGTTAGATTTTTTTGGTGCCACGTGCTGTTTGGAGGTAGATTTATGAAAATGTCATTAAAAACACACAGCTTGATCAAAAGCTGTGTCGCCTCAGAAAGCTTTGCAAGTCATAATTGCCCACCACCCCTCTGAAAGAGGTTTATAGGAAAATGCACATCCTCCTCTTCCTCCTAGAAATTAAAAAAAAACTTGAGATAGAAATGAAGTGATTTCCACAGGGCCTTAAACTGCGATTGGAGTCAAAATTATTCCAGAGTAGTTTGTGCTTCCTGCCCGATGCCTGCGGTCCCAGGCCTGGCTGTCACTGCTGGAATTACTGGCCCTGGGAGCTGTTTCTCCAGGAATGATGCTTGTAGTTTACAGCCTCAGCTTATTCAGAAACAAGTTTTGTGCATGAAGTCCCCTTTTTTTTTTAATCTGTCCCACGTTTCTCTTCTAGATATAAATTATGATTGAATGATTTGGTTCAGATTGTTTCCAATGAAAATGCCGCTTCTATAAATTGTTCCATGAAATATTTCCATTTCCTTCAGCAAATATCAGGTGTTTTTCTGGTACTTGGGGGAAAAAAAATCTTCATTTCAATGAATATTATTGCCTGGAGCAGTTGCATGCTGTAATACCTTTTATTTAGCTGACTTGTAAAGTTGAGGAGAGGATCAGACTTTTATTTCTTTCTGCTTCTGCTGGAGTCGAAAGTGATACTTTCACCAAGGTTAAGGGGAAAAGGTTTTTATCCTGACTGAAGTCAGGGGTCTGCACCTGAAAATGTTCCAATTCAGAGTTCTGGAATGCCAAAATCCTGGGGTTCCTCCATTCCTGTGACCCAGCTAATCACCCCTTTCCTGAGACAAATATGACATGAAAACAGCACCTGGCCTTGATGCCTTCCCCAAGGTTCTCACACAGAGCCACTGAGGAGATCAAACAAACTCTTTTGGAGAGCTGAGGGATGATTCAGTGGCTATTCTCTTCGTGCCATGCCAAAATGGAGCTGTGTGCACCTTAATTATCGCTATTTTTGATGAATGTGGACCTTAAGCAACACCTTCTGTGAGGAACTTTGAGCACAACGAGGCTCGCCAGAGCTTGCCTCTGGCAGGAGAAGGTTTATAGCTGCTTCTCAGCATATTTGAAAGAAGATTATTGCTGCTGACGCATTGCAAAAAGGTAACATTTGTGTGCATCAGTGACTTAATTGCTTTCTATTGTACCACATCCCATAAAATGACAAACCTCATCAATAAAAAAATGCAGTAAAGGAGGTACTTTGGGATTTGTCTAGCTGTGGGGAACTGGAGGCACTTAATAATGTTGAGTAGCTATTTCCAGTGGCAGATAGGAGGAGTTGCTGCTTCTTATTGGAAAACTGCAGATTGTGCATTATTTTTTAACGTTTTTTTTTTTTCCCCTTGTTTTCTAATTTCCCAGATAAAGAAAGAAATCAGTCATGACACCATTTAAAAAAAAAAAATAGAAAGACAAATCTATTCAGAAGACAAATGCTGGGGGGAAGGAGAATTTTTAAAATTTGACATGAAATTTTGTCCAAGCTATATTTTGGGAGGGCAGGGGGAACTCTGACCAGCAGAGAGTTAAATCAGACATGAGAGACAGAAGGAAGGAGAAGTCCCAGGTGAGGGCTGGTGCCTGCCCTGGAGGTGAAGGCACCTGGCAGAGCAGAGGATGGGAGGGTTTGATTCCCCCCTGCAGCAGCACCTCCAGGTCACTGGCAGTTAAACTGCCTTGTTGATCTCGTCCACAGCTTTAATTTATTCTCTTTGCAGCTTCTATAAACACAGTGATGCTGGCTGTCTTCAGCTGTGACAAAATGGGAGTTGTGGTCCAGCCCGAGGGGAGTCTCAGGAAGGGCACAGAGCAAAGTGTGTTTCCATGACCTGTGACTTCCCTTTTTCCTTCCTTTAAGCAAATCCAGGAATAAAAACAATTTTCAAATTGTATTTATTTCAAATATTTCAAATATTTCGAATTTGCATTTTTCAAATACAAATTTCTGTTAAACACACCTACCATGTGTGCACCAGTACTTCATTCTAGAGGGGTAAAACAGAATGAAGAAAATAGATATATTATATATATCTATTATATAATAGGTAAAGAAAATAAATTCTGCTCACCAGTTTCATTTAAAGATTGCTCATAGTTTTAATTGCTCTAAATGTAATTAGTCATATTCTTTTCAACATTGATAGGAATAATCCTGTTTATTGAAGTTTCTGTTCTGATGCCTGTAAAAGTGCAGCTATGACCAGAAATAAAACATTATTAATGTTACATTTTTGCCTGCTACAATTAGTGATTTTTTTAACTACAGAACCTATTCCTCTGAATAAGACGTACAAAATTTTGCTTTCATAGTAATCATTTCATAGTAATAATTTCTTCCTGCTAAAGGAAAATATCAGGTGTTCAGGAATGTTCTTTTTTCTCTAGTCTTGACATGGACCAGTATAAAGAATCAGAGAATTAGGGAAAAAAATAGAGCATTTATATTATTTATCTATTTGTCGTTGCATTTAGGACAGGAAGTCTTTAGACATACATTTAATAGATCAAGAAGAACTGGCTTTGGAGTGGATAGGCTTCGAGGTACATCTTCTGTACCTTTAACCTTTCTTTGTTAAAGCAAAATTAATCTTTCCTTCTTCAATTTTAGCCAAAGGTTACCGTCTGCACCGCGGCAGAGCGTGATGAAAAGCAGAAAAGGCAACAAAAAGGGATATTGAGGAAGTGGGCAGGATTGAAACCCAGCAAGAGTGCTGCAGATATTTAACTTTGCTGTTTGGCTCCTGAGGTGATCTATCCCTGTGCATGTTATAAATCCTATCATATTAGAATTAATATTCTGTGTCAGTGAATTTGTGCAGACAGAGGAAGATGGAGCAGCACCAGTCCTTACTCTGTCTGTCCATCACTTTTGGGGTTGTGCTCTCCTCCTTTTTGGCAGAGGTTTCTTTCAACCAAGCAGGCTCTTCCTGCTGGAGTTTCCAGATTTCCTCTGCTCTGATGTGGGAGGTTTTGAAGTTGGTGTTTTAACAGTGAATGGGTTACAAACTGACCTACACTTTCACTGAACTACAAAAAAAACCCTGTTAATATTACATTGTTATGGGGCAGATATGAAAGCTGCTGTTGGAATTAAAATCCATAGCATTCAATGATCTTGTATGTTGATTAATTCTGTTTATCTGATAATGCCTGTGAATTTCAGAGAGAATTATGTCTTCATTTAAACTTGTCTGAAATACTGAGACTTTATGAAGGTTATAACAGATAATTAATGAGAAGAGTCATTTATTGTTTTCTTGCTACATGCAAGCTTCATTGTATCAATTGCTATTTTACCAGACTTCTACAAATATTAAAGGATTGTCTTTTTTTTCCCTGAAAACACATTTCTTTGATTACATTAATTTTTGGCTATATTGTCAAATCCTCTGCTACTTTTGTGGTGGTTATTAGCAGTAGGATTTCTTTTGGATGTAAAATAACTTTCAAATGTGTGACTTTTTAGGTGGCAGACAATGCTTTTTCTGGCTGCCTCATGTTCCTCTGAATTAACTTCAAATTTTTAAATCAAGGACTTTAGGAAGGCTGCCCTACCATAAAGCAATCACTGATGAAACTACCATTGATTAACTGTTGGGCTTTCATTGATTGCACATTTTCAGTTCCATGGGAAGATTTCAAACTTTATTTGTGTAGTATTTCTAAGCCATAAAAGAGCATTTTGTGTATTGCATGCATTATGGCATTATTGTCAGATGTAAATCAGGAAGAGGGGAGAAATCTTCTCCCCTTGAAGTGCCAGGAATTTTTATATACTCTGTTCCAGATTTGCTAAGATAAGTTTTTTGTGCTTTTCTCTTTAAATGGATGCATTCAGTCCAGGTCCCAGCCGGGTGCTGTCGATCTTTTCCATCTGGAAGGCAGCGAGGAGGAGGAGGAGGAGGAGGAGGTTTAAATATGTGCAGGGGAATATCTGAACTGGAGTTTTTTCAGGTGAAGCTACAGAGACCTTGGAGATCAGCTTGTCCAGCTGCCAGCCCAGCTCCAGCACATCCCAGAGCCACATCCAGAGGTCTCCTCTCCAGACCCTCCTGGGGGGAGCTGTTTCTCTGAACCTCTTGCTGTCCAAAATGATTTCACGTGGATGTCAGCTCATCTTTGGGAAACCTCAGCACTTCTGTGAGCAGCTAACCTTTCATAGCATTATTTTCACAGTTTTCTAATCAAGGTTAAGCCAAGGTTAACCCCTTTAGCTCACACCTCCCACATCTGGAGTGCAGCTGGCTTTTTCTGCACTTTTGAGTCCTGGGCATCGTTTTCCTCAGCTCTTTAATTCAGGTAATTATTTTGCAGCCTCCCACCTATATCCTTGGCTCTTTGCAAACTCCTGCTCCAGCAGAAGGCCAAGATTATTCTTTTCATAGGAGCAAAACAGGCTGTGTCACTAATAAATAATAAAAAGGATTCATGTGAACTGCCGATGATTCATGTGACAAATACCGATGGGGAATGGGGTCTTGTGTTCCCTCCTGGACTTACAAAACTGAACTTGGTTTGTGCCACTTCATTTTCTTCACTTTCATTGCAGAAATTCTGCTGGTTTTTTGAGATTATCCCTGTCCTTTGACTCGTGGGTGTGAGCAGAGCTCTCCAGTGTGCCCATTGCTGGGAACTTTCCAGAGCCCTCCTGCCTGGGATGAGCTGCAGGGAGAGCAGCAGCAGAGCCAGGCTGGGAGTGTTCAGCAGCCCCCTGAAAAGCACAGGGTGCCCCTTGCCCCTTCTCTAAATCCTCATGTTTTGCCTTTTTGTGTCATCTCATCCCTGTTGTGATAAAGCCTTTCGCTAAAGTTCCACCTCCTGTACCACCATCTACAAATAGTACAGTATATTTAATATTTTTTTAAGATATTTACTTATTAATTGATTGATTTATCTATTTATTTCTTTTCCATCTACTTCACCTTTCTGCTTTTGCTTTTCAGGAGCTGGCCTGTTGTCACAGTAGACAGGGAGCAGTCCAAGGTGCCTGCAGCTTCACCTGTGCATGTTCTGGGAGTCGAAGGCAATTGGGATGTGCAGGATGAACTGTGGGTGTATTTCTGGAGGAAATTCAGGAAGAGTGGCTTTGACCAGCACTGGATTGTGTTTCTGCTCTTTGTGGGGATTCTCTTCCACTGTGGCTTGCTTTGGGCATGGTTTTGTTTTTCCTCTCAGGTGAAAATTAACGAATGAAAACTCTCAGTAATTTGCAGTGATGTCACAGGGGGATCTGAGATCACATTTGGGTGATTTGGAGATTTCAGACAGGTTATTTTTGGTGATGAGGGTTCATTGGGCCGTTGTGTGATGCTCACCTGAGCTGATAAAGGGTGACAAAATGGGGTGGCAGAGGTGGATTAGCCCAGGGAACAGTGCAACACACAGCACCGAGAAGATACAACTGCAGTTTGTTTGGATTTTATGTTTTTTCCCTAGGAAAAGCCAGGAAAACAGTGACGTTACAAGGAAACAAATAGAGGTGTTGGTTTGCAGAAGCTAAATAAATAATGAGCAGCTCCCAGCTGCACAGATTTTATTATTGAAAGAACAGATTTCGTGTTATTGGGTTGGCTTAAACCCTTTTCTTTCATAATTTATGATAGAACTTTATAGTTAACACTTGTATAAAGGAAAGAGTGGCAGAGATTTATGACTTTCAAAACCACTTAACGTATTTTGGCAAATAGTGTGGAGCAACTATCATTTCAAATAATGAAGATACTTAAATAAGGTAATAGATTATTCCTGTTATCATGTTACTGTGTATATTTTGCCCAGTAAAGTTGACATGAAATGACAATTTTATTGTAATCTTCTTCACAAAATTTTATTGCTGTAATTTGTGGCATGGTTATAAACTTGTGACTGGGATAGAAAATAGATGCTGGAAGAAACTTTTAAAATCAAATAGAACTGAGCCTGCTTGCATATATAAAATTATGGTCATATTTTATGACTTTTCTTTATTTGAACATATTGGCTTTGGCAGATTGTTAATTTTGCTTTTAGGGTGTGCAATCAAAGTTTAAAAAATGTTTTTATTGAGGCTGTTAGAATCAGAATCTGCTACATGGGGCCGGTAAGTCACGTTTTTTCTTCTCAAGGTAGTTACAGTCCAGAGCTGAATTGCTAAATAATATGAGAGGTTTCTAAATAGAGCAATGATTTTATTATTAAATATATGTGGGAGAAAGCCTAAAATGGAGAGATTATACCTTGCCAAGTGCACTTTCAGAAGGGAGACATTAATTATCTCTCATAAAATGCCTCTGATTTCTCAAATCTAGCAACTTTAAAACAAAAAGTCTGACATAAGCACTGATTGTTCAGCATTTAATTGTTAGTTTCATGAAATATGTGGGAGTTAAAGGAAAAATTGGGCAGAAATACATAGAGAGGACATGGCCTTGAATACCTGAATCCTTTGTTTCACTTATTTCAAAGTATATTTATAGCACAGTCCGCAGTCAGTAACCACAAATGTACTCAGTGAGGGAGCATTTGGAATTAATTGCATTAAATAATTACTGTTTTATTCTGAATCATAAATTCTTAACCAAGTAACCTGCTTGTATGCAATGATGCTCAAGGATTTAACATATATATTCCTAGTCCTCTCAATCTACAGAATTCTTTAGCATTCTACGGTACTTAGTGAAGCCTTTTCAGAGTGATGCCTATTAAAAATAAATGTTAATGTTTCAGGAAAGTGTAGATGTTTAAAGGTGATTCACGGTTTCTTTCTTTCAAAAAAAATGAGAATTGTGTACTGCAGGACGAGTTCAGGAAGTATGAAAGCACTTTACAAAGGAAAGAGATTGAGTTTGGTGTAAAATATTAAAGCTTTATACTGACAGATCTGTTTTTATTTAAATTTTTATTGAATTTTTTTCTTTGAAGTAACAACAAGAGACACATACTGTTGGCAGATAAACGATGCTGTGCTGAATGAGTGGCTACTTAACCCTAGAACTGTCAGACACCATTATTCTCAATGTCAAAGAGCTGGGAAGCTTTATGCAATGTTTTCTGTTCTTCAAATTAAATTGGTCAAATTTCTGTTCTTTTCTACATTTCTATGCCACAGCTACATGTGATATCTAGACTAGCTCAGCAGGGAGTGCTGAATTTGGCTCTAGACCTGTTTACAACAGGGAGCCAAATCATGCTTCAGGTTATCTTGAAAGCTCAAGCAGCAGAGCCTGGAGCACTGATGTTGTTCTCCTTCTGCTCTGAGTGTTAAAATATCCTGGTATCTGAAGCAGCCATTGTCCTAATTAGCAAATATAACAATCTCCAGAGCACAGAGTGTGATTCCATGAGTGCAAGGCTTTGCAATATGTGAGATTCTATTTCCACGATTGATAATTACCCGTTAAAATTGAGGACATGGCTGTGTTTTAAATTAGGGATGGGCATTATGTCCATTTATGATGATTGCTGCCACAAAAATTTGGTGAATTCCTTTAGAATTGACCAATATTTCAGTGCTGGTGTTGGAGTGTGTATCGTGGGCACCTTCAGGAGGATTACTCGGACTGAAGTCATTTAGTGAATCCTTGGATGATGGTTGGAATCGTTCATTCCAGCAATCATTCTCTGTTCCTTTATTTCCTTTTCACTCACCCTGGCAGGCATTCCACTCGTGTTTGGAGCCTCAAGTTCTTTTACCCTCAAGTTCTGTGGTTATCTTCTAATCTATCCTTGAAATTACCTAATCAAAAGCCCTGTGCAGACTTTTGTAATCAATTCTAACAGGTTCTCTTCATTTGCTTACATCCCTCATCTATTTCCCAAGAAGAAAACTCATCAGATCAGTGAAATTATGAAAGAGGGTGAGTTTTAAGACCTTGAGAAATCAAGACACAGATGTGGGAGCTTCAATTTGAGCAATCCCTGTTGGCTTCACCACCAATTTCCATTTCCGTGGCACAGAGTGCTAATGACTGAATTCCTTGATTGCAGACTCATGGAAACCGGTGGGTTGTGTTTAATTGAGAACTGTTTTACAAGGAATAATTGTTTTACAAGGTAACAAGTGTGATGGGATGGTCAGAGCACCAGTGGGTTTATGGTGGCCACAAAAAGTTCCAAAACTGATGAGAAGAGGCTCTGCAGCCAGTCCCTTCCCATTCTCCATACCTGATTTGCTCTTTCTTTTAATATAATTATAAAACAAGTGGGGAAAGAGTAAATAATGACAAGTGGTTACTTCAACCATTTTACCACTGGAAACGGTGACAGAATTTTCCCTGCTGTATTTTCAGAAGATCTGATTTGCTCTGCAGGATGGTGAAATGCTCTGCAAGCCCTGCAAAGGCAGAATTGTGGTAGTCGAGTGTTGTGGCTGAACAGCAGGAAAGGAGAAAACAGGTGCTAAACAGCAACAATTAGCATATGTACACCAAGTGATGAGGTGTTAAACACTGCCTCACGCAGAGGTGTCAAAACCCCGGCCAAAGGATCTGTTAGAACCTGTTAGGTGAAATAATACAGATGATAGGAAGCACAATGGAATATAAAGGGCTTCAAACACCAAATGTCCCGGTCGAAATCACAACTCATTTAGCTGGACATGTGTTTTCAGGAGATTTGCAGTGGCTGCATTCAGAACCAATGCATTTCTCATGAAATGAGAAATGACTGGCTAATTATCAGATAATTTTGTAATGATTTCAAAGCAAATGATTGCTTCATTTCTGTTATGCCAGCGTAGCCTTAAAATTCTGTGTCATATTTTCTTTTGTCACTTCTATCATTTACTATGTGTTTCCTTTTTTTTTTCTCCTTTGCTTGCAGTGAAAGCTGGAATGTAAGATTTAGTGTTCTTGGCTTAAATTGTTGTCATGGTCTGCTGCTTTTCCCACTCTGAAATTATCGGGTTCTATTAGAGACTGTGATCTTCTCTTTCATTTTTATGCCATATATTCTTTATGATCATTTAATGAATGCACTTAGCAGTAATACATGGGGATCTGATAGTCATGCATCTTTCATGATTTTTTCCTTCAACTTTTGCTCTCCGTTTCATGCCCCAGGCATGGCTTGAACTTTTTTCCTTCCTATTATCAATATAACCTTCATTGTTTTCACATTGTTGTCTTCAGGAAAACTGAAGGATTCAGCCCCCAATAGTTTGTTGTTCTACTAGAAATACTATTTATTCTTTGTAATATCCACGTATTTTCTTTCTAATAGAGTAAAAAAAAGTGTTATTAGAATAAGATACTACTTTGATATTTTTGTCTCTCTTCCTTTCCCTATATATATTTTTTTTTTTTTTGGGGGTATTTTTATGAAAAGTAGAAGAGTTAGAAACTGCCAGTCACTCAGAAGATGACTCTGGGTTTTATTATGAGAACTGTTCTCACAAGGAGACATTATCCTGCACTGTATTAAACTCTTCCTCTTCCCAGCCCTCGTTTAACAGTGGCCCCTTGCATGGAAGTCAATCACTCTTAATCACCCAATTTTTTTTATAAATAAATGTTCATAAGAAACTTAGCTCTGGAATTAATTTGTGAGTCTTTCTTGAAAAATAATTAAACGTCTAAATGTGAAGAGCAGTCTCTAAAATGTTTTATCCCATCTGATCTTTGATTAATTTGATCATTTTGGTCTTGCTTTGTGCCCAAGAAAAGCCCCCAGGCAGATTTTGGTGCAGGTGATAATCTCAGTGTTGTCTTGCCCCGTGGTGGCTTCTCTGCCAGTTTGAATTCACATCTTGAAGATGTTCCCAAGGTTGGATAACACGAGGAAGGCTGGGAAATGGAAGAATCCCTGTGAGACCTGTGAGATTCCAGCCACCATTCTTTAGGTCATCTGTGAATCAAATGCTTTATCCAGAGTATTGTCAATTGCATTCTAATCCCATGATAAAACATTCCAGTTATGGCTGTGGTAAATGAGAGTATAATAAAGTTTAGAGGTAGAATGGCACACTGCTCAGCATAGCTTTTATAAAGATAAATATCTATATCTATCTATATATATCTATATATATATATATATATTAAGATATATATCTATAAAAAATATAATAAATAATATTTGTTTGCCATTTAAGGTGGGGACCTTAAATGGCAAGCAAATATTATTTATTATATTTTTTATTTTTTACCATATTTTACATCATCCAATCTGCAATTGCAAAGAGCCTGGTTCTGGTGGTGTTGCTCATGTCCACACCTCTCTGATTTTTAGCACCATAACTGAGGCCACGAGACCTCTGTTCTTTTTCAGGGACTGATAATTCCTAGTTGGCAACAGTACCAGAAATTTTCACCATCACCCTTTGCCCATTTGCTCAGCCACAGCAAGGAGGAATTGAAGGGAAGAGGCAGATTCTTCAGATCTTGAGGCTCAGCTTAACCTGCACAGAAAGGTGGAATTTTATTTGACTTTACACTGAGCTACAGCCTGAATACAAAACTCAATCCTTAGAAAAAGGGGTGTGGATTTACAAGGGAGGATGTGAAGTGGTATATATGCAGGCTCCTTTTGTTTTTTCATTATTTTATTTATTAATTTTATTATTTTTATTAATTTATTTAATTGATTTATTTATTATTTATATTTTTGATCGTTTTTTCATTATTTTAATTTTAAAGATTTTTGCATTTGATGATGAATGAGCCATTTGTTCATTCATCAGTTTGCCACGTTCCTGGCTGATTTGCCAGGTGCTAGCTGAGAATTTCAGAACTGAAAACAAATCAGGTTATAGACCCTTTATATAAATCAATTCTTATAAAATTGTTTCAGAAATCTACTTTCCTGTAGGTTCAAAATTAATTAACACCTTCCAATTAATTAGATTTTTGAAAATATGGTGAGGTGGGCAAATTGTGCTGAATTGTATTATCTAAGGCTAAGTGATTTTATTGTTAAGTCTTATGTGAAAGAGAAAACTGAAAAGAAGAAAAAGCAGGAAAGTGATATGCTACTTTTCTACAATAACTTTTTTATTTTATTTTATTTTATTTTATTTTATTTTATTTTATTTTATTTTATTTTATTTTATTTTATTTTTTTATTTTATTTTATTTTAATTAGCTTCTTCTTCATTCTTATGGTCCCTGAAGCACTATAGTGGTTAAGATTTAAAGAAAAGCAGACAATAATTTTATTTTGTTCCTCTTTTTGCTTAGATTGTTAGTAAATAATGTGGGTACAGATCAGAGCTAGCACATTTCCAACAGGAAATGGAAACCTTCCTGGTGAGCTGGGTTGGGATTTTGGAGAGGGAAGGAGCAGCAGATGGTGTTCATTAGTGTCCACTCACATAATAGCACAGCCACTCATTGCCAGTAGGCCTTGAGACATTAAATAATAAATCTTCCTTGTTACTGTGTAATTAGCTGTTAAAATGTTAAGTGAGGTCTGGTTGGATGATTTACACGAGGTTTAGAGTAGGGTGAAGGAGTTTGGATGTTTTCTCCCAGTTACTGCATGGAATCTTGGCTGGTGGGTGGCTGAAGTGAAGATTCCAGGCGCTTGCAGAGGATGAAATGGGTTAATTACTCATTTCCATTGTGCCACTGCTGTTTTGGGATAGTTTCCTGTGCAGGGATGGCCTGAAACCTTCCTGTGAAGGAATTTATCAGCAAGAGCTTCTTCAGCACAACTTCTCTGCACCAGTGCAAGGCTCAAGATGTCATTTTCCAATGATAGGTCACTTTGTTCCCACACACAAAGTTCATTTTCTCCTTTCTGGTTGCGTTAGAGACGCGAGGCGAAGCTCCCAACAAATGTAACTGACTAATGTTCAAAATCTGGTGTGAGGGAGTTGAATTTTCATAGCTTAATTAGTGTCAGCAGGTTGCCAATTAATTAATGGAATTCTTTTGTGCTATCTCCAGCTGTATTTAATTAGACTGGTTATAGAGGAAAGAAGGCCACTGGATGAATTCAGCGAGGTGATGAAGCTTTTTTGGGAAATTGTGCTTTACACCTTGTTAAAGGCGTTTTGTTTCCTTTCAAATTCTAAATTCTTCAGGTTCTGCAAAGGAGGACAGTGTGTTCTGTCAGCAAATGAGTGCTTAGTGAGGTTATTAGCTTTATGATATGACTGGAAGTGTTTCTGGATTGCAGCGTTTCAGACAAACCGTTGAAGTTCATGAGAAATAAAACAACAAACAGTGTGATTAATTAAAAATGTATTTTGTTAAGATCCAAGCTACATGCTGGTATAATCCAACCTAAAGATATGGCATTTTAGAAGAATTCTGTATTAAATTACAGCAGGGAAGACCAGATCTTTCTTTTTTTCTGTTAATTTAAAAGACTTAAATGTATATTATTTAAAAGTAACAGGTTATGAGTTAAAGTGCAGCACAAGTCAAAACTCATTAGGAACATCAGAATATCTATATTGTTGGATTTATAGTAACAGAATTTATATCATGATAAAATGAACTTTTAGTGTCTCTCTATAGTTCATGGTTGGCTTTCCAGTTACTCCCAGCACACCCATATTAAATACAGTTATTACTGTCAACTTCATTTCAAATAGAAAATATATTTAAAACAACAATTGAAAACCACAGCAACA
Source organism: Poecile atricapillus (assembly GCF_030490865.1). Lineage (NCBI taxonomy): Eukaryota > Metazoa > Chordata > Aves > Passeriformes > Paridae > Poecile > Poecile atricapillus. The sequence goes on along the minus strand of NC_081260.1, from coordinate 18,208,713 downwards.
AACAAAAACCAGGAAAAAAAATTACAGAAAATTAACTAACTGACCAAAAAATGCCAGAAGGAAATAAAATGTAGGAACTTTTTATTTTTGGTAATAAAGTAACAATGCTTATCACATTTTTTTTTTTTTTTATTTTCTTAATTTTCTAGGAAATTTAAGCACCAATTTTCTGCATTTTTCTCTTTCACACTTAAGCACCCTTTATGGTTATTTCAATTCACCATAAATGGAAGGGCCCACCCCGGGCTTTGATAACAAACGTGGAAGATTTCAAACATTAGCAAAAGGCATAATTTTGTGCAAATTTAGTCCTTGAGAGCCATTTTCAAACACAAGAGTACTTAACTCCATTCTTTTATTGAACAGTGATATTGAAAAGTTATACTGAAAAGTGATACATCAAATAGGCGTGAGTAAAAATACAACTCTGTGTTTATGGACAATTAAATTTAAGGTGTAGTTTTATTTCCTTTCCCAGACTTAACTGTGCATTCCCACCTCTGAACTGTGAACCAGGATTGTGAACTCATCCAGCCAAATTCCTGCAGGGACAAACCTGAGCCCTTCATTTGACAATCACAACACAAACAGCCTCAGATCTGGGGTCAGATGTTCCATTTTGGGGTTCTGAACACGAGGCTGCCCGTGCACACATGGAGAGATCCCAAATTAGAATGGTTTGAATGGTTTTGCTGAGCTCTTTCACCTGTATTGAGGAAAAAGAGCCGTTCCCTTGTAGAAGGTGCCTTGTCTCTTTATGGACTTTTAGATTTGGGTTCTTTTTCCCTTTGAACTGAAGATTGATGAGAGGGAGGCGGTTTTTTCTTCTCGTTAGGTCTCAGTTGTTTATTTTTTCTTATCAGTATTACAAGGTACAAGGAGCTCTGTGCACTATGATAGAAAAGGGTAAAATGGCTCACAAAGATCTTCTTCAAGGTCTTTTATATGTCCATTTATCCAATTAACAGGTGTCAACTCAATTATTTTTCTTAGTGACCCAATGACCCAACACCTGTGAGCTGCACTGTGACATTTTCTACCCAATCACTCACTACTACCCAAAAACCCCAAGGAGAAGAACATGAAGAAGGAAGAAGAAGGACAAGAGACAACACCCTAAATCCTCCACCTTGTCTCCTGTTCTCTAAACTACTTTACACCCAGTGATTTAAGAAACTTTCTAATCTACACATTTACACATTTCCTATCTAACTTTAACATTTGTTTTCATGTATCACCATGAAAACATGCACATGAATTTCATATTATATGAAATTCAGTGTTTCTTTGAATCTTGGAACTAAATATTAAAAGCAAGGGCACACAGTCTGTATCTCAGACTCCAACAGTGCCTTTCCATATTTATGTATCGAAGTTAATCCCTGCAGGATCACGCCAAAACTTTATTGTTTAAAGAGCATGTGTGCAGCTGGGAGCAGCTATTCACTTCCTGTGCTTTTTGTGATGATCTTGTCAGCTCATCACTGAGCTCCTTGGGCATCTCCATCCAGGTGCACTCAAATTGCAGTCACTGCAAATTACATCCTCACCCTGGCAAAGCTTCCTTCCCTCCCCACCAGCACAAGAGCTCTGGCTAGAAAATTCACTCCACTGATTTTTTAATATTAAACAATACAAGCGTTTAAGATATTATTTATATCTCCTAGAGAGGGAGAGTAATGGAAGGAACACCCTGCATGACTGAATCCAGTTTCCTACTGGTGCAGTCAGGCATAGGAGAGGGATTGTAAAATAAATTGATCAAGCTACATCTCAGAAGCAGTTAGGATCTGTGTGTTGACTCTGCTGCTTCAGAATGCTGGAATGCTGCTCCAGAACAACACATAGCCCCAGGAACTTTCATTTCACTTCCATTTATTCATGCACTCATTGACCTTCATTTGTCTCGCTGCATTCAAGGGGATCATTGCAGCTCTTGCTTTGTGGAATCCCTCCTAGCTTATTCTCCCTCAAAAACTTCAATTTTTTAGGCCTATTTAACATCTCTGTCAAACTGTTTCCTCCTGTGTGCAAAGTTTGGTGAGGCAATGTGGAAATCCAAGGAACAGAAGGGTTTGTTTTAATTCCTCCTCATTGCTCAAATGCTGTCAGAGCTCTCTCCCAAGTGCTAACACACAGCCCCTCTAAAATCCTTTGTTTTCAATGAGCTGAGAAAACCATCACTTCTGGACTTAATTCAAAGGCCTTGTGTTTGTAGAGAAAACCAAACTTTCGTGGTGTGTTGCTGTCCCTCCTGTGCAGGTGCTGGTGTGATCACAGGTAGGCTGAGCATCTCTGCTGACTCCAGCTGAATTATCTTGCTTAGGCCAGCATTTCCTTTGGCTTTCTGCTGCAAAGGTCTGGGAACAGAGTGCAGTGCTAATAATGCATCCACTAAATCTGTTCTTTATAGTTCAGTGGGGAGGTGGCTGACTATTTTATTGGGAGAAAGACTTGTACTTAAAAGTTAAAGAGGCAGCGATATCTTTTAGGCCTCCCATTTAAGTAAAATCCACCTCTTGGCATTTATTTGTTTTATGTTCTAACTGTATGTGCTCTAGAAATAAAGGCTTATTAATATATACCTTGCTAGAGAGAGAGGTGATTTATCTAAGTGGGTATTTTGTTCTCATTTTAAAATCGAGTTGAATCTGAAAAGCTGTGTGGCTTTTTAGAAACCTTGTTGGTTTTTTTTAGAAAGTTTTGGAGCAGAATTACTCAGCGCTGCCTGTGCCTGACACTGCCTTTATTATAGAGACTATGAGGTTGTTTTTGGATCTCAGTAAAGATTATGGAGGTTGTTTTATCTTTATTACTAAGTCATGGAGTGCTATTTCAATCCCTATGTTTGGGAATCGTGCAGAAAACTGAATTAAGGGGGAGCCAAACTGGAGTTTTCTGTATGCAACAAAGTTTATTTGTTTATTTTAATTTTTGTTTGGTTTTGGTATTTTTGGTGTTGTTTGTTTGTTTTTGTTTTTTGTTTTTTGGTTTTTTTCAAAATAAAGGGAGACCAAAAAATCTGTAATGGGCAAAAATCTGCTCATGCTCCTATTGTGAAGAGCTGCTTGGATATATTGGATATATAAACATATTAAATGTCTTTCCAGATGGTCACTGCTTTCCTCTGCTATTTGCATGTTTTACTTTGATGGTCCTGCCCACAGCAGTGAAATAAGAGTGTGGAAATGTCTGAGGCTGAGCATTTCCTCATCATGAACAATGCAGCCCACAAAAGCAGAATGGGAGAGGGATTCACTTAAAGGGCTGTGTGTCAGAGGGCTGGGGCTGTTTCTTGGTGATATTTGTAGATTATTTATTTCATTTGCAGTTTATTTATTTCATTTGCAGATTATTTATTTCATTTGCAGATTATTTATTTCATTTGCAGATTATTTATTTCATTTGCAGTTTATTTATTTCATTTGCAGATTATTTATTTCATTTGCAGTTTATTTATTTCATTTGCAGTTTATTTATTTCATTTGCAGTTTATTTATTTCATTTTCAGATTATTTATTTCATTTGCAGTTTTTTTATTTCATTTGCAGATTATTTATTTCATTTGCAGTTTATTTATTTCGTTTTCAGATTATTTATTTCATTTGCAGCCCTGGCTGCTTTGGCAGTGGGTGTAAAACCTGCTCATGAGCTGGAGGTCCAGTGACTTCTTTCACCACTCTGGATCAGGACAGATGGCTCCATATTATCTCTCTATTGCCAATTTTAGTCTCTGAATCAAATGTAAATGTTGCTTTTTTTAGCTCCTGTGAGATCAAGTGAGAGAATTAAGGTTTTTCTTCTGAACAGGGATTTTATTTTTGTGTGTTTATAACAGCAGTTCTGGGTTTCCTTATCATATCCTACCTTATCTTCCTAAATATTGTTATTTTGGCTTCATCATTGCCACTAAATGGCAACATATGCTAATATAAACTTGAACAGGTCAGCGGTAGTGTTCTTAAAGATATTTGATGATATTTTATCAAGTAAAAAGAAAAAACTGATAGGATTTAAGTTATGTTTAATATGCAAAGCTGCAAATCCAATAACTTGCCTCTTAAAACCAAAAAAAAAAAAAACCAAAAAACAAAAAACAAACAAATTTTCCTTTTCCTTTTCCTGTTATAAAATTCTCAGCTGGATTGAATTCACATTTTATGTACATGGTCTGTTCTGAATTACAGCTTTTCCACAGGTGGCAGAATTTCAAACCAAAAATGGAAGCAAATGGTCCCTCTCTTTATCCATATTGATGACAAACATGTGACAAATTGGATTTTTTTTGTGCTGAACTGCTCTTTCCCCTGCATGTTCTGGATGCATTTTGTGCAAAACCACAAATAATATAAAAAAAAAAAAAAAAAAAAAAAAAAATCCAAATGCTGCCAAATAACAACTTCTGATTTTTGTGCTTGGTTATGAGTTGTTTCCTTCTTCCAAAATATAAAATCTCCTTTCCAAATGCCACACAGACTGTTTGGTCTTTTAGCTCCAAACCTGTCACATTTCTATTTTCTTCTACCTGATGAGACTGAGGCTGCCAGATTTTGCAAAATTAAACAAATGGAATATAAACCACATAGAAAAGATTGCCTATTGAAGAAAACAGATCAGGAGAATCACACCTCTGACTGAAAGACTCACATGAGAGGTATTTTACATTAGTGTTAAGGAACTAAAATATCTCAAAATATAGAAGGTTGCAGCTCTATCGTGTGCACTGAAATTTGGGTGAAAAAATGACAGTAAAAGTGCTGTTCCCCTGTTTCTAAAATGTTGTTTGGCAAACACTGCTAATCAGTGTAAAGCTGTTGAGAGGCACTAAATCATTTTTTTTTTCCTTCTTTTTAGCCCAACTGGTTCAGCAATGTTCAGTTTCCTGCTCAGTTTCTCTCTGGAGGAGAAGTGGGGGATGAATTCCTGTGAACCCCTGCAGGCAGCAAGACCAGGGCAATGCCTCTGGCTGCTCCAGGCTGCTCCTGGTCAGGCTGTTGCCCAAAATTCCATATTTTTTACGGTCTGCCTGCTCCTCTGGGCTCTTCAGCATCCTGCTCGTGTCCTCTCCGTGTTTTTCCTGCTCTTCATCCATCCCTCCACTGCCTCCATCCCCCGTGGAGATCAGCTGTCAGGGTTTGGTGGCATCTGGGGGTTTTTAGTGGCACCTTTTGATGTGCAGGTGTTTGGGGGGATAATTCTGCTCTTTCAGTGGCTTCTGAAAGCAGGCACACAACTTTTAAGGGTTCCTTCAGCAGGTTTTGACTGGCTGCAGTGTTGTAAGATGGATGGATTGCTCCTGAGCTTCAGAAAACAGGTGCCTTTTATTTTTTTGGCATCTGCTCCTCCAGCTTGGAGCCAAAGTGCTGCAGACTCATCTATCTGGAAAAAGGGAATACGTGGTGATGTAATAAATGAGGCAGTGCTCAATCTAACCACGAGTTTTATGGGTTTTATGCAGATGAGCACTAACCTGGGTTTCATGGGTCATTAATATCTCAGTCCTGAAGACCTGCTCACGTGACTTAATTACACAAACATATCATATCTATATATATCTATATATATATAGTGTCTCAATCTTGTAAAGATAAAAATGAAGAGCTTCACATGATGAGGATGACTTGGGATCATCTGAAGTGACCCAGACAGGTTCTTGTGCACAGACCCCACCTTGCCAGGCTGGAGCAAGGGGGTGAAGAATTGAGCAGCTGCACCTCTGGGAGCAGCTGCTTTTGGGTGCATTAATAAGCCCTTTCAACTTGCAAGACAAGTTGCAAAGGTTATTGAGAGAAAATGTTGCTCCTGATTTGTGGCTGCTGACTAAGTAGATTTCTGTCTGTGTATCGGAGTTTCCATTAGTGTCAAAATTTTTTAAATTTAAATTTTACAGCCTGCATAATTTGTCCCTGAGAATTGCAGTCAGTTCATTGTAACAAATAAAATCACAGGAAAATAACTGCTTTTTCACAGATCACAGATTATCGAATTGATGCTTTAACATGAAAATCTAGCACTGAAGATGTATGTTATTACTGTCATTTTGGCTTTAAAGAAGCTTCTCAAAAAGTCTTTTCACTTTAAAACTGCCTAAGTGCTTTACACTACACAGAATTAGGTAAATCTAACTTTGAACTATTGAACAGCAGGACAAAACCTGCCCATTAATAGACCGAGGAAATGATTGGGAGAAAAATGGAGTAGCTGAGTTTAGAGAAACTTGTACTTTTTTTCTTAATGAGCAGTTTAACTGCCAATTGATCGGTCATTCAGCATTACAGTAAATGGTCAATGAAATATATAATGATGCAAGACTGCTCTTTAACAAGACTAAATCTTGCAGCAATCAGGAATGCTTAAGGCAGAAAAATACAGACAGAGCAAATTTCTCTCTGTGTTTAATTTTAAAAAAAATGTATATAAAAGGAACAATAACAGCCATTCAGGCAGGTAATTTTTGGTATTCCTTATTGTGGTGGTGGCACACTTGTTCGTGAAATTTCCATTTTGTGCTCTTGTCTTTTGATTGTTTATTTCATGCCAAGGGGTTTTTTTACTGTTGGATTTTAGTCAAACCTGACTGCTGGAGAATGGCAGAGTTCTTGAGGACTTGCTTACTTTTATACCTGGGAGCTTGAGGCAGCCACACAAAGGGGTGAAACTCAAAATATTGGTATGAGTTGCAATGTTGATTCCTACATTAACACTTAGGTAGGCTACGACCGAATGCAGGGCAGAATTTGTATTTTTATAAATGAAAAAAAAAAAAAATGTTGTAGAAAGGAAAACTTAGATCTTAATTAAGTAAAAATCAGAGCCCATCGCTGTTTTGTTTCTCAGCAAAACCATGTTATGGAGCAGTCCTTCGGTGACATTTGCCATAGTGAATGAGAAATAATGGCAGAACAAATAGGATTTTTTCTTTTCTTTGCCTGGGGTGTGGAATGCACCATTATAGGCAGCGGGTCGGTGTGGAAGGGGTTAACATCTACCTAATTCATGATGTGTGAAAATCCTCTCCTCCCTGCAGAGCTGGAATGGGAGCAGGCTCCAAGAGCAGGGCTCAGGGAATGTTTGTCCCTCTTTCCTGACCCAGGTGATGCGAATGAAAACATCCTTTGGAGGTTGTTAAATATTTGGCTTTTCGTGTGAGCTCCCCTTTCCAGTGGGAAGGGAAAGAGAAGGGCTGATCCCAACACATCTCTCAGGAGATGGGCTGGAGTGATGGGCACCGCTTCCCTTTCTCCATCCTCAGGTTATAGAAGAAATGGGTTTTTTCCCTAATAACCAGCATTGAGTGAAATTGCTCTTCTCCACAATGATCCTGGGAGTCCAAGAAAGCCACAACTTGCATATAAAAGCAGATTTTGAGTTGAGGTGAGCGACTGACCCATCTTCCACTGACAGATCTTCAGGAAGGCTTGGACTTCTGGGCACCATCTACTCATTTTTGGGTTTTGGAAGGGTGAGAGAAGTTCCAGAAGTTCTGTCTTGGACTTCTGGGCAACATCTACTCATTTTTGGGTTTTGGAAGGGTGAGAGAAGTTCTAGAAGTTCTGTCTTGGACTTCTTGGCATCATCTACTCATTTTTGTGTGTTGGAAGGGTGAGAGAAGTTCTAGAAGTTCTGTCCCTCTTCAGTCACACACGTGGGAGCTGTGCATGGCCAGCCCTTTCTGCAGGTGCAAATAATGGATTCCATATTCAAGTGCTCTGCAAAATGTACAGAGGAGTTTGGAAATTGCAGTATTAAACAAACTAATTATGATAGCATTAAAAACTCTTCTGCACACACTGCTTTAATTAAATTTGATTTCATACCTCACAGAGCTGTCTCTGGGCTTTGTGAAGAGTAGTAGCTCTGGCATTGATTAAGACTGAATGTGATTAACATTAATTATTGATTAAACTTCCCCATATCTTCACATAGTATCAAAGAGAGATTTATTGATGAACTCTGAAAGGTCTCACAACTGCAGTTATTATGCTGTAATTCCTTTTGGCTACAGCTAAAGTGGAGCATTCACAAGATATCTCTATTCCTCGGGAAACTGAGTGTTAAATCCATCTCCTCAACATTATCAGCTCAGATAATTTCAATATTCCTGAAATATCCATCTTTATTGAGGCATGAGGTTGTGCTGTGGGGTGCTTGGAATTTTTTAGGGGTGAGAGAGGAGGGAAATGAAGCAATGTAGGCACCAGGACACAAACCTGAGATACAGGAGAGGCAGTTCTGATTATATTCCTGGAATAGAATTCCACAGCACTCCAGGCTTGTGGCTCTCTGTTAGTGACTGGCTTCAAATATATTTTCTTGTTTTTCTAACACATTAAAAAAAAACCCACAAAAAAATTGGGAAATGCTTTGCCTTTGACAAATCATCAAATTGCAGAAAAAAAAAAAATCAACAATTTAAGATGAATGCATGAATAAATAATGCTCAAGTGGGAAAAATACTATAAAATTGATCTTCTAGACCTTTGGGAATTGGAATGATTGTTACATTGGATTGTTAATTATGGAAGTCTGTTGCAGAATTTGGTCTTCAAATAAATTTTCATCAATTGTAATTTTTCAAGGGAAATGAAATAGCAATTTACAACCTTTTCAGATTAATTGATCGGCCTATTTATCAACCATCCCCTGCACTTGGTAAACATTCAGATGGTGTCTCCTGAATGGAACAAAGGACAATAGTTCTGTTAAATAAAGGAGGATAACATATAAAATAATTATATATATTTTGAAATATGTATAATAATAATATAAAATATATATTGTAATAATTTATTATATAAAATAATAAAATAACGGTGAGATAAAGAAGAAGATGCTTTAAAAGGGTGATTGTATGACCACTGCACCATCAGGCACCAAGCTCCAGATGGGAATTACAGATCCAGACAAGAGGGGATGGATGATGTTGTGGCTCAGGGGGGAAGAAATGTCCCTTTCCTGCTGGCTGCTCTGGTTAGACAGTTTTGGAGTGGCATTCATGACCTTTCCTTTCCATAGGGAACTCATCACCCAAATTACTGAGATTCCAGAATAAAAACGTTCTCCCCAAATGGGAATAAACATAACACTAAGAATTTTGGACTGTTTTCTGATTGTGTTAATTTTCCCACTCTTTAGATGGAAAAAAAAAAAATAAAAATTAATGATTTAGAAGCTGGCACATTTGTTTTGCCTTGTGAAAAGCCAAAAAAATAAAGAAAAAAGGTATCTCTAACTAAGATTGTTTAAAGCAGGGTGATGACCATTTTTCAATATCTAGATAATGAAATATTTCTTTGGGAACAAGTGTATCAGCACTGGCAAAACATAATGTACTTGCTAACACCATGGAAGGTCAGCAGCCCTCTGCTGCAACTGCTGACTTGTGGTGTTATTTTAATTGGGTTTTGCCCACTGGTCTGCATGATCAATTCACAGAACATGCCAAGTGCCTTTGACTCTGAACCAGACTCCCCACACAGCACAATTAAAGCTTGCCTTAATCCCAGTGTAGGACATGGGATTTTGTGACAGCTCATGGACAGACACAGCTGGACACCTGACACTGAATCCTTGCAGTCAATTATTCTGTATTTATGTTTAAGGTACACCATGTAGGCCTGTGTGAGTTGGCCAAATTGGGTCATTGAGTTCAGAACTGAGGCATTGAAAAGGTGAATTATTTATGGACTTTATATTCTCCATTTTTTTGCCTCTGTCCCATAAGAAGTGATCGATGTGCAGAACTCACATAGAAGAAGAAAAATGTTTGCCTTTCCTGTGGATTCATCTGTGGGAATTGAATAGAGACCCCACATTCACTTTTCCATGTCTACATCAGCCTGGGCTGTAGTCAGTTCCTTTTCCTGTGTGTGTTTCATTTTTCTGTTGCATGATGAAATTTCTGTTCCTGTGCTCCTGTTTTTGGGGGCTTTTGATCACGCTGAGTTATTTCAGAAGGGGATGTTCAGCAGGTGTGTTGGAGGGCTTGTAGTAATACAGTAGTAAAATAAAAAGTGTGTTCCTGAATCTGACTTTGTAACATCACGGGCAAGAATCTTTGCATGAAATCTTGAGACAATTATTTTATATTTCTATAACTGCTTTTAACTTCTATAAACAGAATTGTAAAAAGAAAAAGTGGTTGGGTGTTTTTTACAGATTTTTTTCTTAAATTTTCTGCAAGTTGGCAATAAAAAACAATGCTTTACTTTCCAGCATTTCTGATTTTATTTCCCATGTCAGCATTGCAGCATTAGCCATGCTTCTGCAGTTGAATCATTCTTTAACTTATTTTTGAGCATTCTGTGGACTTCAGAAATAGATCCTTTGAAAGTTAATTGCACCAATGTATGTATATATTAAAAGCCAAAAGTGAATTATTTTTCCTGATACATTTTTTTGTACATTTAAAATAAATTTTGTGCTCTGAATGGAAGGTGTCTTAACAGGAAAGACGCAGTGAACATCCATCAATTCTGGTTTCTTTGTTTCCTGCAGCTTTCCCCTGTTAATGTGGGACGTAGCTTTGGTTCTCCATGTAATTAATGAATAAATGATGTCAGGTAATTTGCTGAGACACCCAAAGACAGGCTTTCTCAATAACAGAAATTTCTTAAATGATGTGGCCACTGTTTATAAGTAGAGATAGAAGTGCAGATGAGAATACAGGAGATGAAGAACTCTTTGTTAGGGAATGGCTACAAAGAATGAGTTAGCACTACCTGAGGGCTTAAAGGGTTATTATTGTGTTCATCTGTGTCCCTCGGAGATGGGGTTTTTGTGTGTCCCAGGTGATCTGGACACTTGAAACAACACCTTGTGCAGGCAGCAGCTCGTTCTGTTAAAATGTGCAGCTGGAAGGAGGCAGGGATGAGATGTGTGTGCAAGGAAAGGTGAGGCACCAGCTCAGTCCTGAGGAGCCTCTGTCAGGCTTGGTGAGCAGTGCCATGAGCCCACAGCCCTTCCAGCAGGGAACACTGGCACTCTGCAAAGCCACCAGAGCAATGGCACAGATTTAAACAGAAATGTAAAGCATTTTCTCTTAAAAAAAACCTCGTGTGAGGTGGAAAGTATGAAGGTATCAAATATTTTAACTGCTGAAAGCTCTAGGGAGCTGATGTTCCTAGGCAGGCTTTTTGTGTATCAATGAGTGGCTCAGACAAAGGAAAACCAGAATGGACAGGTTTAGCTTGGAGACTTGGAAATAATTATATTCCAACCAGTCTTAAGAAGGAACATAGAGAGTGTATTAACAATGGATCATGACATAGATTCTGGCACTTAGATGTAACTGCTCATGTAAATTACCAGAAGCAGGTTTTGTGATCCTCTAAGTTTTGTAGAGTCATTCACAGCTCATTAAACCTTCAGCAGCGCTGTCATTCACTAAACACAAAGGTAGCTTGGGAACTGCATAATTGAAGTGTTTTAGGCAGACTGCTGTAGCTAAATTTCTAAACAGTAACCACTTTACCTGTGGTTCTGTGCAATAAGGAGCAGCGCAGATAATGAGCAAGATCCCAGGGCACCCCAGAAGCTTTGGCCTTTTACTGAACCTGGAAGACCTTCCCGATGTTTGAGCCTTTGATGTCAAAGTATTCTGGGTCCTGAAACAGGTCTTGCTGTCCTGCTAATGCTTAGATTGATATCATAAGTGTGTTATCTTTAATATATGTATATCATATCTCAGAATATGATATTGTGGTGATTTGACAAAGAAGTTAAAAGCGGGTGAGTGTTTGGGGTCACTTAGTGATGTCCTGACATCTGAGCCTGTGCTCAAACACTGTGGAATTTATATTATATGTATTTATATTATGTTCCCTATATTATATTAGGGACCAGCTTAGCTGTCAGAACAAAAGAACAATATTTAGATAGTTTATTTTATATCAAAATCGCAATTAACCAAGAAAACTCCTTTATGTATGGGATTGCCTGCTCCGGTCTCCCACCCTTACACAAATCACCCTCCCGATCCTAAATGAGCATCAGAGCCCAGCATCTTCTCCTGGCCAGCCCTGGCACTCTTTCCTGCGAGAGGAGGATGGATGGCAGCACACTGGTCCCCAGGGAGGTGAGAAGTGGCCACAGATCGCCCCAGGTCTGTGAGTGATGCTCCAGGGCGGTGTTAGCCCCGCGCTGCCAAAAGCGCGTTCCTGCCCTGGGAGGGCTCTAACTTGAGAATTTTTGTCCCGAATTCTTTTGTGCTTGTCTGACAGAAAATACAGATGTCATCTGTTTGGTGAAACCCTCAGAGCTGCTGCCTTGACTTATTCCAGGTTGCGTCTCCCTTGCTGTTCCTATAGTCCTTCACTACTGCTCTGACAAATGAAACAGAAGCAAATATGTTTTCAAGGACTTTATCTCCCCATTCCGTCCTATTTCCTGGTCCCTTGATTGCCTGTGTTGCATAAATATTAATTCGGTGATAATCTCTCTTTTGGTTTGAACTAATTAGTTTTCTCTCCAAGTTCTCTCTAGCCCAGGTGCGTTCCTGGGAATCCCTTGCTGCATCCATCCCCTTCCCACGGACACCGCTGTGACAAAGCTGCCTGTTCCCGGAGCTGCTCAAAGCAAAGCTGCCACTGCAGGGCACCGCTGCCTTTATCCAGGTGGGCTGCAGCACAGCTCTCACATGGTTCCATTCTCATTAAATCCCCACACGGTGCCACGGGAGAGGCTGGGACCCCGTGGCGAGAAGCTCCGAGGAATCCGGGGCCACTCTGCAGGAGCTGTCTGAAATCTGTGATTCGCTCCCTGGGTAGGAACAGAATTAGCACTGCTCGTAGAACAGTGTGAGTTTGTTACTTGCAAGGTCCAGACTAAAAATACTCTTTCTATATGTAGTCACTGGCTGTGACCATTCTCTGGTGGCAGATGGAACCGCGGGGTTTTTCCTTTTCTCAGGAGAACATATGTTTGTGATCCTGAGCTTTCTGCCCCAAAACCTCCTCTCACTCCTCTTGCAGCAGGTTCTGTTCACCTCTTGTGCAGTGGGAGCGACTTTGTCTTCCAGGGGATGACTTTGCTTGGTTTTATCTACTTATGGCCGTGTAAACACCTCAATTTGAGTCCTCTGTCTGCCTCCCTGGCTCTGAGACACTGCTGCTGCTCAAAAGGAGTTTTGTTCTCTCTCCATCAGCCCCAGGATGATCTGGAAACAAAGAAGACTGGATCAAAGTGGTTGTCACCGTGAATATTTGAGCTCGGTGGCCGCAGCAGGATCAGAGGCAGCAGGGACAGGGTGGGAGGGGACAGCAGTGCCAAAAGCAAGGTCACATTTCCCAGGGACAGCCCAGGGCATGGGCAGCTGCAGCTTCGTGCAGCCATGGGGTCACGCCCTGGAAAAAAAACGAGTTATGGGCTTCTGAAACAGAAATTCTTCTGTCCTTAAAGCATTCCACTTCAATCCATCATCCCTTTGCTGGTGTTTTTTGGGGTACATGTACCCCAAAATACTTCATCGTGTTTGGAACAGCATTTTGGAGAGTTTTTGGTGCTTGAACAAAGCAGGGCCAGCTCCAGTGGTGCCGCTCTGTGCTTTAATTCTGCATTTAGTGCTAATGACAAAATCTTTCTTTCCTAGCTCAAAGCAGATTTTTATATGTGCGAATGTTCCTGTTTTCCATTGCTAGTCAATGCAGTGTATTGTTTGCCTAATTAATGTAATTATTGTTAATTATGTAATTGCTGTAAATACGTGTAATCAGTGATTCTAATTTGTAATTATAGAATTTTGATGTTTACTTGTGCAAAAGTGCTTATAAAACTTAGGAGAAAAATTGGTCATATACAGCAGGTAATTTAAAAAATTTGTAAGAACGAAATTGCACATTTTTTTTTTGCCAACTGCCAAAAAAGAAATTAGTTCTTATTATTTACTAATTGGGCATCCTTTTTATTTTTTTGTATAAAAGGTAATAATTACATTACAGAAGCCTGAAACTAATTTTCTCTTCTCTTACGTTATATGCTTAAATGAGTTAGCAAAATATTGGATTAGTAGAGTGTAGGTGCCAAATTTAACCTGTAATTACAGTAGCCACTTGACGTGAAATTACAGCACAAAAAATTCCAACCAAAAAAGATAAAAATGCTTTTGCTCAACTCCCTTTCCCCCATCCCACTATGGGAAGGAGGTTATTTACAGAGAACTGGCTATTGCTTTCCATGCAGACATAAAGCTTCTGCTAGGGAGAGTGTAATTACCCAGTGGAAAAAAAAAATAAAAAATCAGATGGAAATTAGCTTCTTACCATCTGCAGATCATGAAATACTTGGCCTATTTGCATATTCTCAGTTCTCCTTCTTCCCCATCCATGGAAACCAGAGGAATTCCTGCAGCCTTAAATTCTGCTCAGGTCTCTTTAAGTGGAGATCAATAACTTTGGGTTTCAGTCCAGTTTTTTGTTTATTTTTATTATAGCTGTTGGTTGCTGATATTTATATCTTGTTTTGTTGGAGACAATCTGTTCTGGTGCTATGCAAATTTTAAAATTTAATTTATAGTTTATTCTTTAGCTAGAAGTTAAAGAAATCTAATCAAATCCATCCTCACTGCATTTAGCATTTCCAAGCAATAAACAGGAAACACTTGAAAATTTCTTTTGGGGAAAAATTTATTTGAGTTTTTCAGGTAGAGAAAGGCCTCAGATAATCAGGAAGGTTTGGGGCTTCAAAATGCTGGATAGTGGGAGCATTTTCCATGCAAGATTTTCCTGAAGTGTCCACACAGAGACAGACAGGTTGTTTCTACTGAGGGTTTTTTGATCTCATCCATTTGAGCTCTTTGTGCTTTCTTAGGTACTTTAGGACTGAAAAGTTGGGGTTTATCAGTGGAGTTTCTGGGTTTTTGGAACACAAAACCTTGTCTAATCTGCTTTCTGCAGTGAGAAATGATTTGTCATTTTGCTCCCTACCTGATGAAGTGGTTTTTATACAAGGGTAAATTTCAGAAGTGCATTTATTTGTGACTTTTAAGGATAGAATGTGCAGTAGTTTAATCATGGTTTAGTGGATTATACACCTGAAGTCTTTTGCATCTTGCCTTTTAAATGATGGCCCTGGTCTTTAGCTTGGAGCAGAACATTTCTTCTGGATTATATATGAAATTTCCTGTTACCCACACAGAGCTTAAAAAGCCCCAACCCTATAAACATCTTCATTAAATGATGCCTGGAAGCAGTGACTTCCATGTTTTAATTATGTATTATATTAAAAAAAAAAATCTGTTTTAATAATTACTTCCCAGTTTCCATTAGCTTTCAGATCATTTATGATGAGATGGTGAATTTTGATTAACATAATTCATTATCTTATATACCTGTCATATCCTTTCTTGAATCAATGCATGGAAGATGATTTATTTTTTTTTTTTTACATCTTGTTGAAAAACTATGTCATTAGTTTGATTGATTTAAAGGACAATATTATAATCTAAAAAAATGCTGGAAAACACAAGGTCTGAACCAGACCAGCATCGGTGTGGCAAGCATGGATATGATCTCTAAATTCTTATTATTCGGTTTTGTGATTTGACCAAAGTGTTGAAATATTTAATACCTCTAAATACCAGAGATCGATCAAATGACCTTGTAATAGAGTCAGTAGATTTTTATAAGAAAGAAATGAAGCTGAAAGTGCTGTTAAACATCTTCAGTCAATGTTTTCCGTGCAGATTGATAAGGCCAGCTCAGACATCACCCTTGGCTGCTCACCAGGCTGCAGAATTGTGTGACAAAACAAAGCTTCTGCCCTGCTGGGAGATGCTTCTACACAGAACCATTGGCTAGGAAAGAGTTAATCTTAATGGCTGGATTTTGTGCATAGAAACAGAATTATTTCATTGTTAACAGAATTTATGTAGTGCTGTGCATTTACATAACAGTTTATAAACACTGACATGTTTCCTGCCCTGAAGAAATGAAGGAAGGAAAATAACTTCATTTTTATTTCTTTTTTTTTTAAAAGTGGGTCAGTGCCAGAGGTGCATTAATTACAGAACAGCCATTGGCTAGGAAGCTGATGTATTATTTTGTAGAAATCTTAGTATCTCACATTTTTTATCTCCCATCAATATATTGCAATTGTTTCAGGGTGAATGGTAAGTCAAAAAATATTTTTCTTGAACGTTTTGCCTTTGTCCAGTTTGCCTCTATCACAAGCCGGTGTCTCTCACAGTTTTCTTGATGGCTGTGTTTGCATTTCCTCTCTCTATTAACCACAGTTGAAAAATGCTCTGGAAATAATACAGGTTTTTGAAAAGATCAAAGCATATAATTTTTCTTTCTGCAGTTTTGGATGAAAGCGTGATTGTAGCACAGTATCAGTGTAACTGTTAAAGGATTTCAAACCAGCAAGCACAGCCAATATTCATCTGTGTTTAAGCCCAAAAGGACAGAATTTGCTATGAGTTACATTTTTATAAATGTAAGGCTTTCCTCTGCAATCAGCAGAACAGCATCACTGCGAAGTGGCAGCAAGTGGGAGGAGGATTGGTGAGGAAATGCCTTCGGAGCTGCCTCACCAAAGCCACCAGGCTCAGCTTCTCCAGCTGCTTGCCATGAGCTGTGACACCAAGAGGGAAACGTGTGGCTGCCAGGGGCAGGGAGTGACTCTGGAAAAGTGACCAGCAGGGATGCTCTGAGCCAGGAGATGTGTCAAAACCCAGCTGGAGGGGCTGATTGTCAATCTAGGGAACACAAAATTCACACCAAAGGGAAACAGGAGTGACCAGCAGGGTCTCGTGAAATGTCTTTGCATTCCCCCATTCCTCCCGAGGAGAATGGAGTGCACTGCTCTCAACCTGTGTGTTAATGTGCTCAGAGTGTAAATGCACTTACAGCCTGGGCAGAAAGGCTGTTAACTCGAAAATCTTACAGCTGAGACCTGCAATTGCTCTCAAATACTTCGAGAGACTGAGATAAATGGTGTATTAGCAATTTATCAGATGGTGTTTAATCCCACAGCTTTCAGAGCAGACGGGTCTGGGGGAGGGAAGGAGGAGGTCAAGCCCAGACTCTGAAGAAAGAGAGAACTTCATTCCTGGTGAGCAAAAGTCATTCTCATAAACTAAAAGTGCAATGTTATTTGCATGGCCAGCAGGGAAAAAACTAGGAGGAAATATTCAGCTTTCAGGAAAACTCTCTTTGGCTGTAGGCTGATGAAATTGCAAGAGGCTGGAAACAATAAAGAATGGATGTGATGCACCATTATATTTATGTTCTAGGAATAGTAAACGTTGGAGTTTTGAATGCTCAGTTGTTAGTGTGAAATTATGCAACTATTAAATGTCTTAATTTGCATAATTTTTCTATCAAACAAGCCCAGTTTTGAGCACTTCCTCATCTGTCCATTTGGAGATAATGTGAGTTTTGATTACCCTTGAGCCTGAAGGGAGGGATGGTCCTCACAGCAGGCAAGCAGCCCTACAGCATCTCCTCCTCCTGCACAAACACTGAGCACAACCAGAAATGCCTTTGCAGGTGGGGCCATCGCTGCCCAGGTGTCTGTGGAAGGACAAACATCCAAAATTCCTGTCCCACATGGCAGGGTAAAAGCAAGAGTTTGCAGTTCGGGGGGACATTTGGCAAACTGGTAATTGAAATTTTGATTTTTAAGTAATATATTAAATGGGAGCAATCAGCAGTGCAAAGAAAACCTAGGAAAGGGAGGGGAGGATTGAACTATTTGATATTTTTATGCAGGTTCATGTCCTGGAAGTGTTTTAGGTGGGTGGGAATGTGCATGTTCCCCCTGAAATAGTCCAAGTGCATGCATGTAAACACTTGTTTTTCACTGTAGTAAATTTAATCTGAAGGGGTGTTGTGGTTAGATTCATGCTTTGAAATAATCCTTTAGAAAGTCAGTTCCTGCAAGGACAAGATTAATGAAAATACTCACGGTGTAACAAGCACAGATCCTCTCCCAGCATCAGGAAACACCAGAATAGTTTGCTAGATAAAAGATACGGATTCATTTCAGTCAAACTTAAACAAGGAATCTCTTTTGTGTGTCTTTAAACTACAGAAGCACGCAGAACTGCACACAGCATCCTTGCAGATAGCCTTTGTCCGGTGTTTAGGAGTGTTAAAGCATCTCATACTGAGCCTGCAACTTAAGAACTTGTACAAGTCAACAGCTGTGACCTCAGCCAAGCAGGCAGCAGAGTTTTCAGATAGCAAGCTGTGCCTCATTCTTCCTTGGCCAGAGCTGTGTATATTTAATTAGTGTCCTCTCACCTTCACGCTACGTGTTTTCCCACTTGACGCTTCCTGGCATCAAAAGAATGTCCTTGAGAAAAAGTCAGGCCTATTGACTCCTGAGCATATTATTTGACTTGCTGTTCAAGTAGTCTGAAGAAAGAGCTGGAAATAATGAAAGACACTGCAATGTGGAGCTGCCTTAACTGACAGTGTCAGGTGGGTCGAAGCTATTGAACAGTTCCTATTAAATTAGCTTACCTTCATCTCAGCTAGTTAAAGCTGGCATGCTGACAAATTAGTTGCTTTCTGTATATAAAAGAGGAGAGGCAGGATGAGATTCCCATTTTGTAGCTTAGTGACAGTAGATATGTCACATCACAAGGTCAATAACAATCTGTCCATGGGAGAAATGTAAATGTGTGGCTGGTGTCAATACATTCTGGATTAGATTGTGAAATATTCATTCCTATAGCAGATGAGCTCATTTGCACTAATAAAGACCACTTTATTCCAGCCCAGTTAATTACAATGCCTTATATTGTCTGTTTTAAAATCTGATTACAGCTTTTGTTTAGCTTTTCCAATATTAGCTCTTGTGCATTCTATGTGCTATTTCTGCCCAAAGAGTGTTAATAGAGAAAGTTAATGGACATGCCTGGAATGTGGAAAGGGTTAGGGGGATATTTATTTATTTATTTTTGCTCATCAGAGCAGATGGATTTTACAATATTCTTTAGAGGGAGACTCTGAAAGTGTCATAGGCTGTGTTTGATGCTCAAATAGAAAATATTATTTTGGTTGGTCGGTCGCTGTAGCTGGAGATTTGCTCACAAGGCTAAACCCAGATTTTAGGAATAAAAATGCTTAAGAGGTAAAAGTGTTTTTATCACACTGTGATATGCTAAATGTTGGGTTTGGGGAACTTTTCTTCTCCTCTTGACATGTTCCAGACTCCTTCACTGCTGGGTTTTGATCCTAAATTACTTTCTGCATAAAGGGCAGAAGTTCTTCATCTTTTAGGAGTAATCTCTGGTAAGGACACGATGAGCTGTTTGTGCACAGGTAGAGCACACTGCTAATTACTGCAGCACTACCTGGTAATGTTCTCAGCCACATCACTATTTCTTACAAACCAGCAGGAGCATTTTAGATGTGTTGAAACAAAAGTATTTTGAAATTTAATTACTGAAATCACCAGTTCAAATGACCACATAATTTTCAGAGGGCTGGAGAGGTTTCTTCTTTATAGCTGTCCTTTGATAGGGCTGTTCAATTTTGTGAACAATTTCTGTCTCTTCTTCATAATCCTTTAATTTTTATTTTTTTTTAAATGAAAATATGGGAGTGCTGTAATTATGTCCTGGAGTACAATACTGAACTTGCTTCTGCTGTTTCCAGGATGTCTGTAAATCTGTGAAGTTTCATTATCACTGAATTTAATCTTGCCAAGTCATTTGGGCACAAACCAAAGCTCCAATTGTGCCACTTAACTTCTGGTCTGGAAAAGTGCTGTACAGCACAGGGCTTGGTTTGAGTAAAGATATTTACCACCTCAGTGGCTACTAAACCTAAAACAAAGCTTTAATAACTAAATATCTAAATATTTAATATCTATCTTTCAAAGTCATAGCATTTATTTTGACAAATTTTTAGAATCTTACACAATCACAATATTTGAATCTCACTTTCCTCTGAGGAAGATTATGCCAGCTGTATGTGTACCTCCAGATGTGTACAGTTTTAATTTGTTTTCCTTTATCTTTGCATTCATTAAACTGATCTAAACAACTTGAATCACACTTTTGAAAAGCTTCCCAGAAGGTCTCTTAGTGTCTTTCACTTCCAGCAACCTGTGA
Source organism: Poecile atricapillus (assembly GCF_030490865.1). Classification (NCBI taxonomy): domain Eukaryota; kingdom Metazoa; phylum Chordata; class Aves; order Passeriformes; family Paridae; genus Poecile; species Poecile atricapillus. The sequence goes on along the minus strand of NC_081260.1, from coordinate 18,188,651 downwards.
AAGGTTTGAATTCAATTCTCCAAAGAGTTTAGAAGGTGAGGTTTGCTTATTAATAATTTTTTTGGCATCATCTTGCTGTAGGCAACCTGAGCTGTTTTCAGTGGTTTTTTACATCATTTGCAGGACCTGGATTCTGCCTGGAATCACAAGGAATTGGTTTGTCTTTGGGAAGGATTGTGGCCAAGCAAGAAAAGTCGATCTGCAGGAGGACACAGCCTCCAGTGAACGCCCTCATTTCTCCCATCACAATTCTCAGTGAATCTGGCACCACCCCGGGCAGGTTTTGTGGATCCTGTTATTCCAGAGAACCATTGGATATTGTGGTTTAATGCATGGAAAGGAGCAGTGCCTGCATTTCCATCAGCTCACGTTCCAAACACAGCCTCAGTGTCCTTTCTCCAGGAGCTAAGCCCAGTAAACACCATCCTTACATGTACTGAAGCACTTCCAGGTAATTGTGAATGGGCTAATTAATGTGGAAGAGAAAATATTAAATTAAAATATTAAAGATCCTCTGCAGTTAGACCTTTAATATTGAGGATTTTTCTCAGCTGATGTGCGATATATTTCCCAGGATTTATCTTTGAAATCCCGCTCTGTATGACACTTTTGCTCTTGTGTAAGGAGTGTTTTATCAATATTTGTATCCATTTAACAATTATACATCTTTAGGAACTGAAAGTGCAGTCAAATTGCATCAACATCTGAGAGGGAAAACACGAGAACCTCGTTATAAATAAATGATCTGGAGTAATAAGAGAGCTGGTGTTCCATGAGCCAACCATCAGCCTGATGCCTTGGTGTATTCCTGGAGGCAAAAAAGAAATAAAGTCACTGCTATTCCATGCTTCAGATTCTGATGAACGTAGAATAGAGTGTGGAAATACAAAGATATTAAAGGTATAAATTTTTCATCTGGTGTGCTCAGCAAGCTTGTTCTTTTCTCTTTATCCCCCCTTTCAATCCTGTGAGTCTTTACTGAGGTTACTGAGCTGTCTTGATATTTTACATCAGCAACAGTTGGGATGAGCACACATAAATTATCCACAGGTAAGGGGGTCTCTAAATGAATGAGCTCTCAGAAGAAGTTCAGAGCACTTGTGATCCCCAGCTTGCAGTTCCTGATGTCCCATTTGTGTGTGTCTACCTATTTCTATCAGAAAATATGGAGGATGTGTTGGTAAATGCAGTGGAAATTTGTATTTTGTGGAGTTATCTATAGAAACTGATTATAATTTGTGCCTGACAGAAATTTATTGTTGGCAAGCAATTTTAATCAGAAGTGATATGACATCTGCTGTAGAGGTATCAAAGTGCATAAATATTTTTGTATTCTCAGTAGAAAAATAAACACTCCTGGAATATCTTGTCTGTAATTTTACTTCTGAAACATCCCCCTACTTTTAGCAACAATTATTATTGACAGATACCACCTACATTGTGTGGCACTCCCTTGAATCCAATTAACTGCACAATCACGCCCTGAGGTATCCAAAGTAACAACCCACACAAATATCACTTTTATTGGTCAGGAAAATGCCTGTTCTGTTGGAGTTAGCAAAGAGTGGATTCTTTTCCACCGTGTTGAGTGTGTTGTTTTGTTCTGAATCTCAGTTTTAGACTCCTCTCTAGAGGGAAAACATGGGGAAAGAAGAATAGAACAAATTCCACACTTTCCAGCTGTGAAAATGCAGTTTCATTGGAGTGTGTGTGGAGAAGCAGGCAGGTTCCTGAACTCTGGCTGCTTCTCAAGAGCAATTTGGTGGTTGGGATCCATTATTCCAGCAAAATCATGTAGATTTTTGTCTGTGATGTGGATTATTTTCTCCTTTCCTTTCATGACTTCCTATTTTATGATATCTTTCTCTTCCTGTGAAAAAAAGTAATCAGAAAGAACTAAAAAGTGACTAGATTTTGTATGCCATTGGGAAAATGACTATGGTATTCTTTATAAAGGATGGTTTTTTTGACCTTTTCTTGAGATTTTTATGTAGAAATAGAGGTATCAAAACAACATGAGAGCCCTGCACAAGAAATTTTCTTGTGCCTCTCTTTTCAGTAGAGCAAGGCAAAATAAGAATATGCTTCTATAATTAACTAATTGAAAAGAAACCATATTATTGGTTTATGAAAAGATATTTCTAGCTTAGGCCAGGCTGATATTCCCTGTTGTGGAGCATGAAAGAAACTTCAAACTAATTTTGCTACTCAGCAAAACACTGATCATTGATTTTGGTTTTTCATAGCTATTTCTGTACTGTTTGAAAAGTCTTATTTATTTAAAAAACACCAGTGCCAAGCTCTGTGAAGGTTTCACTGGAAACAAATGGAGTTGCTTACACAGTTACCTGCAGTTAAGCAAGGACTGTGCTGTGATGCCCTGAAAATCAAGTTTTCTGACATTGTTTTCATAGTTTCTAAAAATTTTCCCAGGAAAGTAACTATAAATATAGATGTTTATATGTTGCATTAAAGATATGCTTTTTGATGGATGTTTCTCATGACCAGTGTGGTTGGGATGGTGACTATCCAATCCCTGAATCTATTAATAACTAGCCAATAAATCTATAAATAACTATCCAATCCTGAGAATCTATAAATACTGAAATGACAAAATAAAGTTTCTTCTTCCTCTACCACACATTGAGTGGTGTCTGTGTAAATAATTAAACAAATAATGTAAATATTTTTGTGTCTAACAGTGCTGAGCACTTGCTGCAGCTGAGAATGAGCTCATTCTGAAAGGACTTCATTCTGAAGCTCATTCTCATTGTTGAAAGGCCAGAATAAGGACTCAGTGCACAGTCTGTAGTGAAGTTTGTCTGAAATCATGCAGCATCTCTGGAGGGAATCAGCTGGGGAAGGCAGTGACAGGAGACTGCCGTGAGTGACAGCTCTGATATGGCCAGCAGTGGCTGGTAAAGCAGATTTCAGCATGATATCCCATTTCTGCTGACAGAAGGGATATTGCAGAGCTGGCCAGGAATCTCTGGCTATCCCCATCTGCCTCCAGAACGTTTAGTGAGAGCTGCAGCAGCGAGCCCAAATCTCCAGCATCTCATCCAAAGCATGGCACAAAATCCAGCACAGTGTTGGTTTTGGCCAGGTCCCAAAAGGCTGTCTGGGAAACAGAGCCACCTCCTCCTGGCCAGCAAGGAGGGCTGCCAGGGGTCACCTCCAGTGCCCCCTGTGAGGTCACCATGGACAGGAGAACCATCGCTGCATGGAACTGCAGATATGAAATGAAAAAAAAACCCAGCTGAATAATTCACTCTTCAGAGGCAGAACTCAGGTTCTAAAAGTTGGCAGTTGTTGGTGAGACATTTAATAACTATACTGGAGCATGGGTGGGTCGCAGCAAGAAGCTGAGGAAGCTTGAAGTTTGGGTTATTACCTGGAATCAGGCAAAACCGAGGAAATAACTCATTCCCGAGTGATCAAACGGTAAATGTTTAAAATTTCTCTTTCACTTATCTCCTGCTCTCAGTTTCATGCAGATTTTCTGGTCACAAGTTTCACTAGACTGCTTTTATGTATTCAGACAGTGCTGCTGAAGTGCTGCTGCTGAGCTTACAAGTTTTCTCAGAAAAGCCATGAAGCAGGGGCAAAATACTAATGGGCTGCTTAGACACCACTCCATCAAATATTTAACCTTTTTCATTTCTTCTTCACACACTGGTTATTCCAGCAGCTCTACTTTAATTGTTTAGGGCTCAATTCTCACAAAGTGGTACACTTGTGACCCACTTTTAGTGCCATCTCATCCTTAACAGGCAGCATGGGAATGGCAGAGCTGTGAGCAGCATCCAGGTTTTCCTCACTGCTCGCAGGATCTGCTGCTCCAACATTCCTCCAGTCCTCCCGAAGAATTCTTCCAGCCACGTGGTTCAATTTCCACACAGCACCTTCTAATTTTGCCAGAGGTTAAAGGTAAGAGTTTGAGAAGAATAGGTAGAATACAATTGTTTAGGAAGAGAGGTATTTCAGGCTTTTTGTTGGCCCCAAACTTACAAGGAACCAGATAAATTTTGTGTACAGACTTCTGTTAAAGTCCAGAGGTTCAGACTCAATCTCAGTGGGCCTGGTAACTCAGGTTACCTTCATCCATGGTGCCTGCTGTCCTGCTTGTTTATTATAAACTTACTGGTAGTATGAACTTCTATTAATGAAGACCTACCAATATTAACTTAAAATTGTTGACAAACAGCAGTTCCTGTAGAGAGATTTTGCTGGACATTGCTGTACCCAATACTTTAAAAAATAAAGTTATTGGGAAATGTAGGGATTCTAAGTCCACTGCTGAAGTTAACAGCAATATGGGGCTCCTCTAACCTGAATTTTTACCCAGCCTCCCAGACCATGTGGTTATTGGCAGTGGGAGGCTGCCATCCCTTCATTCTAATTCTGATGGAAATTGCTTGCCCCATCCCTGCTCTGTGGAGTGCAGCTGGTAATAAACTGCCAGCTTGCTCACATTTCCAAATGGCCTTATAAACTGCAGAAAATGCTTCATGTGAGGGAACAGTACCACGATGTGCTTATCTGAATAGAACTGACAATTAGAGCAAAATCTGCTGCTCTTTTCCTGCTATATACTCTTGCAAGAGAGAGAAGTGCTTATGTACAGAATTTTATCTGAGCCTGCTGATAGTACTAAAATCTTTTGGAATCTTGATGGAAATTCAATGCTTTTCTCAGAGTTTCCTCACCAGCTTTGTATCTGTTCTTTCAGTAGTACCCTTGTTAAAGCTAAAGACATGGGAAGATTTTCATTCAATGGTCTTTTCAGACTTCCCCTGTCTGAAGATTACATAATTATTCTGGGGAAAGAGTCGATTGCAAAGAAGGTTTTTTTTGTTTTTTTAATGCCAGTTCTGATATTTATTTTACAGTGTGCATTCATCTACTGATAATTATTCAGTGCTCTCTACTAGGATAAGGCTTTCTGCTGAATATAAACAGTGGTGCAGCTTCTAAAGGTATTAAACAATGGCAGCTTCTTTGAAATGAATAGGAGTTGCAGGTATTCTACCTCTGCTTACATGATTATGTATGAATTTATATTTTATTCTGCTGTCTGTGTGGTGCCATTGTGGTTCAGCAAAACTAAATCTGTGGGGAAAAGAACTAATCAGATAGGAGGCTGAAACAGGTTATAAATGAGTTCACTATGCAGTCAGAGAAGAAATATAAAAATCATATTCATTGCAGGAAAGGAGAGAAGATTAGAAATAGGTGGTGTGAAATGTGTTACCATTGTTCCCATCCAAATTAAAGTTAGAACACGGGCCATTCGTGAGCAAAAGTAGAGAACATCATTTCAGTAAAAATTATCTTGGCTAATCATTCTTTACAAATTATATAAAGTCTATTCTGCAGATTAATTCTGCAGAATTAATCACACTAAATGCTAGGACTAGAAATAGCAGGTATCTCGGCTGGGAGTCCAGGCCCCTCTGTCATTAGGAATTAAATTATATAATCCTATTTGCAAATGTTACAAGCTTTATTTTACAATTAATTAGATTTCATCCCTGACTATTGCTGTGAAATTGTTATCTAAACACTCCAAAACCTTACTCCCAGTGTGGGCACGGTTAGGTAAAATTACAGAATCACTCAATCATTTAGGTTGGAAAATCAAAATGATATCATTGAGTCCAACCTGTGATCAGCCCCCACCTTGTCCCCAGCCCAGATTCCATTTCAGGCACATTTTAACCTTCCAGGTAGCACCTTACCCAGTGCCATGTGAGCTTTTTGGTGAGCAGGGATCATGTTTCCACAATCAGTCTCTTAAGCACTTCAGGACTTTCCACTTCTATTGTGACATGTGTGGGATTTGCAATTCCTGACAAACAGATCCTGTTTCCAAGTCAGAAGGCACAAGTTGTCTTTGTGGAAATGCGTTACCCTGATAGACCTTTCCCAGTCCCAATTAAGCCACATCTTTCTGATGTTTGAATCAGTGTTTCAAAAGCATAATTTTTCTTCCAATTTTAGCTTTCTTAATAAGATCTCAGAAAATGTGGTTTGATTCCAGTCTTGGTGCTTTTGAAAAGTTCTGCTTTTTCTTTTTCACTAGCAGCTACTTTCTTAAAAGAAGTGATGTCTTAGGAGTTGAAGCCATAATTAGAGGTAAATTGCTGTCCTAGGGGAAGGTTTGTTCCATTTCCTAATTCGCTTTCAGTAAAATGTAAGAGTTAATAAAATGTTTTAAGTACACTACATGTTATGCCATTTTATATTCATTTGTTTTGTGTCTCCCAAGTAATATGATGAAAAGTAACCCAATTTATCATGACAAACTATACAGGTAATTAGAACCATGTTTAGATCAAATCCATGACTACACTAAATCTCCATTTAAAACGAGTAACAAATGGACTTCTCAGTGTGTTCAAATGTACCAGACAGCAGAGTTCAGGATACTATGGAAACCCAAAGACACATTTTATGAGTCTTCTTTCAAAAAATTTATATTATAAGAAGTAAAGAGTTAATACAGCAAGTTGTCGCCCTGAAAATTAACTCTTTACTTCTTATAATATAAACTTTTCGGCAACAGCAAGTCTCAGAGAACTAAAATTTCATATAAAAACAGTTTCCAAAGTAGTTATCTCCATTTTGTCACTTTTGAAGGAATTCATCATTGGAGTCAGGCATAGTTGAGTTGGGTTTTTCTGTTTATGTAGATGTAGAAAATGAATAAATGAATGATGTAGATAATGAATGCTGTGGAAGCATTTATGCACACACACTTTTAGCTTCACAATTAGGAATGGTTTTCATCACATTTGATGTGTGGCCAAACCTCAAATGTCCCTTGTATGTTGTTGAAATCTTTCTGTTCTAGAGCTGATGCCAGACTCTGCATCCATCTGAACTTCAGCTAAAGGCTAATAGAAATTATTCTTGCTATTTCAGACACTGTGATCAGATGCAATGGAAAATGGAAATATTTTTTAAGTTCTTCTTGATGACCAAGCTCCATTCCCACAGGACTTTTGCCCCTAGTCAAGGCAGATAAATTCCAGCCTGTATCTGAGTTTTTTCTAACCTGGGGGGCTCTACAGGTGGCCCAAAGTGAATCTACAGCATTCACATCTAAGAGGAGGCAAAAATAGAAACCTGCCTTTCCCTCCAGCACTAATAACAAGAGTTTTCCCTTTTATTCATGTGCTACTGAGTTTGACAGCACATTTATTTCCTTGGCTGCAGACAGAATTCCAGCTCATTTGAAGGTTTGGGGTGGCTTTTGCCAGGTTTGTCCCTCCCAGTGGATTTGCTGAACCCCAGCACGTTCAGGTGCATCAGGAACGTGTGACACAGCAAGGTCAAGGTTTCACATCCCTGAAACTGGGATCTGTGAGGGCAGGGATGTGTGAACTCAGATTTACAGGCTCTCTGTCGAGGCCTGTCCAGAATATTGCTCATAATACTCCCATACTCCATCAATCATCCTTCCACGGGCTTGTTCTAACTCACTTCTCTTAAAAGACAAGAAAAAGAGATATTTACAGCTTTCCATTTGTATTCTTAGCATGAATTGAAGCTTCATAAGCACTGCTTATGGGGTTGATTTCATTTTTTTAACTTGATTTATCATTTTGCTACTTTTTCTACTATTCTAAGCATTGTTTATTGTTGAGACATACAGGTGGAATTACAAACAAAACACAACATAAACACCAACACTAATTCAACAAAGAGAGGAAGATTTATTGAATTAGTGCTGTCTGTTCATTCTTACTCAGCCTGTTATTAATATGAATTTAAATAACTTTAAAGCAATCATCATGGATTCTACATCCTTTAAAACAGGATGCTCAGTGCCCACATAATGCACATTTTTGCTCCTCTTCTTGTCCTAAGTTATGATACACAAGTAAAATCACATTATTAAGATGGAATTAGTTTCTATCTGGCTTTTGTGTGGAATTTGAAAAGTCTACTGTCAGAACAATAAGAAGAAAATTCTCCCTGTAACTAGGGAATTATATCTAGGGAATAAAGGCACAAAAAGAAGATACAAATATTCCCTCAGTCCAGGGTACCCAAACCAAGGAAGCAAACGCTGGTGTTTTCAGCACACCCATAATTGTGTGGAACTTTGTATTCTTATAGCATAACTTAATTGACTTGATGAGCAGTAATGCCATATCCATAAGCACGATCAATTTTCAAAGCTGTGTGCTTGGGAATTAATGAAGATACCACACTCCCCAGGAGGAAAATGACCAGCTATAGAAAATCCTAAATTAAAGGGATTGTATAGCACTATATGTGGCTTGTGCAACAAAGGCAATTCTAATTTATATTTTAGAACAGCGTTCAGCTGTTCTATCAGACAATCCTTTCTTCTTTTTTAACAATGGTGCATTTACATTCCAGCTTCTACAGGAACTGAAACAACAAACAAGTGCACAATGGGTTTGTGTATCATCCACTAATCAGAGTCACTCAATATGAGACAGACAAATCAGTCTTTTCAGGCAAGGTTTATTCTTGTGAATTTGGGGTCTTTTTTTGGAGTATTGGCACTCTGGGTTTTTGATTGGTGAAACTTCTCAATTGTTTTTTCATCATAATGTTCCATTTCCAGCATCAGTTTTGGAGTTTCCAATGCAGTGTTCAGACTTTGCTGCTCAACCCAGCCCAGCAGAACTTGTGGCTAAAGAACTCAGTGCTGGCACATCAATCAGGGTAGGAGAGAACAATTTACAGGTAGATTTCAGCTATCTCTTGTAAAAAATATCCAACTGGGCGTCCCATTCTTATTAATGCTTTGTGGAAGCCATTTCTCCCTACCTTTGTCTATTTTCTTGTCCATTTTCTTCACTAAGCCAGAAGTTATTTTTTGCTAGACTCATTTTTAGTTCAGTCCCTTTATATCCAAAATAGGCCACCCATCCCAGTGTCCTGCCTCAGTCCTTGCTGTTCCTCTCAGTCTGAGTGATAAAAGTGATATTTCATGCCTTCCCATGCTGCCAGAGTACTTTCTTTTGTTTTTTTTTTCCCCATTGACTGGCAGCAGCATCCTGAATTCTAGAATAAAATTAATTTTTCTGCTGAATTTGGTGATTTGGTTGCATCAAGCCCTCTTCAAGTGCAGCTTTGTTATTGTGTAAGTACAATCAGCCTTGGATGTATAAAATTTCCTTATGGCAGCAAAAATTTCTTTTAAAATGGTCTAGAAAATAATGGCTCTACCTACAGTGAATAAAGGCAAATAAATAGGTGATGTAAAAAGCTTAAAACCTTTCCTTGGCACAGAATTTCTCAAGTTAATTAAGGACAATTTCAGCATGAGGAACAACTGGTGGGGCAGTGGGTGACTCTACGATTATGATTTTAATACTTCTTCCCCAATTTCTTTCACATATTGTGGTGACTCATGGAGATTTCCCTACCATGCATTTCTGGATTCAGACCTGGGTTTTGTTTGAAGCTGGAAGTTTGAAGTGGGAAGTTTTGGTTGGGTTTTGGCTGTTTGAAGGAGTGCAGAGGCAGGCTCAGGGTTTGGCTCAGCCCCCCGTTCTCTGGGGATCCAGAGAGCCCAAAGGAATCAGATTCCTCAGGGTGGGATGTGCTGGGGACTGACTGACCTGTGAGAACACCTTCTGAAGGTTCTCATCTCTGCCTGCTGCTTATGAAATGTAATAAAATAAACTTAAAGGGCTTTGAGCCATGGGTTCTATTAAATGCAAAGGAAACAAGAGAAAACACAATTTCAGTGAAAAATGCATCCATAAGTAATTCCCTGGGGACTCGCTATGGTCTGGGGATTAGGTTTGGGATTACTTTCAGAACTTAGCAGTGACTTATTGTGTAATTTTTGGTAAACCATCTAAGCTTGGACTTTTAGGTTTTCTGTTGAGAGCTGAGGTTGATAGTTTTCTGTTACATACGCTTGCATTTGTAAAGCACGCTGTGTCTTTTCCTCTCTACATTAAACCAGCTGCTCCAGGTGCTTTGATTTCTTCTTTTTTATAGGTTTTTAGAACTATATAATTTCTTTTCTGCTCAAACCATTCATGACAAATGTCCTCCTATCTTCTAACCATGGAACAGAATCAGCATATATAAATAAATGTATTTATATATGTATGTATGTGTGGGTGTGTATAGTATTCAAACCAAAAACATAGCTATGTATATTTTGAGTATCTGGGAAATGAACATGAAAAAAAACAAAACAATACAAATAAATGAGTCCCCCACATAAGCAAGGAGAGAAAGAAGGAATCAAGAAGGAATTCAGCCAATTTGGCTTGATTTGGTGTTTGCTGATACCTCTTCTGTTTGGTAACGTGGTGTGTGATCCATCAGGCCTTCCTGGATGGGGTAAGGGAAATAGTTCATTTATTTTTGTGGCTGCTTCTTAATTCTGTTTCTTGGTCATACATTGGGTAAAAGCATGACCTTCCAGGAGCCTGGACCTGTTCTAACTCAGGAACAGGACATTTGTACAATTTTCATTGTACTTTTTTGTACTTTATTGAGCTTTTTTATTTTATTTACAACATACCGGGGGCGTTCCCCCATCGCCACTGTCAGTCTGGGATTGTGTGTTACTGGATACCCAGCCAAAAGCTTGGGTCTGTGAGGGGATAACAGCTGTAAAACCTCGTGTAGAACCTCACGGGGTGTTTGGTTTCCTGAGCTGTGCAGCCTCCTACAAAGCAAAGTCTGGGACCAGAGTCCTCTCACATTTGCCGGTCCCGACTCACCGAGCCGTCCGCTGGGTGCAGGGAAGGAAATTGTCCCTTTTTTACCCAAAGTAATGAAGAATTCATTGCTATTTTACACATCTCATCATTGTAAGCCCACAAACGGCGTGCTGGGTGAACTCAAACACGTCTGTGCTGTTTCTTTATGCTCCTCCTGCTAAGGTAACTTCTGTGTTAATTATTAACACAGTTAACTTAGCAATCCTGCTAAGGTAACTTCTGTGTAACAGGTTGTTGGTGTTCTCTTGGTGCTCGGGTCCCACCTGCACAGCAGGAGCAGCTTTCAGGTATTTCTTGAGGTGAGTCAATAATTCATCAGTATTTTTCATACCCTCTTGCTATCAGTCCACAGACTGGAAGGATTTAACATTTGTCTTGTGCTATTTTCTCCTACATTCCCCTCCATGTATCGATGTCACTGCTCACCCCTCTGTTGAGTATCAGCTGTCTGCCAGGAAAAACTTTCAATTTACTGCAGCAGCATTGCTGAGCAGCTGGAAAATAATTTTTCTAACATGTGGCAGAACAAATTATTGCACAGGAGGGGGTTAATGGAATTGTCTGCCAGAGGAATAAATAATTGAAAGGACATGGATCTACTTATTAGCTTGAGTAGAGGCTTGATGTCCTAAATTATACCTTGTTAGAGGTAGGGAGCCTGTGCTTTGTTTCAGCAGAAGCTGACTTCAGGAAACAGTGTCAGTACACCTGATATTTTTGTGTGTCACACGTATCCTAAGAAGCTGAAAAACTGGAATTTGTAGTAATCCTCACTTAAAATTATGATATCATTAATTTTCTCTATGATTTTTTGCTCTGTTACAATGACACAACAGAGCCAGAAGGGCGGAAGGTAAAGTGCTGTCTCTAAAAACAACGCTACAGATATTTCATTTTGTTCTGCCTAATACTGCTCTTAATGACAGGACTCTGTGAAACATAAACTCCACTCTGGGTTCTTTTCATAATTTTCTTCGTGCAATATTTTTCAAATGACGCAGTTTAAGTGATGTAAAAAACCTCTCTGCTGTTTTCATATTGAAAGCTTAAAATAAACTCCATCATGCAGTATGAATTTGTAACAGTTTTTCTGGAGCTGTTTGTCAAAATGACATGGTTACTTAAAATTTTATTTCTACTTCTTTTTTTACATAGAAACACAGCTCAAAGCTGTCTGCTTAGAAGAATACTTCTTACTCTCTGAAATTTTTATTGTATGCATTTCATAGCAGTACTTGCAAAAATATTCATATGTTTTTCAACTAGGAAGAACGAAGTATGTTTTTGAAATTAAGGGGATTTTTTTGTTGTTTTTAAGGAAAAGAAAATTGAATGCATAATTTTGACGTGCAGCAGAGCAGATAGAAGGCAAGGTATAGAAATTGCTAAACGCATTTAGAGATTGATTTGTTTATAAGGTTATTATATGCTAACATTTGGGCAAAAGGGCTGGATGTTTAAAAGTAAAACAAGTGGCCCCTTGAAAATATGATTATATTCTTCTATGCATCTTCAAGCACTAAAGAATTTTGACAGTCTTCCTGTAAGTAAATTAAAATACAGGTTGCAGGCTTCCAAAATCAGCTCATATAAAAACTGATTTCGGCTACCAATGATTTTACGGAGGCCTTGTGTTCTTCATTCAATCACCTTGGAGCGCCAGCCTGAAGTTAATCCTGGGATTCTGCTGCAGGACTGCTCTACAGCAGAATTACCCATAATTGCCTCCATTCCTGCTGACTGGTTATTTTTGCACCAGTGACTCAAATGAGGCACAGCTGGCCCTCGCGAGTTGGAGTTTAATAACAGCCAATTGTCAGAAAGTAGCTGACGGTCAATGTTTTTGTCTCAAAAAGGTGAAAGGAGCAGTGACAGCTCTCCCCCTCTCCCTGCACTGAACAAGGAGGGATCTTCCTTCTGAAGCTGCAGAAAGAAGGATTTGAGTAAGCTCCTTCCTGGGGGGAAATGTTCTGAGCACTTGCCGTAGTGTTGAGGTGTCTGTAGAAGCCACATGAATATTTGATGTTCTTAACAACAAAGTGCAACAAACCTCCCCTTCATTTTGGTTCACAGGCTTTGTACATTGGCCCAGTAAAACTGGAAAATGGGAATTAGGTTTAAATTGAGAGGGGTGGGCGGCCCAGACAGCAGTGAAACCTTTACATCTGAAATGATCTCGTCATCCAGGCACCACACTAGCCCTTTCCTGCAGCTGTTGGCTGATTTTACCAAAATAATGGCATTGAAATCAGAATAATGAAATATAGAAGTCCACAAGTCAGCCAGAGCAGAGTGTTACTGATGAACAGGGAACTGTCTGGATCTTGCTGACATTTGTTGCTGCTTCAAGCATTTTACATAAAATGGTATCTGATGCTCTTTTTCTCAGTAGAGATGGGAATGTCTTTTGTGGCAAACTTGGCAGGACCTTTTTAAAAGACTTACCCTGAAGATACAGCTCTGTCAAACACAGACTGAAAATATTTCAAGAAATCATCTGCTGAGTAAATCCATGGATTTGTGATGTCAAGTTTCAAGGCAGTGCTTCAGCTGCATTTGGTTGTAACAAAGTGCACAAGCTTTTGTAAAATTCCCTGTTTAGATTCTTGCTGGCTGTACTGCAGCAGGGTGTGCACACCTGATCCTGCATCACAAGTTTAGATCCATTACCGTGTTTGCTTCAGTGCTCACCTCTCCAATTAATATGAAAGAACCCCTCAAAGTTAATTAATGTTGCATCAAAAGAGATCGCTGGTGACAAAAGCCACATACCAAAATTAGTTAAAAGTGGAAATTCTGGTCTCCATTAACTGCCTTAAATCTCTCCTGGAACACCAACAGGGTGCATTCAAAAGCAATGTAAAACACAAACAGGTGTGCTGAAAAGTGTGTGAAATATTTTATACCAGAATAGATGGTGAATCCAAAGATATTTGCTGCTTGTGTCTTTCTTCATTATTTTGTGAGACCTTTAAGAACCACAGATGCCAATGCAGAGACAGAGTATCAAGACATCCCAAGTTGAAAAGAAATTCCCTAGAGCCTATAAATCTATTGGAAGGTGATAACCTAATCACAAGTATACCTGTCAAATCCCAAGGAAAGTGATAAGTAAAACAGTAATTCTATGGGATATGGACTTTTACTTATCTGGCTTGACCTTTCCTCCTGCTCCTTAACCCTTCTGCCCTTCAAGTCTCAAGAAATGGTTGTGTACAAAGAGTGATAGAATTCAGACTCATCCTCGGTGAGCTGGAGGTGTTGAGCACTTCAACACCCCACTGAATCCTTGGCTCACAGAGGATCTGTCTGGAATCCAACACAATGAAATGAGAATAATGTGGTTGTGTTCAGTTGGCCGTTTGTCCTCCTGTGGAAAGGAAGGGTCCATGGCACAACAGCCCCTGCATGATGCTTTGAAGATCAATTTTTGGAAGTGATGTGGCTCAAAAGATGTTAAAGGTGTGCTGAGCTCTGTGCTGCCCTAGTTAGTGACTTTCAGCTTCCACATGAGGTCATCCTGAAATACTGAGGTATTTCTGCACTGCCATCCACAGAGAAATCCAGAGAAACCTGAACAACTGAGAAATAAACAATTGGATCAAGGTCAGGACAGCGAGGGGGTTTGTAGCACCTTTCTTTAGTGGGTGTTGGACCAGAATCTCTGGTGACCTGGTGGATGGCAGCTGTCACTGGAAAGGCTTGGCCAGCTCCATTTAATGAGAACCCTTGTTTTTCACAGACACGCTTAATAAACATTCCGATTAAATTCATGGACCAATCAAGGATCCTAAATGATGGAAAGGATGATTAAATCATAAAATTAACAAAGTGACAGAGAAATTAAAAAATACCTGCAGTCCATAATGATACGACTTTTTATACAAAACTGGCTGTGCAAATCAAGGAGCTGCACAAATTCGACACAAATGTATTAATTTGAAGGAAAAAAACCCAAGCCAGAAATTTTTCTTGTATTAATTAACTTTTATTCAGTCGATAAAATAGCAAAACATGAATGTTTGCATGAGTAGTAGTATTTCACATACAGGAAAAGATGATATTCACTTGATTTAAGCTCTCTAATCAAAGTTTGAGTAGTGGAACTATGAAGTTCTACAGATTCATGGCACTATATTCGTTCTACTCCCATTAATTCAGCAGATACAATGATATAGATATCATGCATATAAGGGACTCTGTATGAAAACCGAAAAATGGATTAACATTTTGTTTTTAACTGCTAGTCAGTCTTGATTTTAAATCCAACATACCACAAATTGCACTCATGTATGAGTATATGAAACTTTTTTGAGTCATAAGTAATTAAAAGTCAGGGAAAAGAAAATTCAGTTATGGACCCAGAAGAGCCCATAAGAAATATTTTGGTTTATCTGTGATTTTAGGGTGAAGAGGGATGTATATATGTCTGTATGTAAATGTCTTAAGGAATGATTAATGGCTATACATATTAGAACAGCACCTGAATTATTTAAAATATATTTGTAGTGAGTTTCCTGGTTTCTGCCTGGCACTTTAGTGAGGTGTATCTGACAATGATTTGTGCTTGTTAGGGGTACTGCTGGATTGGGAAGATGTTGGAGGAGAGATGAAGTTGCAGTGAATTTCTCTTTCTGATGCTTACCTGAACTTCCAATCATATATTTTTATGTGTTACTATTTACTTGCTGGTAGTGACACATCTGGGCTATGAAAGCTGCCCTTGTTAAAATGGGAGCTTGAGTGAGATCATGGGTGAAGCCCAAGAAAAAAAATGTTCAAAGCCTTTTGAATTGCCAGCGCAGATTGCAATCAGTTGAATTTCCACATTTAAGGGAAGGAGGGTGCTCAGCTCATCAGCTGCTGCTGCCCTGGGTTGGTTTCATGAGGATCAGCCTTGCTGAGCTTTCCCTGGCAGCTGGGGCCTTGCCTTTGAGTCTGCTGTGTGCTCTTTATCGGGTGAGAAAAGTTTCATTTCTGGCTTTTATCTCCTCAGTGTGCTTTGGTTATCTCTGCTCCATCTCTCTCCTGGTTCTGCCCACCCAATCCTGCGTGCTGCATTTACCCCAGCTGGGAATTACACCCTGTATTACACCCAGTGGGAAAATTCCATCTATTGTCCACCACAGGTCTCTGTTGTAGATCACCTTCTGTCTGAATAGGGTACTGGCTGTATTTTTAACTTTTTTTTTTATTACTTTGGAGGTTTTTAATCAAAAGACTGGGGTTAAACTTTTGTTAGAATGTGCTCCTGGCCATGGGGATTCTTGTCTGTTCCACTTCTTCTGTCCTGCTGCATCCTCACTGCCAACTGGCTACTCTACCCCTCACACCCCATGTAATTACAATTACAGGAGATAGGGTCATTTGCTACATGTATTTTAACTGTTAGTAAAAAAAATCCCTGAAAGGTTAAACTTGGCTGAGAGGAGGCCAACCCCAAAGTACCTTTCATAGGGATCCAGTCTTGACTCAAAAAATGAGATGGTTTTCCATTTCAGAGAAAAAGAACAAATTCTTTTTTCCCAACAAAGTGGAAATCACATACTTGATGTTTTCCCTGAAAAGTACAGCAGGTGAATAGTTCAGCAGTTATGCTAAAAGACCTCATTAGACAAGCTAATTAAATGTGGCTGGAGCAGGGAGCTCTTTATTTCTGGTGCAGAAGTTGGCTTTTAGTTGACTTATCTTGCAGATGTATCTGTGTGCCTTTTTACATGCCAGGAACTCACTTATCACCAAAAGAATTACAGTGTCATTGTGGAAGCCTTCTTATTCCACAAGGTTTGGTTTAAAAATGTTACTTTATTTATTTTTTACTTTTTATTTTACTTTTTATTTTAATTTTTATTTATTTTTTTATTATATTTATTTATTTATTATGATTTTCTGCTGCAATTTTTTCAGTGCCATCTGCTCTTCAGCTTGCTTTTCTCTATTTTGTTTCTGGTTTTGGGCTGTACTAGAGAGAGCATAATTTTTAAATATTTCTGAGATACCAGGTCAACCTCTGATGATGCACGGTGCAAACAATTGACATTTGCTTGTTCTCCTATTATTACTGCAAAGAGAAACATCCAGAGAGACTCTTAAAAAATGAAATATTTTTCCAGACTCCCCCTTTGGACAGTTCAGACACTTTAGCTTTTCAACTAGAGACCTTTTTAAACTAAATTTATATAAAAGTACTATAGCTTAACCAACATATTTCCAAGGAAGTCTCCTGGATTTTATTAAGTTACAGAAAATCCAAATGACACATGATTATTGTGCTCTTTGCAATTATAGATTGACAAATGCATTTATCAAGTACTTAAGGCCATCTCAGCCATCCACCCATCCACATGGAGGATATTCCTTGTTGTCAGAGGGATAATAAAATAACAGGATTATTGCTATAGCACATTTTGCTTTCTTAAGTGCAAGCTTTTCTCCTCTTAGCTTGATTTCTGATTACCAAAGCTCATTTCATCAGGAGAGACATCTCCTGAACTCTGCACTTTATCTATTTAATTGTGTTTAGGTTTGTGAGGGTAAACTGGATTGCAATTAACTTCCAGGAATAAAAGACATTTTGTGGTTTCCAGTAGCTGAAGAAGGACAGGCACACTCACAGCACCTGTTGGAAACAAACAGCTGAAAGTCCTTGAGACCAGACTTTGATCTTTCCTCTCCTGGAGTCAGCAACGTCCTAAGGGTTCTCCTTACCTCCCCCAGTTTTAACTGGAAAATATGTAAAATTAAATTATTTATAAAAGTGCTGTCTTAAAAGGAATATTCTGTGCTCCAGAACTCTGTTTGTCCAAACCTGAAGTCTGTCTTTTATGACATTTTCAACTAAGGGAAAGTAAAATTAAAATAAGGATGCAGTGAAGTGAAATATATCCATTTATTTGACATTGTAGATTATTTCCACTTACTTGCAAAGTATTTATGTCCTAGAATTGTGGTAACAAATTTTTAAAGACTTTAAGACAGTAAAATCACAGCCTTTGCTCATTTCAGTTTATTTAATTAGGATATAACCTCTAGGGTATTTTTACTACGGAGGCTGTAAGGGATTCAAGGTTTTGCTCAGTATTTTACATTTGACATTAATTCATTAACATTAATATTCTGGATTTTGAAAGCATATTGGGGTAACCTATTGCCCTGACATTTTTTAGGATTTGTCTGTCAGCCAGGATGATGTGGGAGTTGTGTTGAAAGACTTTTTGAATGAGTTTGGATTTTATCACATCTGAAAGCAAAAATTTGAGTTGTTTCTGAAATTGATTGCAAACTATTTTACTGCTGTAATTTTGAGGACAAGGGAAGACTTTTAAACTGTAATGTCCTTAATAGTAGGCAATTAATAAGTAGATAAATTGGGAAGAAAAAATTAATTCGGTTTTTAACAGATTTACTTTTAGTCATTCTCTATCACGATTCCAGAAAAAGCATTAAAAAGCTGACACCATTTCCTGTAATGCAGGTAAGGATAGAATAATCTTAAAAAATACAAGCAGTCACCACTGTTTAATTTTTTTAGCAAATTTATTAATGTATAGAAGATTTTTAAAGCCCTATTCCCAGTATGTATATGGAAATATACTTTATTAGCTTGTCTGGGAGAAGGATGAGTTGCAGCATCAAGTTTATTTTTGAATTTTGGGCCCCTCATGCCGAGAGGGACAATGAGGGGCTGGAGCAGGTCCAGAGGAGGGAACAGAGCACCAGGAGGGGCTGAGGGAGCTGGGAAAGGGAGAAAAGGAGGGACCTGGTGGCTCTGCACAGCTCCCTGAGGTTTGGGGTGTTCAGGGGATGGTCGGGCTCTTTCCCCAGGTGATGACTGAGTGGACAAGAGGAAATGGCCTGGAGTTCTGTCAAGGGAGGTTTCCACTGGATGTTGGGAAGAGAACTCACAGAGAGGGTTGTGGAGCACTGGAAGAAGCTGCCAGGGAAGGGGAGGAGCCCCCAGCCTTGTGCTTCAAGACAGAGCAGGCACTGAGGACGTGGTTTGGTGGTGAACATTGCTGGGGTGCTGAGCTGATGGTCGAAGCTGGTGACCTCCAGGCTCTTTTCCAACCCTTTGGCTCCATCAATCTGGTCCATGGGAACATTGAAATGCTGCTGGGAATGTGTCTGAGCAGTTCATTGAAAGCCTCTTCCTTCAGCTCTGGGTGGTTTTAGCCTCTGCACCTTCAGATGTACTGGCTGTTGTGGTGCTTGAGGGAAAATGTTATTGTCACTTCTCGAGGGCCTGGCACTGTTAACAGATTCCTCAGCACAGTGCAAGAGAAATAAACATTCCCACTCCAACAAACTTTTATTCCATATGTTAACAGCTTCCTGAACCCATATTTTCTTTCTACTTCACTTTCTCAGGGATGATCACACTCTACAAAAGGATTCTTTCTGAGAGTTGAGGCTTCCCTGCTCCTGGTGTGGCTCAGAGTGACCCGCTGTGTTTATTCAGTGTGACTCTGCCAGGTTGTGAAGCATCATTTACAGGTTAAGTGCACTTGTGCTTGAAATACAAACATTTTTTGATGCTTCTTAATATGTTCTCTCCCTGGGACTGGTTTTGATAAAATATGAAGCTGCCATGGTTACAAGTGCCCATTTGTGTAATCAGATGGTGGCACCTTCCTCGTTCAGTCTTTGAGCAGCCTGGGTCATCTGTGAGTTCTGCTACATTTTCTGTGCAAATGGCAAGCTGCAGATTTTGCTTCTTGCAGCTTCCTCTTTCATTGTCAGTTTATACATTTCATGAGGTCAAAAAAGGAATTACATAGAGAGAACAAAATATGTTTGTTTATCAGCTAGAAAAACAGTTTATAAAACCAATAAGTCAATATTTTCGTTCAGGTAGAAGCAGAAACAGTCTGTGTAACCCATCTGCATTTAGAGAATAACTATACTTTTGAAGATCAGTGAAATGTCAAAAACAAAATAAAATATATATATATATATATATATATATACAGTATTGAAAATACCCAGTGTCAATGCTTTGCTTGAGACACTTCAGGTTAAATGTGGTTTCGGTGATTATATTGATTATTTTTGACTTTTATTTGAATTTAAATTTATTTAAGTGTATTTTTAGTACCATTCTTCCTTTCAAAAAGGCATCTTGTGTTTATCAACAGAAATAGAAGTATATTTGTTAAATGAATATCTTATCTAGTAACTCAGTAGATTGAGAGGCTGCCAACTTTGAGATGTTCATGTATGTCTGTATCACTGTAGCCATTCCTGGTTATGATCATCTTGTTAATTCTGAATCCAACTTTTGCTTTTGTCTCCTGTTTGGCTTGCCAACTGAATGCATTCATCAAAAATAATTTAGTTCCCTATTGAAAGCTTTTATAAAATGTCCAATATTGTGTGAGCCCAGCTTTCTGTGAATTTCCACCAATCCAGAAATGTTCACTTGAAAAAGCTCTGAAGACTATTTTTGCATCTTTGTTAATTCAAATTATATTCTTCCTGCATCATCATCCTGATATAGCCAAGAAAATCTTAAGACAAAACATGCTTTTTTCATGATTATTGAAAGGAAACATTTTTGTTGAAACCTTATATCTTTGTAAATATCAGCAAGGTGTGAAGATGTGTACTCACTCTTCAGAAGTCTCCTTTGTTAAGCTTTTCTCTTTACCAGCTGCATCACCTTACAGTAATTTTCACACATGAATATGTATCACTTTCTCTCTTTACACACTGTTTTATCAAGGGTTTCTTTTCTCCAGAATCTGGAGACTAAAGGAAGTCTGGAATAAGATAACCTTTTCCTCTTACTCAAGATCAAATCCTCTATAAAAACCTGATTGACTTTTTTGGGTAGGAGCTAACACTATATCTGTATTTTTCTTCCTATTTGGTTATTTTTGATGAGAATTGTTATGTTTTCTGACAGAAACAAAGGGGACCTGCAGTGCATTAGAGGGAAATCTCTCTGGAATGTCTCATTTTGTCAACAAAGAAAATATTTCCTGAAAAAAAAAAATCTCTGAGTTGCTCGTGGTTCATCAAACATTCTTCTTGTACCTTCCCCCCTCAACTTTTAACTGCTTAAGAGATTCATCATCCAAACTTTATCTGGAAGCACAGCCTTGCCACTGTTTATCCTTATGATCTCCAATTCCCAAACAGCTAATCTTATTAAACACCGTTTCTACGTGCCAAGAAACCTTGTTTGTGTTTGCCAAGCCTCGGAGAAGAAAACCATTCCTCATGTAAGATTTTGTGACAATAGAGACTTGTTAGAGAAATCTGCTTGGTTCCCTCTCCTAAAGGTACCTGCAGTTTTGTCAGAGGAGGAAGAAACACACAGAAATAATGTAGGTGGTTAATGTTAATTTTTTACATCTGCCACTGCTTTTCCCAGCACATTTTAAACATCTGCTGAAGATGGAGTTGTCCATACATGATCTCTTTCTTTAATCATGTTTAGTTGTGTTCTCACATCCAGCAATGGAAAATATGTTTAAAAACGTATGGGTTTTTCCAAGCTACAGTTCTTTATTCAGAAATTTCGTCTTTCTGTAGAAAAAGCAAACTCCAATATCAGGAGTCCCAAAAGTTTTTTTCTTGAGTCACACAAATACTTTTTTTAAAGGTTGTACATCCTTGGATAAGCATCTGGTTTTTACAGTGCAAACAATGATAAAGAAAGCAAAAGCTTGAATAAATCCAGCTACATACCACACAAAATGTCAGGGCAGCTAAAAGAAAGTTCCAAACCTTCAGAAGCTCTAGTGCTAATTTGATGCCTTTGTGAAGAATATTTTAATAGGAAGCTTCAGACTGTGACAAATCAAGTGTCTGTGTAGTAAACTGGTTTTTTGGTTGGCTTTTTTGCTTTTTATTTTTTTTTTTTTAAAGTACTTTATTAGGTGTAACTCTGCATAGGTGTGGGTCTTTTGAACTGTCATTTAGAGGAGAAAATGAAAACACTTTGTTATTGGAGAGCTCTGCTCCAGGTGCTGGTGGTTGTTACTGGATACACGAGATCACAAGGTGTTCACTTGGGGCAGGGAAGTCATAGCTGATTTTTTTGACATAATAAACTTGTTTCAGATCACAGAGTGAGGCCAGTTGGCTTCAGCAGCAAACTGATGCCTTTCCTGCCATTTTGGTGTGGTGTAGAACAGACACCCAATAATGCACAAACAGCATATTTTAAGTTGTTGGGGTTTTTTTCTGATTTATTTGGAGTATTTTTTTATTTCAGTCTACAGTGAAAGCGAAAAAAAGATAGAATCAGAGCAAACAAAACTGGATGGTTTCTGATTATAATCATAATTTACTATTTGAAGAGTAAGCTGCTCAAATCAAAATAACTCTTGACTGATTTATAATAAAGGAATTTGGAACGAAATTTTGTTGGTAGAACATTAATAAAAAGAACAATACAATTAACACTAAAAGAAGAAAATACAAGCTGTGCATGATTGTTTCCAGATTCACTCATGCAACAGAAATCAGCAGCTCCTTGTCCTCTGTCTTTAACTCCATGCCCTGGCACTTGGGACATGTTGAGCCAAGGTGAGGATTTTAGTTTAACATGGTTTATGGTGATGTTTTAAAATGCTCTGTGGAAAATATTTTCTTGATGTTTCAGTCAATACCAGATTAAGAACTGGGAATTAATGAGAAGCACTTCTAAATGTTTAATCCTTTGGGAGTTACACGGTAGAAGTTGTCCAACTTTTACCTTGAATCCAAGAAAACTCAGGGACAAGTAATTGGGGCATGGGTGGGATTGCTGATTTTAGATTAGTAAGACTCAATAGATCAGCTGGGATTGAAATCCAAGCACAAAATCAGTCTCGTGTAGCAGCTGTAAAGGTACCAACAGATCCCTGACAGGACAATTGCTCAGAAATGGATAATCAGGTGGGTACTCAGCAGTAGCAGCAGAGCAGGAATTTCCCAGCCCCAAATCCAGATGGTCTTTGCTGGGAATTCTTCATGTCCTCTAGTCAAGGGTGAGCACTGCCATTGAACCACACCTCCACTGGTTTAAAGTCTTTGGCTTCAGGTTTGTGACTTTTACAGTCCAGAGTACAACACAGAATGAGCAGAGCAAATCTGAATCATGGTGAAAAAAAAAAAACAAGTGAGGAACTCAAGAGCTGAGAAATGAAAAAAAAACAAAAACACGTCCCCTGAGATTTCCTGTGGGGAGGAAGTGGAGAAAAGGGGAGCTATTAAAATTATTATTAATTTTATATAATAATTATATTATTATATAAAATTACCATTAATTTTATATAATAATTATATTATTATACTTATAAATAAAATAAATATATAATACTGATATCATATTATAATATATATATATAAATATATTATTTATATATAATAAAACTATTAAAATTATTACCAAAAGAACTTCAAAAGGACAAATTTTGGGTTTGATGCAAACAACATGGGATGAGTTTCATGTAAATTTCAGGAGTGTTGTAAGTGGCTCTCGCTTCCCACTCCCACACACGTACACGGCACCCTGTTAGCTCTGACTTCATAAGCTCCAGAAAAGGCAAAGTATTTGTCTCTATGGTGGTGGCAATGTCTATTAATGTTATCTTTTGTGATTTCATCTTCTCATAATGTCTGAGAGCCCTGCTCTAAACTAGCAGCCTGTGATTGTGACTGGTGAGATAAAAATTTCAGCGAGATAGAGAAAACTCACGCTCCTGCGTGTGACAAATTGCAATGACAAGGCTGTGTTGATAGCAGCTTATGATGTGAAATGAAATCACAACCACAATGCCATAAAGATGTGTGCTTAGGGCATCTTTAGAGAGCTCCAAGAGAAAGAAGATATGGTCACAATGTCTGCTCGGTGCTGCCTTCCTTCCCTGCACTTCATTTTATTACTGGAACTGGCCAGGACTGCTCAATAAAAATACTTCATGCATTTCAGGCTTTTTTTCTTATTTTTTCATGGCTTTGCTGGGTATCTCTATTCCAGCTCCTGTATAATGGATAGAACCAAGATCTGAAAACTGGCTAAATTCGTTATACAAATACAATAATTGCTGGAATGTTCAAGATAGCCATTTGATTTGATTCCTTTGATTGGATGAATGATCCAGCTGAAGAATGGGCAACAGAAAAGGAGAAATAACAGCAGTTACAGAATTCATTCCTACTCCATGAAACTCTGGGGAGTTGCATCAATTTCTTTATTCATATTAACAATTCATAGGACTGACAGTAGAAGTAACTGTGGGAATCTCTTCTGGATATCAAGGGTAAAAATCAGTTGCTTAAAAATCATCAACTAAAACTATTTTTTAATCTTAAAGACAGCTTTGTGGGGCTGGCAGGTCAGGGGATGGATGGGATCCCAACATTCCCCTGAAGAGGCAGCCAGAGGATGAAATTGTAAAATGGCACAAGAATCCTGTGCTTTCACAACAGAATTGCTGAATACCTTCATGGTGACCTTCATGGCAGCCAAAATCTGGGATTCTGGGAGGCAAGAAATGGTCTCTAGGAATGGCAGGAAACAGCCATTGAAAAACTGAAAATAATAGGATTCAGGATTTCTGTAATTTTTAATAATCCCAAATGTTGTTAAGCCCCTAAAGGGAAAAAAGAGTCTCCAAATCTGGATTTACATTTGGAGGTGATATCCTTCCAGTACAGAGAAATGTGCACTCAGAGGACAACTGTAGATATCCTTGAAGTTATTTTAGCTTCCTGATATGATCTACTAAATAAATTACTATTCAAGAACTGAGTTTTCAGCTTTCTGAATAATTAGATCAATAAACAAACAGGGGGGAAGTTAAAAAACTAGAAAATAATTTCCACACAAGACCTATACAGGAACAGTGTTCATAAATATTATTTTATTTATTCAGTTGGTTTTAGGGTTTTTTTTCTTAGTATTTTTATTCTAATTAAGTACCATTCAAAGGGTAATTATCATTTACCTCCTCTACAGCTGATGTAGAAGTTGATTTGCTTGCTGAGATTCAGACATGCTCTGCTTCTATTCAAAATCTGGTTTTGTCATTGATTTCTGAGCCATCACACAACTAAAACAATAGAAATCATACTCTCAATGAAGAGGGAAGGGTGCAAACTAATAATTACCATCAACAGGTTTTGTGCAGGTGATCAAACAAGCAATAACTGATAACAGTGATGCAAACTATATTTTCCACCAATAGGTGCCAGTATAAGCTAATTAAGCTAAAGTATATAATGACAGGTGTAAAGGAGACATAAAAAATATATATTTTAAAAAATCCAACAAATTCCCTTTGTAATTTATCCTTTTGGGTGGGGCATAACCTTTCTTGGTTAGGTTGCTCTGCCCCTTCCCTCCTTCTCTCCTCTCCAGTACAGCTGAATAGGAGCAGCCCTTGCTTCTGTTTCTAGCTCATAGATTTTGTTATTTCTAAACCATAAATTCATGAAAGGTCCTTATCAGGTAAAATTTAGAGGGAAGAAAAACAGCAGAGAGTGATACACTACAGCTCAATCTTGCCCGTGCATGTTTCAGCAGCTGGACCTAATTTATAGGAAATAAATATTTACTGTGGAAGAAGAGAGTTAAATATCACTGCAGTATTTCTTTAGTCAGATTTTCCTTTTTAAGCATTAAAGGTATACCTCAAACCTGGCCTCACAGACCATGGTGAGGCAGCCCCACGTGAGTGTTTCGTGGGCAAAGCTATGGAGTATCACTCTGCATCATTTTTGTGCAACCTTCCCCCTGTTTGGTGCCCTGTTGTAGATATCTGTAGCCAACCATGTAATTTAATCTCGTTCCTATTCAGTCTTAATGGAGAGATGACCTTTCAGCAGATTAGAATTGATTTGTTTATAAATCTGCTAGTCTTGTCAAAGCTTTGTTGTTACAGACAATAATTTTGCTATCATCTGCCTGATACTTATCAGTATGTCATAGCAGCTGTAATAACTTCTCTTTTTTTTTAATTTTCTTTTTTTTAGCTCTTTTTTTTTCAACTTTTATTGGAGCCACCTTCTCCAAAGCTTGGACAGTGTCACTGGTGAAGGCTTTCTCTCCCTACCATGTGAAATGTCACTTTCCTCCCCTTTAATTTCTCCACTCCACTCTCATTTTAAGTGTGCTGAACAAGGCCAGATCAAAAAGAGAATATGAAGAGGATGAACTTGTCAACACCAGCAGAGTTTTTCATCCCAAATTTTGCTTTCTTTTCAGTTGGCATGGTTGTATCAGAGTTGTGTTATCTGTAGAGACTCTGCTGCTCCTGTAGAAATTCAGATTGTGTCATTGCTGTGGCAGCCAGCAGATTGAACCCTTCATCCATTTTACAGCCTGTCTTCACTTCCTCAGGGCTCTTTGGGTGGGGATCTCCTCTGGGTTTATTTTTACAGCAATTGAATAGAACCTGTGACAATACTCTTGTTCTCTGTGGGCTGCTTTTGCAAGGAGGGAACGAGATTCACTTCCCAGATTTAATTGGAAGCACGGCATTAATTACTTTGCAGCTTTTTCAGTGCTGATTGTGAGCTTCATGTCACACCAGCCCTACAAGCACACAGGTGTTTGCACAGAAAGGCAGATTTGGAGAGTTATTTAGCTCAGATATGCTGAGGAACATCCTGCTGGTGGCAGCAATAACTTACATTTAACTTGTTCGGAGTTGTGAAGGTGACAGAGCTCCTTTGCAGCCTGTGTGCAGTAATGGGCTCGCTGTGCACTTGAACGCTCTACATTGATTCTTATCTCTTAATAGCTATTTAATCCAGACTTAAAATCACACATTGGGTGTAATGTACAGCTAATATTTTGCACAAGCTGGCAAATCTGGACTGAATATATGCAGAGATATGCCAGGGATGTTTGTAATTCCAGAAAAATTACCCTGTTTCTGGTGTTCAAGGGTTTGGGGGATTCTTTGGTGGGATATTGTTGGGGGTGGTTTGGTGGTTTGGTTCATTTTTATTTGTGCTATTTTTGTTTGTTTGATTTGGTTTGGTTTTAGGCTTTGTTTTGGTTTGAGATTGTGTTGTTGTTGCTGGGATTTTTTTTTTTAGGAAGAAACACAGTGCCTGTGTGTTCTTCAGGGTGCCGTAACAAAACATTTATGGTTTCCCCACTCATAACATATTTTGGATACTGATGATACAGCTCTTCTTAGAAGAAAAAGTGACTGGTTGATCATGGGGTGAGTTGCACAAAACCATCCAGAGAAATGCCAGGGGACACACATTTTAACTCCAGTTTGGGCTGCCAGCAGTAATTGCTCACAGAGGCCAATGGGCTGAGTGTGCACTAAGCAAATATTCAAAGTAAAATCAAGATGGTTCTTTTAAGGTTAAAACTTCCTCAGACCCCATTTCTGTACCTAAAGGGGCTACAGGGAGTGGAGAGGGGCTTTGGACAAAGATCTGGAGTGTTAGGACAAGGAGGAATGGCTCTGAGCTGAAGGACAGCAGGTTCAGATTGGATATTAAGGAAAAATTCTTCCCTGTTTGGGTGGGGAAGCCCTGGAATGGATTTCCTGGAGAAGCTGTGGCTGCCCCTGGATCCCTGGAAGTGGCCAAGGCCAGGCTGGACAGAGCTTGGAGCCACCTGGGACAGTGGAAGGTGTCCCTGCCATGTCACAGGGTTTGAAAGAGATGATCTTTAAAGTCCCTTGCAACCCAAACTTCTCGGTGGTTCTGTGCTCTGTGTGTCACTCTATATCACACCACAATGCACTGCTCCACTGCAGTGCAGGACCTGCTGCTGCTGAAGCTGCTTTTGCACAAAAACATCCCAAGATCCCAGCTGCTGATGTTTGCAGGGGTTCTTTGTGTGCTGCAGCCCCCACTCTGAGGCAGGGGGATGGATCTGAGCCATCCACAGCAAATCCTGGCACTGACCCCTTGGGAAGTGTTTGTTTGGGCTGCTGAGGAGCAGATCCCTGCTTGGCAAAGGACAGAGTCCAGACAGAACGGGCAGACTGAAAGCAGCCACCCCCAAAATGTTAATGAACTGCCATAACTATTTTAATTTCAACCATCTGTACTCAAAATCAAGACAGGCTACCCAGAAGAACTCTCAGCTGGGGAAAATCTAGATCAGACTGGAGCACCTGGGCTCTCAGCGAGCTCTGGTGCCAGTGGCTTTGTCACGATTGTCCCCTCCTGGGTTCTAATCCCAAATGTTAACTCTGCTCACGTCTCAGAGCGAGGCACAGCCTTGTGTTCCTGCTGAGCACAGTGGGCTGTGCACAATTGCATGCGTAGGTGTAACTTTAGCTCACTGTCCTTTCACTTCCAGGAGAAATGATTCCATTTCTGCTCCTCTCCCTTCTCTTCCAGCTCTGCCACAGATTGTTCCAGGTTGCTACAGGGAGGAGATGAAGTTGTGCTTCACCAGAGAATGTCTTTTTGTTGTTCTGTTTGTCACCTGGCTGGGAGTTTTGTCCACTTATTTATTCCCCTTCTACCACCCCCCAGATTAAGTTAGGCAAAACATTTCAGTTTGCAATGATGGGGGTTGTTTTCCTCTCTAGTTGCAAAGAAAAAAAAACCCAGTTTTCTCATGTTAACACTTACAACATCCCAAGACTTTTAAAAATGATGCTATTTTTAATAGAATAACTGTCAAGTCAGTAAATTAAGCCAGAAATTGTCCCCTACATTTTATTTGTAGAGCCACAGGATATAGATAATGTATATTTTATGGCAGTATTGTACAGAACCTCCTGTATTTCCACATCTCTACACAAAGGCAGAGGTTGCAAGGCTGTGTTGGACAGCTGAAGAATTGATGTCGTTTAACTTTCATTCAGCACTTTCAAAACACTACAGAATATTATTTCATAAATGTTTTGGCATCCAGGGGTCCAATACAATCTAATGGATGACATAAATGTGTTGCTTTTTGTCTGAAGTCTTCCAAACTTGTAAATATTTTCTTATCTCAAGGTGTCAATGCCTGTTATTTCCTTGTCTTTATTTTGTTTTCTCAAATATGAGTTTGTGCACCAGAAATTATTTTATTGTGTTTCTATTCCATATGTCATACTGAACTGAAGATAGGACACTTCTGGAACTGCTGTTCATTTGTGTCTGTGTCACTGCACTTTGCAAAGATGTTTGCACAGGAAGTCTCCCTCTGCTTTTTTATTGTGGAACTAGAATTTATTTTTTTTTTGTGTCCTGAATGAATGACTAAAACATTTCCCCACCCAATATTTAGCTACTGTTTTTTCCCTCAGTGCTTATTTTTGTGCATGAACATTTAGCATATTTGGCTGCAAAGAGAAAGGCAAATACAAAGCACATGAGGGCTGATTTTCTGCATTGTCTGTATTCCCAGCCAGCTATGTCAGCCAAGATCCATGCCTAAAATAAACACAGTTATTTTTATTGTTCTGGATATCTTTTTCAGTGTGTACACTGAATAGTGACAAAATTGTTTGCTTTGTTGTGAACATCAGTCCATGGATTCCCAAACCCTCCCAGCAGACGTGGCAGGGAAGGGGAGGCAGGGATGTTCTCATCTGCTGGGTTAAAAGCATTTGGCATTTGGGGAACCAACAAAAACACAGCACTGAGGCTGGGCCCCACAGGCTCTGCCATTTTATCTTTCTCAACAGTCTTCAGCTAAGGAATTATTCCAGAAGCAAAGGCTCCTTGATGTGTGGCCAATTGGTTTTTTCCTAGGGACAACTCGTGTTGTTCACCGTGTCAAGCTGAAGAGCTGCATGTGCTGAGGCAACAGGCTGCCCTCAATTCCCCCTCAGACCACAGAGGCTTCTTTAGCTCTCTGCTTTTAATTCAGGCCTTTTAAACTATAAACAAATTAAGGGAAAACTGTTGTAACCAAGCTGGAGCAGTGAGTTTTATGACCTTCAAAGAAACTGCTTCGTCCTCAAAGTGTTTGGGTTTTTTTTAGGTATTGTCTTGTGCTGTCTCCATCATCTTACCTCAACAACTGAAAGTTTATTTTTCCCAGGTTGTGCTGAGTACTGTGTTCCATTCCATAGCTCTGTTCCCATCCTGACTGATTGGAGCTTGCAGACATGAGTGACAGTCCCAGCTGTCTTTGGGATTCGGTGGAAATAAACTCTCTGGAGTACCAAAACCGTATCTGACTTGACAGAAAGTAGAAACTTTGTGGGAAGTTGGATGGTGCAAGGTGGAAAGGGAGGTGTGAGCAGTTGTTTTTCTGTTTTTAAGCCAGAGTTTGGCCTAATTAAATTCTTAAAGTATTAAATGTGGTACAGTGTGCTGTGAAAGAACTCTAAGGATACACTGACAATGTTAGAGAATCCGAGTTGGTAACTTGTCAGTGTCAGACCTTTGAACTGATTTGGTTTTGTTCTTCAGCTTACAAAGCACTTTCTTAATTAGATTAGCCTGCCACAGGCTCTTGGCAAATTCCAGCTTTAGTGGCAATGAGAACAAACACAATTAATTAATCCATACATAAAAAAGGAAGGAATAAATGGTTCGGTTACCCTGGCAGGAAAAACTTTGCTGTAACCTCAGAATCTCACTGGCATATGTTACAGCTCTTTTCTGCAGCCATGGGTTAGGAAAATGTGTCTAGTGGAAAGCATGAAAAACTTTGACATATACTTCAAAATTCACTCTTATTTATAAAATTGCAATCCAGCTGCTTATTTTTCACTTACAAGGGTTACAAATTTTCCAATTCAGAAAGACAAAACTGGCCTCAGGAGCACCTTGTGTCCTTATTACAAACATTTAAAGTTGGCATTAATATTTATTTCAGTAATGTTGCTTCAAAGTATGGTCTGATGTTTTAATTTTGCGTGACATTTGAGGAGCAGCATAGTCTAAGTGATTTTCTGTAAATACATTGACTTTATAGTATTAAAGACTTTATTCTTTGGTGCAAGTTAATAGCACTGTTACCATGGAACACTTATTCCTTTAATTTCATGTAAATTTAAATTTTATGATGTTTGCTTCTCCAAGATGATATAATCCCTTTCTATTGAAAAGAATCACAATTATGCAAATGATGATATCCAAGGAGACAAGCAGCAATTAACTGCAAAAGACAGGCTGTTACCAAAAGAGTTTACTCTCAATGAACAGAACAGGACCTCCTTTAAAATAAACCTTTATTTAAAGAAATCAATTTGGCATAGTTTCTAAAAGAAAGAATTCATTCAGACAGAAGTTTCTAGTCTTAGCAGAATGTTCAGTAATATTTTGAGGGTTTTTCTTTGACTCCAAATGCATTATTTCATATACAGAACATGGAGAGCAGAAAGCTTCAGCATCACTGTGGACTCTGCTTTGCATCCAAGAAAGTCCCAAAAATATTTGTATTTCTCCAGGAAGCTGTTAATGAAGCAAAATAATGACCTGTGAACAAGAGGTTCTGATGGTCTTTGAGCAGCCTGGTCTGGTGGAAAGTGTCCCTGTCCATGGCAGGGGTTGGCACTGGAGGACCTCCAAGGTCCCTTCCAGCCCAAACCATTCCTTGATAGCCACTGGTCACAGCTCTGGAAATGTAAAATTATGCCCAACACACGCTGTGGGTTAATACCAAGCTCCCTGGAGCAGGCCTGGATTTGGATCCAGCCGCGTGCTGTGCGTTTCTCTCACGCTCCAAACAATGCCACGGTCTCCCTGTGCTTTGGAATGTGCTCTAAAATGTCCACAGGTGGCTTGAGGACATGCTCAAGAGCCATCTCTCCTTGGAGAGCTTCCCTGTGCTCGATGGGAGAGTGCTGCTGCTCCAGCCATGGGCAGGAATTGCAGCTGCAGGCAGTGGATGTGCTGTTCTCTGCTAGAATTAACTTTGTTCTTCCTGTTCCCCACGTGGAGAACCGAGCAATGTTGGAGGAGGAGGAAACAGCAGCTGCTTTCTGGAGAATGGATCTTTCTCCTCAGTAATTTTGATACTCTGAGGTGTTAAGGAGCCTCAAGGGAGATTGAGAAAGGGAAAACTGGAGGTGAGATTTGACTGGGTCAGAGGGAAAGCAAAGGGTGTCGGAGATTAAAGCTCAGCACAGCTACAGGACAGGGTCACACATGAGCTACCAAAATCCTGTCACTGCAAACCACAATGACACACACAATACCAGGTGTGCTTTTCCTTACAGGTAACAGCTGTGAATAAACTCTGGGACCAGGGCTATATTGTCCAAGAAAAAACACTGCTCTGTTTTCCTCCTCCACTTTCTCTTCCAGAGACTCAGCCAAGGGAGCAGCCTGGGCAGGGCTCCATCAGAATTCAGGGAGGGTTGATGCTCCAAACAGAGTTGTTAGAGTTGTGCAGCAGCTCAGGAAGGTCTCGTGCCTGCCAAGAGCCTGAAGAGTGTCAATGGATTCTGTGTGCTTTAAATCACCAGAACTGCCAGAAAGTTTCGTGGCTGCAATTAGTGCACCTGGGAAAATACTTCCTTTAGTGGCTTTACCTCAATGAAAATCAAAGATTAAATGAAAAGGAAAATAGGCTTCAGAATTTGTCTGCTAACTGCAAAGCAGAGCGATGTCGTCTTATGCATTCTATTTGCACTTCTCAAAACATTTTATAACATAAGTAAATAACATAAAACATATTTATATATAGATGTGATAAACATAGTATCACATTTAATAGGTGGGTCATCACTGAAAATAGAGATATCCTGTAAACTCTGTTCTGAATGCCTTCCTACACAGGGTTTTTATCTGTAATTGTAGCCACAGAGCTATGAGGTTGTGTGCTGGACAATTACCTGGCCTGAACATTGAACAGAGACAGTGTCAACCTGGAATTGCACAGCTCTTTGGTTTTACTTTGGGTTTTGTTTTGTTTTGTTTTTTGTTTGTTTTTTTTGGAGTGTTTTTTTATCAGTTTAAGGGGGTTATTGTTCCCCATTCCTTAGATAAACTCCAGATTGTCAGAGGATTACTGTTCTTTTAGAGCTGAATGTCAGACAAGTGCCAATAACGTGGGTGATGTATTTCCTGGGCTGGGGTTAAGGTGCAGCTGTGAGGACCATAGAGAGGAATTTCAGAAAGTTCTTGACACTGCAAAAAGGTTGTAATAAACTGTGCAGGAGCAAGGTAAAATTGGCATTTTCAGTGCAGTGTTGTCAAGTCACAGAAAGGTGTTGACCTCCAACCATCAATTTTAGCTACGTTCCTTCTCTGTGCTCCCAAGTGCTTTGCCCCAAAGTTGCCAATTCCTCACAGCTGCCATTAAAACCATTCCAGCTCAGAAAATCTCCATGAAATGCAGTGATCAAATTTTCTTTGATGAATATTGTGGATGAGAGGTGGGCTTGGTCATGTCTTTTAAAAGTATTTTGGATATCACGTGGGATAACAACTAGAAAGGTCAGGGTGGAACAGTTAACCAGAAAAATCCACCTAAATGTAGCTCAGATTTGGCTTTCTCAAAAAACAGATTTTTTTTTTTTTTTTTAATTTTTTTGGTATTAACTAAGTAAACCTCAAGCAAACTGATTGAAAAACTGAGTTTCAACAGGTTGGAACTCACTCTGTTTATTCTTTATTAATGAAAAATCAACCCCCAGGCAGAAAGGGAGCGCTGATGATGATCACTTTGTAATGCCTGTACAGCAAAATGAGAAAATCAGCAATCAGGGTACGGCACAGGCTGAAGGAACAAAAGCTTCTCTTTCTGTTATTGCATTGCCTCAAAGAATATTGTTTTATCTTCCTGTTTATTTATTTAAGACTGAGTGTGGAGGACTGAAACCACTTGCAATTAAATAATGAACATTGGAGAGATTAATATGATTCACAGAAAGACACCGGGTAATTTAAACATAATTTGAGTTTTTAACTTAATATATTCAATTATGAGGAGTCTCTGTGTAAGTTTTGTATGGAGATGTATTTAAAGTGCTACAATTTTGATAAAACATAAAACATAACTGTAATAACCCCCCAAAAACAAAACAAATGAGCCAAAAACAAACCTCCTCCAACTCTTTGTTAAGTAGAAAGGCAACTTCACCAATCAAGTGAAGCAGGCTGAGAAGGTTTTTCAGAAGGAACACAGTTTATGAGAGAAGCTGAGAAAGAAGCCAGATATGAGGATGAAATATTGAAGAGATGGAACTCTTTTTTTCACATTTGATGCCTCAGTTTCCCAAAACAGGCATGTTTCTGAAATCCAAGGAATTTTATAAGGGGGTTCTTGGAAATTCGAAGCTCAAAACTTTGTATTGTTTTTGGATGTAAAATATCTGGTTACGATACCAGCTCTTACTTTGGGACCAAGAATAGTTTTTCCATTTGTTTATAAAGCCTTTAGGAGGTTTTTATAGCAGAATCTCCCTGGAGATCTGAGTTTAGAAGCAGTGAAGTGGTTAATGAAAGGGGCAATGCTCACATGGCACAGGCTTTAGTGGAAGGAGCAGGAGATGTCAAAGATGCAGGGGTCCCTTGGGAGGAGTTAAAGCAGAGACAATTTGCTGAGCTGACACCGGAGCATTTCTGGTTCTCTGTTCAGAGGAGATTTGGGGAGCTTAATGGGACAGACAGAGAAGATTTCATGGAGGGTTACTGGTGAACTCACTCCAAAACACCTCCAGATGATTTAAAAGTCCAGGCTTGGCACAGATGAGCTGAGATGAAATCTTCTGTCTGATCTCTCAACTGTCCTTTCTTGAAGTAAAAAGATTTTTTCCCTTTAGAACTACTGTCAGCAAGTTTTATCCCCTAACCCTGGGAAACAGGCACCAAAACCTGCTGGAGTTAAGGATATCCCTGTATGGAAACATCCTTGATACTTATTATAGTGAATGTTTGAAGGAATGAGTCTGTATAAATAAATAATGAAAAATTAACCCCCCTTCTCCCTCCTGCTACCCCAAGTGCTGTTAGAGTGGGGAGCAATGAACTTCTTGTATTCTGTGCAACACTTCAGTAATTTATTTACTATTGAGAACTTACCCTTTATAAAACAGTACAAAGCACATATTTGTGTTTCATTATCTTATCTAGACCGAATGGTTTATTTTTATTTTTACCTTAAAACAATTAAAAAAAAAATGCTACAACGATTTGCTTTTGAAAATTATTCTAAAATAAGAATATGAGCTACCAGACATTCACCATTTTCCCCATTTATCTTACCTGACTCTTATATGTACAGCTGAGAAGGAGAGCCAGGCTCTTTAGGTGTGGCCAAACCCAAAAATGTCAGGATTTGAGAGGAATTTCTTTCTCAAATCCAGTATTCCTAGGTGCTTATTCTTACCTGTTTATAAAGCACACCTAATAAATGCAGCCAGGCAAAACCAAGCCAGTGTTGAAGGCAGTGGTGCAGAAAAGCACCAGTGTAAAGCTGGAGAAAAAAAACCTGAATTTGAGAATATGTGGTGGATACAAAGTTGTGTGAAGCTGGGAGGTGGGAAAAGGAAAGTCAAGGAAGGTGAGGAGAGGCAGAATAAATAAATCCTGAGTATAACCTGAAAATGTTTCCAAAAAAGAGAATCTGCAACAGTAAAAATTACATGTGTAATTTAAAATTTTAACTAAAAGAAAATTAGAAATAACATTTGAGCTTAAATTGATACACTTTAAATTTTTTTTTTTTCTTTTGGAGGCAAATAGAGCATTTATGAGTTTTGTATCAGTGTCTAAAAGAAGAAGGAACTTCTAAACTCAGTGCATGCCCAGTCATTTCTTTCAGGCTTTTGATCATGGTGTAGAAATGTAGCTTGTTCTGTCTTTGTAGGATCACTTGTAGATGGCTGGCTGAGTTTCAAGTCCTTTTTCTCTTGGGAAGTCAAGTCTTTTCCAGCTTCCTAGTAATTAAAAAGGAAAAAAGCAGCCTCCCACTGTGAAGGTATGGCATTTCAGCACAGTTTTTATAATGCTGGAGCAGAATGATTTTATAAGCTTTGGAAGGACAAAAAAAAAAAAAAATAAAATATTCAAGTTAGTGCTTTTGGTTCTGCATTAAATTGCATTGTGTAGCTCTTCATGGCACTCTGGTGTGGCTGTCACTTCATAACTCCGAGTTTCAGCCTTGCTATGGAATGTGTACATTTGTTTGTTATAATCCACCTTTTGGAGAACAGCTTGCTTTCTGTATCTCAGCTGTGTTTTACTTGGAAAGGTAAATATGTTTTGATATTTTTAAGCTTCTCACTTTTGTTGTCTGCTTCAGTTTCTCATGTTGTTCAGTGTTGCTTAAAAACATCAGAACTAATTATCCTGAATTCCAAACCAGAGTGTGCGGCTTGAGGTGCGGCCATTCCATCTTCAGTTTGCATATTGTGATTTAAAAGGAGGCAAAAGGGCTTGCTGGACAGAAGAAAATTTCTGTGGTAATTCAGAAAACACGTGCTGGGGGTTGATCCTACCATCACAAAGGAATGAAGAGTTGTGAGAGAAAATCCAGATAATCTCACGTGTGACAGAAGCCTCCAGAAAGGATCTCAGGGCGCTGCAATGCCCGCTGTGTTGGATCCAAAACTCCCAGGTTTAAATCCAGACACAAAATGTGCAGCTGAGCCCTGAGCACCCTGCCAACCCCTGCTGCAGGAACCACAGCCTGAAAAGATGTGTTTTCCACAGGAGCAATAAGGAATCCCAGAAGAATGAATATTCCATCAGGAGGACACCGTGAGATGAAGAATTCTATTTATATTTCTGTTGAATTCCTGCTGTGGAGAGAATTGCTATAATTTGACAGCATCATGTAGGACCTCACATTTCCTTGGCTGTGAAGGTGTTCAGGAAGGTTTTTTTTGTTCTCAGCTCACTTTTTTCTGTAGCATTGGTTACCTTTGTCAAAATTAGGCAGTTGTGGTTTGCCCCAGGGTATGGCTTGCACCTCTCATAGCTACAGGAATAATTAAGACAAGAGACAATCACTTAGGAAGCAAAATAATAAACTCATTTAAAAGTCAAGTAAATGAAACTAAAAGTAAGAGAAACCTTTCCCTTCTCTGGGAAAGAAACAGTCCTGAATGCCATAGTCAGTATATATATATATATATAGATAGATATAGATAGATATAGATATAGATATAGATATAGATCTATAGATGATATATATAGATATCTACATATATCTATTTATTTTTTATTTATTTATAATTCAAAACAGATTGAATAGGCACTCAAAACTATATGGTAGCCATTGTAAATGAGAGCAAGAAATGAGAATCTTTACAATGGCAAACTGACTGTGATAACCCCATTATGAGAAATTAAAGGTGCCTCCATTCCATCTTTAATTCAAAGAGCTGAGCCAGGAACGGTCCAAAGTTGGTTGGAGGTGAAAAAAAAAGTAAAATCAGGATACAAAAAACAAATTTCTCTTTGCTGAAGAGAACATTTGCCTTCTGTGTTGGGCCTGTGTGGCCATGGAGTTCTGGGGTCTGAAGATATTTAACACTTTGAGATCCTTTTGTCCTTCCAGGGCTTGAACACCGAGTTTCCCCAGAGAACAGCCCTAGACCACTGAGATTTTTGAGATGTTTCCTCAGTGGCTGCAATTAAGTTAAAATAAATGAATGAAAGTAAACCTAATCTTTCTCAGCCCTGACAGAGAGGGTCTGGATGTTCAAACAGGAGCAGTTCCAGCGTTGTGTGCTCTTGCCATGTTTATTCTGTAGCAAATAACAAATAAATACATTTATTATAATAAATATATTTATAATAACAAATAAATACGTTTCCTTCACCCACCACCAAGAAATCCATCTTTAAAAGTTTCAGCGAGGCCAGGTATCCTTCTGCTGTCTCTCATCAGTTAAATGTGAATGATTTCATGTTGGTTTTGTTCAGTATCCTGGTGATCATGCAAGTCCTCCCACAGCAGCCTGAAATTCTTCTCCTGACAGAAATGAAGGGGCTTTGCTGGACTGTCTGATTTTACCGACACATTTTAGGGTGACTGTCACCATCTGAGGCACTTCACTGCACTATCAGAGTAAATAAACATAAAGCTTTTTCCTTTGCTCTTCTCCCCAGGTTTCAGGCACAAGAGTGGAAACAGGAGGAGTATATGATGATGTTGATTGACATATATAGGATAAAATTAATTCATTTCATTTAGAGGAGAAAAACACTTAAAATAATGACAGAGGAAAAGAGCAAGTTTCATGAGTGGTTTGGCATATCTTAAAAATAGAAGTATCTATTACTCTTTGTTTTCTTATTTTTTTCTTTATCTTTTTTTTTTTTTTTTATTTTTTTTTTTTGAGAAATAAGCTTAACCTCCTGAATGACAGATATAAAATGTCAAAATCTGATACTTCATGAGAGGAGGATGATGAAGGATAGCAAAACCAAAGCAATAACAGAAAAGAAGAGAAAGATGTGGATTTTCTTTCCTATCTATTATCTGACAACTTCTGTTTTACTGTCATTCTACATATGTCTTCTAATAAAACCAAATGCTTTTCTTTACAAAAGCTGCCATATCACAGTGTTAGGAAAAGGGGAATTTACAGTTTTACATCACTCAATGGGAAAGAGAACACAGAGGGGGATTTTTGCAGTCACCTACTTTCTCTGAGGAGACAATTTATTTGTCATCTTATAATGACAAACACTCATTTCTTTCTGGCCCTTTTTTCTCTCTCTCTTTCTGTCCTTCCCTCTCTCCTCCACTCTCTGGATCTTCACCTTTCCTTTAGTAAAGCCATCCACGTCTAATCCAATTTCTTTGCAGTCTGTCTTCTCCGTGCCTCAGTTTTCCTTCAGGAATGTTTGAAAGTGCCAGGTTTCATATTCCCCTTTGGTGGCTTGCCCAAAATCCATCTGTGCTCTGCCTCTCGGGGACAGTTCTGTGCCAGACACCCTCCATGAATAGCAGGAGTCTGCCTTTGACAGCAATACATATCCTGACCTTCAATTAAGCTGCAGGTTAAGACAATACTGGAAAATCAATAGCTCATTTTCTGTCTTTTGTGCTCAGATTTTGATGTTTACTAAGATAAAGGATGGCAAAGCTGAAGGCAGGAATCTTTGCAGAACATCCATTGATGCTGCCAGGGGCTCAGGGGCCAGGTATGGCCTAATCTTTGCAAAGCTCCCAAACACCAATAAGTCAATAAATATCAGCTGGAGCTCTGCACCACATCCCCTGCCCCAGGATTCTCGTCAGGCAGCTTTGTCTCTTCTCCTCCAGTCCCCTGACCCAGGGGTTCCCTGGAAGGGTCATGAGAAATCCAAACTCCTTGGTGGTTACAGTCACTGCGAGGAAAATCGGTGGCTTGAAGGCTTAAAGTCTTTGTATATCATTTTTAGCTTAAAGCCGTTTTTATTATGAATTATTTTTGGATATCTGTGTGTGAGGAGGATGAGTTTTATTTACCTGTGCAATTTACATCTGCCCTGATAGCTGCTTCCTTTTCTCAGCTCTTTCAGTACCTAAAAGCACTCCCAGAATGGAGAGGGGACATTGAACTCCACTTTTTGGAGCAGATTTGGCTGAAAGGTAACTTTAACCTCCAATTTATATTTGTGCAATTGCACACACAACAGGAAGTTATTAATAAACCTGTCAGGTCAAAGTGAGTGTTTCAAGGCAGCTCCTCTTTATGGCAAAGATAAAGAATCAGCCAAAGATAGATAATTTTGGATATGATAGGAGAAAATGTATCTTAATCAACTTCTATTCTTCTGTGTTTTGATGAATACTGAAATATCAAAGCCTTAATTTCAATTCAAACATTTTTTATTTTTTTTTCCTAAAGTAAAAATATGATCAATTTATATTTACAGGAGGTACTGTTTAACCACTGTAACTTTTAAAAATGATTATAATGGTGACAAGGGATGGGCAGGAACCCAGTGTGAACATTTTCAGTCCTGGAACTTCTCCCTGTGTGTCAGGGTGAAGTTGTCTGGCAGGAAGTGATGGGAGTCAAGAAGGAAAAATAATAGGGAAGAAAAGTTAATTGTCTATGTTCCTCCAACTCCCATTCCCCATCTTCTGCTGTAATGGCAAAGGGTTTGACATGAACTGTAGCTGGAAGTTCCCTGGATTTATCACAGATGCATTCCTGTGGGCAAACACAGACTGAGCAAGTCAGGTTTCAGTCATAAGAAAATTAGTACCTGCAAAATATCAAACTGAAAATTGCTCCTTCTCCTAAATGAATTTGGGTTTTGATCTGAAATATAGCATTGCTTGTTCTTAAATTTTCACAATTTGATAACTCTTAATAAATTGTGTTCAAGTGCAGAAATCAGATCTAAAACTTGAACTCAGGGTAAGAATTTGATGTGCCACTCTTTGGCTTTGCACTGATGTGTGTGCTAGGCCTGCAGATCAAATATTTGTTATTGCTGGCAGCTGAGCTGGCTGGATGGAGTGGTGTCAGCTAACTCTGACTGGCAGCCCCCGTGCTTGATTGAGGACCTGATAATCACTTAATTGTGATGTGGGAGCCCGAAGCAGGGAAGTGTAAAGGTCACAAACCCCGTAATGTCCCTTAGAGCTCCTGGAGGGACGGTCCCCAGGAGTCTGAACTGGAATAGTTTTGTGTTAAGTAGGAGTACAGACAGAAGTGGAAGAGTTTTGTGTGAGAGAAGTGAAATGCAGCCATGTTCTATGTGGATCTGAATAAGAAATCTTCCTCTCATTCTCTGTTTTGTGCTGGCTCCCAGAGCACCTTTTATTTTCTTTCACATTTTTGCAGGTTAGCATCTCTCCTTTCTTCAGGTCTGGGTTTTTGGGGGTTTTTTATGGTTTTTCTTTTCGGTGAGCCCTGCACATAACACTCTATAAAAGAACAAAAAAGGGAACAATTCTCCCCAGGCGAGGTTTCTGCCTACCCAATAATGTTTCTGACATGCAGCTTTGCAGCACTTGCTGTGCAGGAGTGCAGGGCTCTACAGAGCAGCCCAGGAGTGCTGCAGGCGCTCTCCTAACGAGCTGTCCAGGTTATTTCCACATTCTCTATTTTACATCCTGCCTGACTCAGGAAAAAGCCAGGATCTCCCTGCCCTTTCTTTGCATGAAGATTTTAAAGAGAGAAGAGCCTGGTTCTTCCCTGAGCTTTCCCAGCCTTTGATTTTAGTGCTAAAACAGCGACGTGCCCTCGTACGTGAGCAATGAGTGTTGATGTCTCTCGTATGTGGTGTGATGGTTCCACTCCAAACAGCAAACCCAAATTCGTTTCTTCCATGACTATTTTATTACCTTTTTATAAAGTAAAAATAAACTCATCTTTTCCACTGATCATGGAAAAGCAAGGAAGCAGAACTTAATGTGTTGTTTTCTTCCCCTCCTGCAAATCATGCAGCCATAAGTAAAACAAAAGCATCTTCATGTGGGGACATGAAGCCTTAATAAACCTTGTCTTGAGCTCTTGAACTCAATTTTTTTTATTTTTACTTTGCACATTTTCTGACAATACCCACAGCTGCTAAACTCCAAATATATTTCTGAAGTGAAGATATGAGCAAGGGCCTGTTCCCAATGTCATTTAGTAACCCAGAAAATAATAATAAAGTCCTAGAAGGACAAGTATTGAGGCTTTATTTCTTCCTCAGCTCAATGTGATTTTATGAGAGGGTCTTCAAAATGTGATTACAGCTTTGTAAGGTGAATTCTGTATAAAACCATCACTGCTTCCCTTAGAAAATGATTGCATAGATTAATGCTTTAATTCATCCTTTATATTGAAAGTAGATGAGCAACACAACTGGAATGTCTACTTGAAATTGGAGAAAAATGTACATAAATGTGAATGAGAAATTTAATGACCCAGGGAAGAAGTGATTCACTCAATAAATCAAATAAGGCTGTATTTTCCATAGCTATCACCTGTTATTTCACTCTTCTAGAGGGGAAAGATTAATCTGGTCTATGGAAGGAAAGGAAGGAGGGAGTGTGTGCAAAACAGCACTGGAGTTATCACTGGATTTATATTGTTCCCATGAAAAAGTAAACAGGAAAAAATCCCTGTTCAACAGATTTCTAAAAAAATATGATTCTCTATATCTACTAAAACTATAGCTAAATTTTGATGGAGCAAAGTGGTTCATATATTCACTATAAAATCTTAAGTCTCTTTTTTTGGTTGTTTTTATGAACAGATTTTAAATGTTTTGTAACAGATGTGAATGGTTTAAATAACCAAGCTTTTTGAAATAATTTTGAATTGCAGAGTTCACGAGTAGCTGGGTAGGTACTGAGTGCTGGAGGTTGGGATTTTGTGGTAAATCAGATAAGTCCCACAGCAGTCAAACCCTTCCAGCACAAACACTTTTGTGTGTGGATTTTACTTTCCTTTTTTGCAAAATACTGGTGCATAGTGCTTTGAAATTAACTTTGCACAAATGTGCATGGCAATAAGTTAGTCACTCAAACGTTCATGAAAATCAAACACCCCAAAGGATCTGAGCACGGCCTCAAAGAAGTGACTTAATAAAATCAGCTGAATATTCAGATAGTCTGTTTTCCCCAAGAAAATGGTTATGCCTTGGACAGAACCTTAGCACTGACAATTTTGATAAGTACCTCTGGAACTCTAAAGTGATGTCTTTGCCTGGGGGCACTCATGAATTCAATCATAGCCAGCTTTTGGGAAGATTTATTTAAAAAAAAAAGGTGGTGGAGGACGGCATGGTTTACATGAAGTAAAAATATCTCAGATTCTCAGTGAGTGAACACAACCACAGAGCCCTTGGAGTCCATGGGAGCAGGAGCAGCGGCACAACTGCTCATCTCCAGCTCCTGGATGAGTTTTCATTTGGTTGTGATCACATCCTTTGGCACAAACACCGCCTGTGAAACGCTGCTGCTTCACTTTTTACATGGGGAGGTGAGGCTGCCTCTGCTGAGTCAGAGCTGCTGTGTCCTGTGCTCAAACCTCAGCTCCAGATGTGTCCTGTACT
This sequence comes from Poecile atricapillus, assembly GCF_030490865.1. Classification (NCBI taxonomy): domain Eukaryota; kingdom Metazoa; phylum Chordata; class Aves; order Passeriformes; family Paridae; genus Poecile; species Poecile atricapillus. Next base: position 18,146,112 of record NC_081260.1, on the reverse strand, counting down.
CAAACCTCAGCTCCAGATGTGTCCCCGTGTTCACACCTCTGCTCCAGATGTGTCCCTGTACTCACACCTCTGCTCCAGATGTGTCCTGTACTCAAACCTCAGCTCCAGATGTGTCCTGTACTCAAACCTCAGCTCCAGATGTGTCCTGTGCTCAAACCTCTGCTCCAGATGTGTCCTGTGCTCACACCTCAGCTCCAGATGTGCCCCCGTGCTCACACCTCTGCTCCAGATGTGCCCCCGTGCTCACACCTCTGCTCCAGATGTGTCCTGTACTCACACCTCTGCTCCAGATGTGTCCCTGTTCTCACACCTCAGCTCCAGATGTGCTCTGTGCTCACACCTCTGCTCCAGCTGTGTCCCTGTGCTCACACCTCAGCTCCAGATGTGTCCCCATGCTCACACCTCTGCTCCAGCTGTGTCCCTGTGCTCACACCTCTGCTCCAGCTGTGTCCCCGTGCTCACACCTCTGCTCCAGCTGTGTCCTGTGCTCAAACCTCTGCTCCAGATGTGTCCCCGTGCTCACACCTCTGCTCCAGATGTGTCCTGTGCTCACACCTCTGCTCCAGATGTGTCCCTGCTCTCACACCTCTGCTCCAGATGTGTCCCTGCTCTCACACCTCTGCTCCAGATGTGTTCTGTGCTCACACCTCAGCTCCAGATGTGTCCACGTGCTCACACCTCTGCTCCAGATGTGTCCCCGTGCTCACACCTCTGCTCCAGATGTGTCCTGTGCTCACACCTCTGCTCCAGATGTGTCCCTGCTCTCACACCTCTGCTCCAGCTGTGTCCCCGTGCTCACACCTCTGCTCCAGATGTGTCCCTGTGCTCACACCTCAGCTCCAGATGTGTCTCTGCTCTCACACCTCTGCTCCAGATGTGTCCCCATGCTCACACCTCTGCTCCAGATGTGTCCTGTGCTCACACCTCTGCTCCAGATGTGCTCTGCAGCTGCAGCAGCTCACCACCACCCACACCTCACAGCTGAGAGGCCTCCCAAAAACTCTTCCTGGAGTCCTTTTCCCTAAGATGAAAAGAACTCATCACTGAGGAATTTTATTCCTGATTCCTCTGCTATTTCCTTGTATGTAAGGCTTAAAAACAGATCAGTTTTTGGACGTTTTCCTACAGAATCATGAGTTTTGTGGTGGTGAAATCTTAGAATTAATCCTACAAAAGATCTTGGTCCTTGACCAGTCCATGATCCCAAACCTAATTTAGTTTTCAGCAATCAGAGTTTACACTAAATAGCATTCTGTAATGTGACCAAATTGCAGCTAGCAATGACAAAATCCTGAGATTTTCCAGGGTTACTCTGGGTAAAAAAAACAAACAATCCTTTAACTATGAAATGACAGAACATGGTGAGCTGTTACTCATCCCACAACTATGCAGTATATTGTATTTTTCTTCATGGATGTCCAGCATTTACAAAATTATTTACTTGAAGCCCAAAAGTAAAGAAAGAACTTCTAGATTCATATTTGATCTTTAAATATAAGCATAGCTTTGCACTGTGGTTTAATGGGATTTCCAATTACAGCATGAAGGTTCCTTTCAAGTCTTTGTATAATTAGTAAGTTTAAATTTAGATAAACATGCATTAAAACTTAGAAATATCATCAACAACTTTGTATTTAAGGTCCAGATATTAAATTAGGGGTTTTTCACTGAAAGTAACCATAAGGGATTTTAATTCTGCTGGTATGATATTTTATTAGAGTCTGCTTTGTCATTCATCCTAGAAACTTCCTCCAAAACTTTGCCATGTTTTCTGGATAGAGGTGAGAGGAATGCTAAAAATCTGGAAGTGTTTATTTATATATTTCCTCCATCACCTTCCATTTGTCCCAGGCAGTTGTGTGGGAATGTGAGGACAAAGCTGTGACCCCTCTCTGCTGAACCTGGCAATTATTTTCACTGCTTCTGTGAGTTTTTAAATAGAAAGCTTGTGGAGAACTCCTGTTGTTCAACCCATGTGCTCCTGCTTTTTACCATTGCTCTGAAACAGCACTTGCACAGATCAGTGGGAAGAGAGTTAAAATTTAATCAAAGACATTGTGGATCCAATTTGTTCAAAAAACTTTCCAGGTGACACTCAAGATCGTGTCCTTTCACAGGAAAACTCCTCTCCAACGTTTGTTATGCAAACTCATGCTTAACATTTTCAGGAGTGACCAACCAATTTGTTCTGGTACAGAAGGTTTTATCCATTATTTTAATTCAGCTGTTGCCATCTCAACTAAGACCAAATGAATCCCCTTTTTAAGCAGCAGTTGTGGTGTTGTTGGTGTTTATAGATTATAATTTATAATCGTGTATTCATCTGGACTGGGTGATCATTTTAGGTCCCTTTCAAATGAAATAGACTCTTCAGTTCTACATGAATAGAGCACTGTGGATTTCTGTCCTGAGTCATGAAAACACATTCTTGATGTAATGAAATCGCTTTAAAATACAATAAAAAGTCAGTGACTGCAAATGTTGTACTCGCAATTTAGAGCATTACGTGAGAAATGGGCTTTGAAATAACGCATCTCAGAAAAAACGGCAAATGTGTAAATAATCTTTGAACCAGCTCTGGTGCCTCTTTTATTTCATTTATTAGCACCTCACCCATTTGGATTTGATGGTTTTATTTTGTTTTTTTTTTCTTTTTCTAAGGTGTGTTAGCCAATATGGTAACTCCTGCTATATTCTTTTTAAACTGTAGCACTGTGCTTCTGAGAATTCTGCCAAGACAGATTATTAATTTAATTTAGATTGTCTGGGCTTTGTGATTTTTCTTTTTTTTCTCCTTTAATGTCCACTATTGAAGTGCCAATAAGGCCTGACAAATGATGGGGGCTCCTACACATTTATGGCTAGAAATGGTTTTACTGCTGAACTATTAATACAGATCATCAAAGAGTGAGATGAAACAAGAGTTGTTTAAATGTATGTTTATCAGACAGAGACCAGCCTTGGAAGCAGGAACAGTTATGGCTATGGAAACACCTTTGTTTGGAGGAGAGACTAAAAAGAATAGGACATAAAAAATACCAGAGCAGGCTTAGCAAAGGAGCAGCAGAGACAAGCTGATCTTACCTGGATTTTACACTAAATGTATGTTTATGAATTAGTGGACTTTTATTATTTAATTCCTACTTATGTGGCTGAAACTGTCCTAAATTCCCCGAAAAGAGCTAAGCTTTAGAGATCAGCTGTGTGCTCAAATCTGCAAAGAAATAAAACTGCTACAAGAAATCAAGTGTTTATCAACTGTCCTGTAAAATGGTTTTGCACATTCTCTGCTGTGTTTGGGTAGTAAATTTAGACTGTTTCTCTGAGGTGAAATAGTTGCATTTCCTCACCTGTGCTGTGTGAAAGAAACAAGGAGTGCCATAATTCTGTAGAAAATAGAAAGCATCGAAGCTCTTGTGATCGCTAATCTGCTTTCAGCTCTTGAAATCTGGTGGAATTGGCAGCTAAAGGTAGTGCAGAGAGCCCTTCATGCCTGTAAGAAAATGGAAATATGGTGGTGTCATTCTCATTGCATGCTGCATTTAGCAGGGGTTGTCCACTGGTAGAACTGGAATAAGGTGACCTGGATTTGTGAGGTTCTGGTGGCTCTTTTGACTGAATTCCGATGATCACAGCAAAAGGTGATTGCCCACGGAGTCCTACCAGGCCAGCTGACCCAGAACACTGAAACATAAAGATCCAAATTCACAAACATGGAATCTGAATAATTTTCTCCTGTCTGGAAGGCTTCAGGCTGCTCCATGCTGAGCTGAAGGCAAATGAGATTATTGGAATGATGTCCTCTATAAATAGCTGTAAAGAGACTGCCTGTACCTAGCAAATGCAACATTGCAATGCAGTTATATTTCACAGCTAGTTATTAAATTCCCTCATGCAAAATACAAATTAATAAATGGGCCTAAATATCACATTGCACACGTCAGCAGAATTGTTCATGTGCCCTTTAAGCGTACTTTGTTTGGAGGTAAAAAACTGACTGTGAAAGTTTCAGTCATCACAATCTATAGCTTTAGAATAATACTGGGAGAGCTTTTTTTGTCTTTTTGGTTATTATTACTGAACAAAACTGCTACATGTTGGATTTTTTTTCTAAAATTTAAAGGACTAAAAGGAGGGGGAATGTTAAGACTGATAAAAAGAAACTTGTCACTGTTAGAAAGATCAATATTTTTTTTAATTACGGATACAAGGTGATGACTAAATGCAAAAATTGTTACATATCCAGAGAAAAAAATGCAGAAAAATATCATTTACCTACATTATGCCACCTTACAATGTTTTCCTTAAATATACAATAATGATTTTCTTATGGGTGTTTTTGGAAACCAATGCCTCCAGATGACAGAGGTGTCTGTTGAGACAACTAATCTGATAATACAAAGTATCTATCACACATTTATGTCAGAACTGAATACAGTTGAAAATATATAGCTGAGATATTTGAATGATTAGAGAACTTTCTACAATTAAACCAGAAATTCCATTTTTTTTTGGGTTTTTTTTGTATTCTCAGCAGAGGTAAATGACTGTTAATTATAAACTACATTTGTTTCATTTGGCATAAGCTACTTTCAATCTGAGAACCTCTATCATTTTCAGAAAAAGAATTTTACTACTCCTTCCCAAATTACCACATTTTAAACCATTATTTCCTTAGAACTGCTGAGGCCCAGTGGATTATTCTTATTGCCAGGATAACCTTTAAGCCCTCGATTCCCAAATTCATTGGATTATAGCCCATTATCTATCATCAACAGCTCTCAGACTATCACGGATTCTTATCATAAAACTTTTAATTGAAAATATTCCAACAGGGATAAGATTTGGAGGCCACCTGTGGAATACCCAGTAAGGTGTTGAAAACATAATTTGGTAGCTACAGAGGTAAACTAAGAATCTCACAAATAAGAAGCTATTTGGCTAACAATGGGTTTGCTCGTAGCTTTGGGGTATTTCTGAAGTGATATGCTAAACTGACTCTCTAAAGCAATTAAATTCACTTCTGAAAAATATTAAGACTCACTCTCCAGCTGTCACGGCATAACCAGAAGGAAATGAGTGCCATGGGAAAACTAAACTCTTGCCTCTCCTGGGCTTCTCTTCAATTATACATTGGTATGTCACAGGCAAGACACTTATTGACATTTATGAAGGTTTATGCAAATTTATCTGGTTGGGAGTTGGTTTTTTTGGGTTTTTTTTTAATAACACCTTGAAAAAGTTACAATTTATTTGTGCAGTCGGATTCCCAGCTCCGCCATAAATCATGCACCTCCTCTATTTGCTTGGTTTATGGGTGAATCAGCCAAGACAACATTTGGGGGAGTTCTTTGTTCTAAATTTTCATCTTATTTCTCGTGTAAAGCAGAGCTTAGGCAAGGTGGCAGTGCCTGGAGGGGGGAGATGTGTCTGTCCTGGGCTGTGGGGAGCTGAGGCTGGCAGGACAGAGGGACAGGGACAGGATCTCCCAGGGGATCTGCAGCCAAACTCTGCAGGGAACAGATTTCCAGGCCTTCACGACCTTCTGAACAACCTTCCTGCATCAGCAGGGATTATTGAGATTCTGCCACTCTTCAGAAAGGTGCACAATAGGCTGGAACTCACCTGGAGGCAGGGATTTAGCTTGGCACTTGTTTTTCAGTTGGTTTTGTATTTTTGCCTGGGGTTACTTAGCTATTTTGAGTGTTCTCTGTAAAAAAAGACCCCAAATATTTTGAATTATTTCGTGATGAAAGCTAGTTTTTGAGTTAAATATCTGTTGGTCTTTTTAAGAACAATATTAAGGCAACGCTACTCTAGAAGAATGAGTAATTTAGAGTTAAGTTGCTGTGAGTTTTTCCCTCTGAACAAATATCTGTTGACATGATTGATAGAAAAGCAAGGAAAACTAATTCAAAACTGATTTAAGGATTTGTGGTATAATATTTTATGAAGTCATTAATATATAAAAACATGTAAGGATGAAAATTTTCAGTTCTGTCTATTTTTCACACACATTCGGGAGTTTGGTTGGTTTGTCAGGTTTCTTTGTTTAACAGCAGCAGCTCTCTCAGTAGTTCACTGAGAAGTGTAGTGGTGCTCTTATTTTAATTCTCTTTGCCTGGATCAATAGAAATAATCAAGCTTCAAAATTTCCATTCAGTGAGACCCACACAGAAGTTTAGTTGATGTAAAATATCAGTCTCACTTCTTGTAAAATTGGGCTCAAAACTAAGATTTATTAATTAATTTATTAATTATCTGCTTTATCTACCTGTAATTTGTTTGGTGCTTCTTATTCTCGTTGTGCTGAATATTTCCCTTCAGTTTCCCCTCGCCTGCAGGTGCTGTCATACAGGAAGAGCAGAATAATATTTTGTAACGATTTTAGATACAAGTTATATGTAGTTACACGTCTTACAATGAACTGGTTTTATATGAGATGATGTAAACAAATTTTAATGTTATTTTTTGTCATCTCAGAGGTGAAGATTGGTTGTTAGCTTGGCCATGCTCTGTTCTTTACACAACTCTTTTGGTTGCCAGTGGTCAAGAGAAGTTCTTTGTTCCACCTGATTTTCTCCTCCTAATTTGTTTTGCTGCGCCGTGTTTGTAGCTAAACCTGGAGTGAAGAATGAGGAGCTCATGAAGCTCATTATGCTTCATTTGATTTGAAAATTAAATTTTGCAATTTGAGACATGTAAACACTTTTGAGAAGCATTGCTTCCTGTAATGGAAAACAACACATTCCTACAGTGTTGTTAGGAAATAAATTTGTATCATGAATCTTTAATAAGTCATTCAATATGTTGCGCCCTTGGGCTATTGATACACCAGGAATTGTACCTGTATCCTGGAAAAAAAAATGTGCAATTTGGAAATCTTTTTTTCTTTCCAGGACATGCAACAATCTGAATCTTATTAAGTTGGTAATAAGCCACAGCTATTTCAGCCTTTTCTTCTTGCTCTAAAGCTTCTCAAAGACAGAATGCTTTTTGTCATGTCTGCTTCCCAGCACTAAATCTTGGCACGTTTGTTTCAGCAGAACTGAAAAGAGGGCACAATTCTATTAAGTATCTCACTTCCCAGTACATATTACATATATTTTCAGCATCCTTTAGGGTTTTTGGTTGAGTCAGTCCTTGAATCAGGAGACCAGACAGTGGACAGGCTCCTGCACACACACCTTCCAGCTAGACATAAAGTATTTATTACAAGAAGAGCAGCTTCTTTTTCCAGCAGTCCTAATGTAGAACTTAATGTGTTACCTGTGGAAAACAAGACAATTTGTGGATAATACTTGTGCAGAGTCTCTTGAAAAGATGCCTCTTCCTTTGGAAAAAAACCCTGCATTTTATGTGTGTTGACATGCAACCCCATTCAAGAATGTTTTTTAACAATTGTCATCAATAGATATGAGAAATTCTAAGTGAGGTAAATTTGTTTCAATACTATATATATATATATATATCTAAAATGGGAGCTGTTGTTTTTCCAGAAGGTTTAAGAACTTTTAGACTTGGAAATCAGATGATTAAATTTCAGAAATTGCTTACCTGGAGTCAGAAAATAAACATCTCATGTTTAAATAGCCTCTGGCTAATTTTTTGGAAACCCAGATTCTTTTTCTTACATTTCATTTCACCAAACTATTTCTGACTTTAATTTTTTTTCAATTGAAAAGTAGAGATAGCTGCAATATTCTCCTTTGGTTTTTCCTGAGATTAAAATTCCTCAGGTAGAAATTACTCTTAGAATAACCTCAGTACTTTTATTTATTCCATGGACATTTTTCTTTTCAGAAAGAACCATGGAAAACAGATGATATCCTTCCTCTTTACAAGGGCCTCTTAAACTCATAAAGAACTCGGAATTTCCTCCCAGCCAACCAGTTCTTAACTCTGTCTTTCCTAGTAGATATTTCTTGTGACCTCTCATCCCTTCCATCGCTTTCCTCCGCGTCCGCCTTGGAACACAACGTCTAAAACTCTTATTTTAGCAGAAATTCTCTGCCTGCTGTGTAAATAGGGATCACTTCATATATCTTGCAACTATGAACTCCTGTTTGTAGATCCCAGTGTGATATTTGCCTTCACCAATGTCATGACATTGACTCGTGCTTTGCCCAGACTCAAACACTGCCTAGACTTTTTTCTGAGGAACTTCCATCTGATCTTTGCTCCTTTCTTGTGTATTTGCAAAACTGATTATCCCTGCTCCAGCAGTTCCTTCATAGGTTGAAATTTGCTTTTAGAAAAGTGTGTGTAGGTGCATGTATGATTACAAGAGTATGGATGTGGAATTAATGCATATTAGCAGTAGCTCTTGATTAAGGCTAGTCACAATGCTAATAAATATTGTTGGGGAGTTCGTGAGTTTTTGTGTCTTGCCCTTAGCTCAGTTAGATGTCTGAAATGCTCCCAGAAGTCAGACTCTGAAGTTGCAATGTCAGGCTGAATTAAGTAATTAAGGACAGAAGCAGACCCAAGGCTCCTGCACAAGAAACTCAATTTTGGTTTCAAGCTCCGTGCCAGAAATTGTTGGGTTTTGGTCGATGTAGGAGGAAGAGTGAGTTGGTTTAGCCTGGAGTAGAGAGGGCTCCAGGGAGACCTTAGACCCCCTTCCAGGACCTAAAGGCTCTAAAGGGAGCTAGAGAGGGCCTTTGGAGAAGGATGAACTGATAGAAGGCAGGTTTAATTAGATATTAGGAGGGAATTCTCCCCTGGGAGGGAGACAGGCCCTGGCACAGATGCCCAGAGAAGCTGGGGCTGCCCCTGGATCCCTGGAACTGCCCAAGGCCAGGCTGGATGGGTTTGGATCCCCTGGGATAGTGGAAGGTGTCCCTGCCCATGGAAAAGGGATGGGAACAAGGTGATCTTCAAAGTTCTTCAACCCAAACTGTTCAACAGTCCCAGCTTTAGGTCTAATTATGCAGCAAATTGACATATAAAAGTAATATATATGATTGAATGTGTGCAATGTGGGTTTTGAGTGCCCAAGTGAGCAGGGAGCACACACAAGGTACAAACACCAGCAGAGCTGTGGGGAAAGGTGGCTTGGGCAATTCAAGAGGCTTTGCCTGAGCATCCCAGCTCCCAACATCCACACGGGAGCTGTGTCTCTGCTAATAAGCTGAAATCTTCCCCTGGCAGTGAATGCTGGTGGTGAGTCACATTATTCACTATGTAAATGGGGGGTTTCCATGGCAACCTGAGGCATAAAACAGCCATCCCTGCAAGCCCAACAGGCCTGTCTGATGTGGGACCCCGCGGGCTTCAGGAGCTTTGGCCCAAGGAGCCAGAGCCGAGGTGGAGGGGACAATTCTGCACCGACACCCTGCAACCACTGAGCAGCTCCTCTCTGGGAGGTGAAACCCTCAGCCTGCTCTTCCTCTGCATGGAAAACACCACCCACACGTTTATTTTTCTGGAGGGTTGTTTTCTTTTACATTGCAGCTAAGGAAAAGGGTAATTTTTTGACAATTAACTGTGACCTTTGGTGTTTTGTAATGAGATAACTCTTAATAGTTTGGGTTTTTATTTTTTTTTTCCTAGTGGAGGATAAATTATTTTGTGATTACATTCATTTCCCCATTATATTCCTTGCATATGTTTTGTATTAGTTAGCCTATCAGTCTTTTTTTTATTTATTTTTTTATTTGCCTTAGTCTCTGACAGCAGCAACAGAAATAATTTTTTTCTTAATTCCACCAGTAATTTAATTTTTGTCATATTTGAGGCAGACTGAGCAGACTGCATTCGTAGTGGGATATCACACAAGAGGCTGTGGAATGGTTAGAACCAGAGCAATGTTGTTAAAGCACAACAGCTACATCATTCACACCTTGCTGCTTAAGAGGAGCAGTGTTTGTAGAAAGGCTTAATGCTTAGAGCTAGAGCAGCACCAAACAGAAAATACAGCAGGCAACCAAACCACCTGATGAATTGGTACAGGGCTTACCTTCATGATCCTCATTTTTCTTTCCAGTCTGTGCACTTCCAGCCTTTACTGCTGAGACAGAGCGCTCCTGTGTTTTTCATTGAGTTTGCTGTACAACCTGGGGGTTGTTTCATTTTCTACCCGGTTTTCTTGTTAACTCCTGCACAGGTAAAGCTGACCTCACCTGCAGAGTCCTGCCAGCAATCCTGAGCCTTTGCTGAGCTGTGCTCTGCTCTCCCAGCTCTCACCTCAGGAGGTTTGGAGTTGTTTCAACAATCCCTTTAAGCATTTTTGGTGACACAGGCATAGAAAGGCCTTCCTCTGCTGAGGCTGGATATTTGAATTTGGCAAGTTTATTTTAGAGGGAATGTATTCTTTGCTTTCTCTGCTCCTCCTCTCCCTCTCCCACAAGAAGGCTGCTTCAGCATCTCACCCCTTTGGGAGTTATAAACCAGTTTCTTGTTTGTAGCCTAAATTTTTTCTCTGCTTTAATGCTGATGTGACAACACTCTCAGAAGCTTTAACAGCTTTTTTTTTTTTTTTCTTCCCTTTCTCCCCAGTGGTTGCTATCACTAAAGTATTTGTAAATTACAGTTGTTCAGTCAATAAATTAACTTTATTGTGTGTTTAAGCTTATGCTTAAAGTAATTCTAGAACCCAGAATGCCAACAAATTTTGCCTTGATTTCTCAGCAGCAAATGAGGTTGGGTCCTGAAGCTGTGGTGAAAATCAGAGTGTGCTTGGAGCCTCATGTGCAGGCACATTCCCTGGAGACAGGAGGAGATAAACTGCTTGTTAGAGACCCTGAATAGAGCACCACCATTTCTTCTCCCCATCCCTCATTCTCCACCCCAGGGCTAATTCCAGCCTTTAGAGAAAATCCAAGACTCCAAGCAGAGTCAAGGCACAGGGCTAAGGCATATAAGAAAAATCTCAAGAAGCTGCCTATGGAAATCTGCGACTCCTGTGATTGCAACACAAGAAATGCGACCATCAGGGTGCTCAGTGTTGATACATAATTACAGTTTCTTATTAGCAGCATTTAATTATCCTTCAAAAACAAAACTCTCTCACTGAAAAAAAAAAATATTTTGTTTCTGGTTTGAGAGAAAACTCAGAACACATGATCAAAGCTTACTATTTTTCTGTTGAATTGATGCAAAAGGGTTTACTATTTTAATTCTTAATAACATGCTAAACCCTAAAATTCCTAGGTCTAAGAAAAATAAATTTTAGTTTGCAACTGTCTTCAGCAACTTGAAGACAACTTATTATACATGATTATAGTCTTAAAAGACCCTCTGAAAAATATTTTAGACCCTAAAGTCCAGTGCAAACTTTAGTAGGAAGTGCCTTGCCTTATCTGCCATTGTGTTTTTTGAATTTGGGGAGAGGGTTGGAATATTCTGATGTGCAGCATTAAGCTGAACATGGTTAAAGGATGAATGAGTGACAAATGCCTCTGGAAAGGTTTAGAGAGAGCCATCTCTTTCACAAGGACACTTGAAAGAAAACAGCTTTGAAAAGAAAAAAGATAAACTTTAGAACGTTCACTTTTTATTGAAAGAAAATGGAGTATGTTTTACACAGAAAAATTCTCATTTAGTAAAAGGATCAAATGTTCAAAGAGATGCATCTCTTTATCAGCAAGGCAACTTCTTATAGATTCATCTAAAACAAGAGAAATTTTGTGTAATAAAAGTCACTTTTTTCAATCCCTTAAATTCAAAACTAGCCAGACTTCCCTTTATTTTCAACAAGTTTTAGTAGATGTTTGACGCTGCTAACATTAAAAGCAAAAGGATGACTTTTTCAGTTCAGGAATCCAGTCCTCCTCTGCAGATAAGAAAAGGTTTAGAAGGAATATTTCTCTAGAGCCTCGAAAATATTAAATTCTGAAATTTTCAGCTGTATGTACAGGAGTTTTCTGAAGCTCTGCATTCTGTAAACAAACACAGTTTTAAATTAAACCCAGGTATGTTAGATCTGCCAGCTTTAGGTAAGGATCATTCAAATGATGATGGTCACAGCTTCATCGTTGTTTTGGTGCAGGGAGGCGGGGGCTGCACCTTTGTGGGTTTCCCTCCATGAAGGACAGCAGAGAGATGAAAGCACTCTGATGGATTTGCATTAAAAATACATTTACCAAGCCAGAGGAAAGGAGCAGGTAAAGAATATTCGAGTGCTTTCCCAGCCTGATATTCATATTTCCAACTTAAATCTCCAGCATCTGATTAAATAGCACCACTGATTCCATTAAATACGTGTGTGGAATGAGCACACGTTTTTAACATTAGGTTCAAGAAGTAATTATAATTAGAAAGAAGGCTTATTTTTGTATAGCACAGAAAATTTTATTCTTCTTTCTTTTGTTTTCACTTTAAGTTGGACATGGTTTCTATGAAAGTTATCAGCTGTTATGACATGTGCAATTTTGGAAAAGGAAAATGCATCTTCCCATGAGTAAAGATAACTTATCTAAAAGCACAAAACTTATTGTAACTTTTGAATGCTCTTCATGAGAAAGAACCCATTTATATGGAATATTATTTATGATATTATTAATAAATTATACTTATTATTGCTTTTTCACAATAGTAAAAATGGCACCGTAAGATTACTTATTTACATCAAATGTCACATCACTCAAAGCTGACATTTTCATATGGTACTTGTAAATCTGAATTTGCTTTATAACAAAAAAACAAAAAAACAAACAAAAAAAAAAGCATCTGAGAGTAGTTTTATCTTTGCTGAAAAAGTTATATAAAATATTTTTAAAACTGTGTGCAGCAAACTTTACCCAGAACTTGAACAGTGTAGTTTAAGTGACTGGATTGTATAAAAATGGGAGTAGGCTTTTGTCAGCTGGTCACTGGAATTTGTCAGTTTTGCCACTGGAATTTGCAGGGAAGCACTGAAGAGTTCAAAGAGTGAAGCAGGGAGGTATAAGAGTGTTCAGTGCAGAAAACTAAAAGGGAAAAAACAAAATAGACACAGGAGGAAAATGTTGAAATATATATTCCTCCCTTCTGTCCACCTTTAATTGTATTAACAGCGGGGTTTTATCAGTAATCTTTTCATTTTCCCCCATTAAAAAATAATGAAGTTTATGCTGTACTCTGCTATATCAGTTTTACATGGGAGTGACTTTAATATGGCTTTTGAAATCAGAAATCTCAATTCAACATGGATCTCTCAGAGCACAGTCTGCATCCACCTTGAGTGAAATCCTGATCCAATGAAATCAACAGCAAAATTCCCATTGACTTCAAAAACCATTGGATTTCACACCCAATCTCCTCTTCCTTTTTTCTGCAGCCTCTCTGATTTGCTAAATGGGATTGCTTTTCCCAGATGGACCTCCTAATGCTGTGCACAATGAGAATTTCCACTTTCTTTTATAAAATGCTGCAAGTCTTTGAAGGAAAATTCTGTCTTTTCTTCTTTCTTTCTTTTTAGCACAATACTGATGTTCTCCATGGCAAGGCCCAGAGTGCCATCCCCTGATCTCTTAACAGCGTTTTGTCTCTTTGTTTTTTACTCCCAATTTAAGAAGGCGTGGTTTTCAGAAGTTCACATGTTAAATATCATTTGGCTTTATACCACAGGAGAACAAGTTTTTTATGAGGACTCCTTTTCACAATGAATATTTGTATTTACCCACAATTAATCATACAAACAGCTAACCTGCAATGTGGTTATAATTTCCACCTTACTCATAATCTCAGTTCTGCTAAGTTTTAATCACATCATCTTAACACTTCTTTAAGAAATAAACTAGAATATTTTATGTTTATGTATCTGAAGCAGCTGACCACTTGTGTTACTTCTGGCATTCCATTTAAAAGCTGAATTCCCCATTCTTGATTAAGTTTTTTTTTCTGTGAAGACCACCACCATATTTGCAATTGTGATTGTTCTTTAATCAACAGACAGAAGGCTCTATTTACTACGTGTCTAATATTTTATCCTTGTCCCTAAATGTTGTGAATATCTTTAAGAACTTGGTCTTTCCTCAAAGCTAACTGCTAAATAAGGCTCAGCCATTTATTAGAAATGCTGGACCAATGTACAGACATTCTCTTTGCAGTGGTTGCTGAGTGTTTATAGCTTTTATCCTCTGTAAATAGGATAAAACCTTTTTATAACTTGTTTATACTATGAACTATACTTGTGATTATATATTAATTAGAGAGAAAAGAAGCATAGACTAAGCCCTCAAATGTCTGGAAGTCTTTTATGCCATCTAACAAGAGATTTCCCTGGGTTTGAATTGCTCATTCCTGCTTGCTCATCCAAGGCTGGTAACTCTAAAACTTTCCCTTTTGAACTGAGCTTTTTTGGCATCTGAAATGCACAAACAGCTGCAGAGAATGTGTGGATAACTCAGCAATCTGAATGCATTGATGGACGAGTGACTTTGTCTGTAACAGGAGAAGGTGTTGAACCCCATCATGGAAAATGCTCTGTGGGCACCAAGCTCTGAATCAGCTGCTGACAAGAGTCCCAGGTTCATCTTCCTCAACTTCTTTAAACTTCCTTGAGAAAAAAACAATCTTTTACCCCTCTGACGGCAGCAAGTTGTTTTCTTTTGGATCTGCATGACCCCAAGTCATGGACACACCTAGAACAATACCTAGACTTTGGGTAAATCTGACAGCATCAGCCTTGTTTCTCATTTTTAGAATTCTCTTCAATTAAAAAATGCAAATCCCCTGCTAAGTGAAGTATTATCTATTCTTTCAGCATGACTTTCAGCTTTTTTCTTGTTTTTAGTTGCAAATTTTGCCCAGTTCAAGGGGTCGTAGCTATATACCTGCCATGGTTTGGTCAATAATTATGATACCACTGAAATAATTTGATAAGTAATCAATGGAATACCTTAAAAGTTGAAAGTAGTTGAAAGAACTCATCCATTTCTGCACTTCTGGAAATATCTGCTCCTGTGCAATGGGAATTTTTTGGTAGCAAGAAGTTATGAGGGAATGCTCAGAATTACTCTGGAGCCAGTAATAGCAGCAGGAAAGGACTCTAAAATATTCAATTTTAAATATATTATAATTGTCATTTAGAGCAAATGAACTTGTGCTCTTGAATATTTACCGTGTTTATCTTTGTACATTTGATTTGTTGAGGGATTTTTTAGGTAATTTAACCTTTTAATTCAAAACCACTGGTAATTGTGTTAGAAATACGAGATTTTTAAATATCTCCATAATCAAATTCATCAAAGATTGCTTTCTAATATAATTACATATACACTTTAATGGTTCTGTATTCACTGCTGTCTCTCTTTAAAGTTAAATTGCATGTTCTTAGCTGTAAGAAGTCACACCAGGAAAAAATCTTAGGCAAGAACAAAAATGTACAGATTTACAATCTCACGAGGAACTCCTCTAAAGTGTATCTGGCACAATGATTAAAGGTAATTAAATGACTAAAGGTAATGCTTTTGTAGTTCATAAAATTCCAGTATTAGACAATAAAAGATCCTAAAATTAGATACAAGAGTTTCTAGGAACTCAGACTAGCTTGATTTAACTAGAATGCAATTTATTTCTATTATGTGTGGAGGGAAATGTTAAAGAACTTGACCTTCCACCATGTAGCATGAAAGCATTTACAACTCCATTAAACTGAGGATCTGTGTTTCAAATAGAATGTGTCTTCCTCCGAGACATTTAATTTTGCCAGCATTTACTTTAGATGGAAATAAAAGGAATTCTATCAGTAAACTGGAAACCCAAGTTAATGTGTCAGGATTATGAAACATCATGATTTCTGATTTTTTTGAGAAGAATTGCAGTTAGAAAATAATAAAAACTCTCCTTATTCACAGATATGTGCTTCCATTTTGAAAAATTCATTATTTTCTTTTTGAAGATTTATTATTAATAAATAGAAATTGGTCGCTGTTTTATTACTTATCAGTGTTCTGTGGTTTGGCTTTATTTTGCTTTTGAAATCCATGAAATCTACCATTATGAACCACTTTCCCTTTGAATTTGTTATTAGTTTTTAAGTAGTAAATAAAAAAAAAAAAAGAGATTGCAATTTACATTTAAGAATATTGGAGAAATTGAATGAAAAATACAAGTTCCATGGTAATTTCTTTTTTCTTCTCCTGAAAACATAGTAAAGTTTAGGGACAAATTAAGAATTAAACTGTATAATCAAATTCAGATTAGTTTCAGATACTGGCGCACTGCTGTTAGGTGAGAAAATAGTTTTCCAAAGGACAGGATGGTACAATTTAAAATCAAAGTACTGTCAGTCACATTTGCTTATGATCTGGTAGGAAAATGGCAGCTGCCACAATAACTGCCAGAAACTCTTTGATGTTTCTAAGGAAAGTATTTTGTCATTAAAAGTTGATTTCTCCAACTCACATTAACGTTGAAGTTTAAAGTCTGTCATGGTGAGGGAATTACCAACCCAACAATGTCTGGAAGGATTAGCGGGGTCGAGTGGAGACAAGGAGAACTTTAATGTGCTCCCTGGACAGGCTCCATAGTCCTCCAGAACATTTCCCTCTTGGCCAAGTCTCTAATCCTCCTCCAGGGCTGACCCCAGTGAAATCCAAGCAGCTCCAAGCCCCTGCCCACAGGGAAGGCATTTTCTCTTCCATTGTCTCCACCAGAAAAGGAAGATGAAGAGGAAGTGAGGAAGGAGGAAAACAAGGAGGCCAAATGATTTCAAAGGTCAAACAAAAGGAGAATGTCAAGGATCCTCCTGTGAAGCTTTTTGAAGTTAATCAGAGGGTTGGTTTGATATCTGCCAGCAGTTCCACTGACATTTGGATGGGCCTTTGGCTTATGGCAAGTGAGTAAACTCTGGTTTATTTTATAGCTTTCCATATGTTTGTGTTCTTAACATATTTTAAAGTGTCATGAATGATTTTCTTTGTCTTTCAGCAGTCAGTCAAATCGTGTTTTTTTAAAAAAAAGGGTTAAAAATGACTTTTTACACACTTCAATGCAGCATCTACATAACAGGCCAGGTTCGATAGCTTAAAAATCTTCAGAAAGATAGTAATGTTTATCCATACCTGCAGTTCACATTTCTAATGAGCAGTCACGTAAGTTACAAAGTAAATTTCAATTTAAAAATATTTGCTTATTTCTCTCTTCAGTTTGAAAATAAGGTTACAGTGTGGACATACTGAGATCCAGGGTGTCGAAGTGGCTGAAATCCATGAGGTAAGGGCAGCATTTCCTGTATTTTAATGAGTTCTTTAGGTTTGAGTCTGGAACCTACTAGGAAAGATTTAAATTAAGGTGATGGATAAATCAGTTTTGAAGGTAAAAAGGAAGTCAGTGCTCTCAAGCAGAAAACACTGGAGTAAAGCAGCCTGTTTCCCTGATTATCTTTGATTTTCTTATTTTAACACCTCACATCCTCTCTCTGTTTCCAGAAATCTTGGATTTCTGAAAAAATGCACATTTCCTTCTGTTTGATTAGTCTGGTGGTTTTTATCTTCACCTTCCAAGAGGTGATTTTCAAATATCCCAGAAGTTTTGTTTCACAAAAGAGAAGAAAAGGCATTCAGAGTTGACCCGGTGAAGATAACACCTTATTCTTGCTTAAGCTGACCTTTAGGTATTTCTTAGCGTGCTCAGATTTTTGCAAAGCCATTTTAGCAAAACCATCGATGTTTATTCTTTTTAATTGAGTATAATTGCCACATCAATTTTTCAGTTCACCGAGGAAACTGCTCCCATTTACCCATTTCTATTCCTCTCTGTGGCCAATTAACACCCGGACTCTGGGTCTCCAGCGAAGCAAGGACATTCCACAGGGTCATCCCCACACATCACAGGGTCTTCTGCCCAAACACAGCTTCTACAAGATCACACAACAACGCTGTTCAACAAAAGCTAATTATCAAATGTGAGCCACGAGTCGCCTACAGCACGCTGCGTGCTGAAGTAGTCATTTAAAAAAAGGAAATTATGCAGATTTCCAGTGCTTATAAAAATATGATTTTACCAACATGATGTGCTCTCAGATCCCCAAGATCTGAGGCTGATGAAAATGTGTGAGTGAAAAATGAAGACATTTTCTGAGTGGTTGCTGTAAGGTTCATAGGGTATATCTTCAGCTGATAAAATGCTTGATTCAACAATGCAGTCACAAATTAGGGGAAAGATAAACAATTAGTATTTTCTTTTCCTTCTTCTTTCTTTTTTTTTTGGCAAGGGAGTGCCAATGTTCTTTATTCTATTCTTTGCTCCACTCTGGCTTCTTCTCAGCAACATTTCCTAAGTGTGAGGCAGAACAACATTTAAATCAAGCTTTCTAAGTGGATGATTCTGCTGATGCTTTTGAACTAAGCTTCCTGTAGCTTTATGCCTCTAATTTTGGAGATCATGTCTCCTGTAAAGAAGTATTTGTTCAAGCTATGTGCTCTTTCCCATTTACAACGTGCAAACTGCCACAAAGACATCAGTGGCTAAATAACAAATTTTTTCATGGTTCCCCTGTGATTAAATCATTAAAACCCCTTCCATCTGTAAAGTCTTTATGAGTGTAGCTGCTGACAACATCTGGATGCAAGCACAGAGATACTTTTCTTTTGTCCCCTTCAAAGTTCTAAGCAGAAAGGCTTTCTTTAATCAAAAATTAAATTTACAGCATAAAGCAATTCATTTTCAGCACTGTCCTGAAGTGATTTGTCACGGAGCAGACACGTGCTTTTATTAGTAAAAGTGATGTGTATTTGTTGTGGAAGCTACTGAAAGTCTCCAAGGTTGAAATTTTTCTTTGTGTATCCAGTTAAGTGAAGGAAGGATTTGGTTTCCTCTATTGCAAGTCTCCAGCCTTAAAGAAGGAGCAGAACAATTGCAAATGAGGATACAACTCACCTTCCTGTTAAAAGCTCCATCCTATGTAAATCTCATAAGCTAATTTTGAAAAAGTTATATTACTTGATAGTGCAATTACAAATAGCTTTCTAAAAATGGCTTGAAGGATATTGTAGTTTTTAATCATTTGAACACAGAAGGAAGTCTGCTGTAGTCACCTGGGGCACCACGAGAAAAATCTCTGCTACAAAGTTTTCTCTTTCTTTTTGGTGTCAGATATCTAATTGTCTATCTAAATTGCAATAAGGGCCTCAAAGCGTAGGTTACACTTATTTCCAGTTAATAACATTTGAAGATAAGAGAACATTTCCCCCTCAGTGCTCCACAAAAACAAAACTCGGACTGAAATTTTTCTTTTAAAATGAATGCGGTTAAATGAGATTCTGCAAAGGGTAAAGCAGAGTATTTGTGATGATAAATGCAAAAAGAAATCACTTGTCTGTGATTTAATTGGTACATTGGTGAGCCAGGTTCCTCCAAAGCATTTTTTGCACAGTTATTTTAGCCCTGTGTCCTAAGGAAAGGGTGTTGATGTGAAAGCATCCTCTGCCTGCCCTCCCTCACTCCCTTTGGTAAATGTTGAATTTCTTGGCCAATTTCAACCCCATTTGACAAAGGGACAGAAGTCTCAAAGATAATTAATTTCCTGGGAGTTTCATGACAAGTGCAGTGCAGGGGATGGGGAGGAGCTGGGATTAATGCTGTGCTGAGGAACCCCAGCTGACAGGCTCTGCTTCATCCCCTCCCTGCTCAGCCTCTGCAGGAGGGGCTGCAAAGAAAATCAGAATTTTCTGGATCCAGCTGGGGTGGAGACACAGCTGCAGCCAAACAGGAGGCTCATAGAAAATATGAATAATAAAAGATGGGTGATAACCAATGGGCATGGAGAATAATTTCAGTTGTGTGAGGTCGGGGAGAAAATAGAATCTATAAGCTACCTTCATTTTTCCAGTGACTTGAGATTTGTTAACAATTGGCAGAAAATTGGAGTTGTGGGTGTAAGAAAATAAAGAACTTGTTATTTTTGGAAGGCAGGACTAAGTAGCAGATTGGATGTAATTTCACAGTGATGATAAAACTTTGCATCTGAGATGAAAAATACCAGGAGGCAAAAAGTCTTCAAATATTTGTTTGAATTTAACAGGATATTTCACCAATTTATATCCTTACTATTTTCATTTAAGATGAAGATTTTCTTTTTAACACTCTGTAACCTAAATATTAGATTAAAGAAGAAACCTCTTCCCTGTATGAATTGCCAACAATCTCACCAAAATCTTTATATTTTGAAGAAATCTCAATTTTTAATGGGAGTGCTATTTGTGACAAAATTAACTTGCAGTTAGATTAATAAGTTACAAACGTAGAAATTTAAATAAAATGTATCAAAATGAATAAGTTAATAATCCAGGTACATATTTCACTTTTACCAGAAGCAGTGAAAAATATTTCTCAGATCTACGAGTATGGAATGGGTGATTACAAGTAAAGGAATGGTAAGTGAAGAATTATTTTAATTCTAGAAAGTCTAATTTAAAAGCAATGGATTTTTCAGATTCCTCTCAGCTAAAAAAGTGAAAGGTTTCATAGAATGTTATAATTTTGGTCTTTTCCATGGTTCCTTTAGTATTCAGTTATAGACACCATATGCTTCTCGGCTGTTTTTTCTCCCAGAAAGACAAGTATAGTAGTGATATATATGAATATATATCCATGAGGTAAGCACCTAAAACTACACAAAGTTACAGAGTCCATTGAAACAAACAGAACTTTTCTTAAAATATAAGCACCTCCTGCAAAGTATTCACCAAATTGTGTTCATGCAAGATCATTTTTTTTTTAAAAAAATGCAGTTTGAAGGTATATGAACAAAATATCTAAGAAGTCCTACAAGCAGTTGTTCCCTATTTTTTTTTTCCTTTTATTTTAGATATTTATTGGAATTCATAGTTTGAAAGAATTCAAACTATTCACCCTGCCAGAATATGAATTAAGCAGCAGCTTACTTATCTGCAATAGGTTTTGCAGATTAATGCAGTTTTGCCTCGTGTTTCCTGTATCCCTTCCTTTCAACTTGTCAGTATTCGGTGCAGGAAGTATAACAGAAAGTTGTGTTTGAAGTTAAAAACAAAGAAAAACAAAACAAAAACAAAACAGAAAAAAAAAAAGAAAGCCTCTGGCAACTATAAAGAACTAACTGGGATCAAGATTAAAGATAGAAGTGGCAGAAAATGCATAAAACTATTCTAAACCTCGAGGCATTGTGAAAGAAAGAACATGAAATGTTTATATAGATAAGGGAGCCCTAATGAAAGAACAGAAATTTGAGCACTGCTGAATTTTATCATGACATTGTCTGGAATAAGAAAGGTGGATCAAAAACTCTGACAGCCCCTCAGAAGCTGGGGAGCCTCAGAGAGCTGTCTCCTGTATTAATCAGCAAAAAATACCCTGCAAAGAGCAAAAAGGAACAGTGTCACAGCAGCTGGGCCACATCTGGCAGATTGGATGGAAGTTTGGGAGTGTCTTTGTAGGGATTCAGCTTGGGAAAAGCAGGCAAACTCAGGAAATATCCTTCAGTGGATAAAAACATGAAAGTGTTTGACACTGCAGACTTGTTGAGCAGAAATACGATGTTCTCTAAGCAGGCAAGGGAGGTAAGAGCAGAGCAGGGATTGTTTGCTGTACATCAATCCCATTGATCCCAATAAAAGCCATATTAACATGATGTCAGCTTAGGAGAGGCCACGAGTTTTTCTCTTCAAGGCTTGCATTTGTGTCTGTGGAATCAGGATCCCTTCACCCTGTGGTCAAACCTGCCTTCCTCTGACTCCCTGGCAGCTCAAACTGATGGGTTTTTGTGACCTATGTGAAATTCTAGCACGTGGTGTTTCAATTCAAGAACCTATAGGAAATTGCCTTGAGATACCACTGGGATGCACGTGGCTCTTGAGCAGGGCCAAGGCCAACAATTTAACAATTTCTGTAAAAACAGGGGGTGCTGAAAGGCACTTAATGGGGGAGGCAACTCAGTAATTGAAGCTGTAGTAACTGAGTCATTTAATACCATGTAGCTGAAGAAACATTTCTATTCTAGACTAATAATGAGACACAGAAACACGTGGGAGTCTGTGAACCTGACAGTAAGGACAAAAAATTTGTCTGGGTCACCAAATGGTTTAAAGGGAATGTGAAAAATCCGTGGTTTCTTGTATCCAGGATATTAAGAAAAAATAAAAATTCATCTCCAGCTAATTATTTTTTGGATCCTGTGTTATATTAGAAGCCTCACAAGCACAGATTTTCTGCTCTGCTGTGTTACAGTCTATTTGCTACAGAAAAGTAGATCTACCACGTAGCGTATTATTCTGGATTTTGGCAAGATATCCATAAAAATATTTTAAATGTGCCAGGAAAAATATTTAAATTCATATTATACTTTCAAAATAATTATTAGAATGGCACACATCCTCCCAATGTTTAAATTACATGTTTCTTTTACAGTTATTGCTGTAAGTATGTAACCTTTTTTTAATGATCTCTAACTAAAAGGGCAGCAGTCCTCATAAGACTTCTTGCTTCAGAATGCTACATTTGCTTTCCTTTGTCTGCATTCTGGACAGACTACTAAAGAAATTTTTTTTTTTGTCCTTAATAAGGCAAATTGAGCTCCTCTAGACTTTGAATTGAATGAAAAAATATGCTAAAGTGTAATCTTAGCTGTATCCACGGAAACCAGTTGCTTCACTGGAGAATATTCTGTATTCCACTCAATAGATTTGTGTACCAGAAAAGAAAACTGGTTTGGACTGACTCATTATCCTCAGGAAAGGGAAAAGTCTTAGGTTACCACAAAGATGTTTGTTGTTAAAAGCTGTTCAGGCTAATAGTCCCTTGGGATTACTCTGGATTTCTAACCAGGGTCCTCTGACCTATCCAGAACATTTTTACTCTGGGTCTAAACCAGCTTCAATGCCAAGGAACTCATTTCTCATTTTGCTGTCGTTTTGTGGGTCTCTGTTACAGGGTCTGAATCTCCCAAAGAATTCACATTTCTGCAGAGCCCCAGTGTTTATTCCTCCTCTGTACGTGGGGCAGCAAAGGAAGTGAAAACTGTTTTCCATAAATTGCTTCCCACTCTGAAACACTGAAATGGCTTTTCCCAGACTTTCTGCTATTATTCTCCTCCTTTTGCTGTGTGAGGAAGGACTTGCAGGCTCTAATGAAGACTCTAAAAGTGTGTAATGTGTTGGTGTCAGGAGAATGGGAAAGAAGCTGTGGCTGAGGATCCTGAAAGTTCCAGAAGGATTTGCCTTCTGGAGAGGAGAACAGTCTGTGCCCCAAGAGTGTGAGAGCAGTGCCTTGGCTGCTGGAGGGGCTGCAAACAATTGCACAGATAAAATTGACAGATAAAATTGGCAACCTTAGAATAGGCACAGAAAAAAATTCACTGTCAAATTCCTCCAGAATTTTTGGAATTCTCCAGCTTTGCCTCACTTCTCTTGACGTCTTTGTAAAATTAAAAGCAAGAATAAAAACATGCATGGAACTGGGATGATTTTATTTAATGGTCTTTATGACTTTGTGAAAGAGGTGACATTGAAGAAAAGCTTTTTAAATACTGGATAGTTTATAATACTGTAAAAAAACAGCACAGAACAAGTAGGAGGACATCAACAGAAATATTATCCTGAGCTCTGTTAGGATCATCATTCCCTTCTGGAATCAGATGGAGGTTCTGGCATAAATGGCAAATGGATTTCAGGGTTTTGTGTGGGTGAAGTAAAATCAAAAATTAGGAGTTGAGAGTTAAGTTTTGGGTGGTTGTTTTTTAAGTAACAGGAAAAATAATCCGGTATCATCCTGCTGCTGAAGCACCACCTGATTTGTACGACCTGATTCAGATTAATGGTGAGTAAACCTGGATGAAATTCAACCCTGTACTGTCTCATACCTCCAAAATCCCACGCTGCCATCCACCCAATACCTGATTTCCAGGCAGTTAGAGCAGCAAACTGCATTTCTGTAATTCCACTCCTCAGAATGGAGCAGAACCACCGGTGTTTGCAGAGCCCTGCAGGGCTCCTGTGCTCTGCCCTCCTGCCCCTCTGGGCAGCCCAGAGCCTTTTCCAGTCTGGTTTTTTTTTTGGGCTGGAGTTCAGAAAGACCTGGATGTGCTGTGAAATGGGATTTCACAACCCCTTGACCAAGTCTGTTAGGGAATGTTAGCAAAACTCTTAGGACACTTTGTCAGAGGCTGAATAGGGAATATGCTTGAGTAGAGAAATCTTTTCATTTCCAGAACTTTGACAAACTAAGGTTATACAACTCATCCCATACTGAGCATCTTACAAAAAGCAGACACTTTAAAAACCAGAAATTTTGACTATAACTCAATTTCTATTAATACAAGCTTTTTCTGCCATCTAGAATAAGGACTTATTCAGTATTTTTAACAGCACTCAGGATATTCTTACTGCAGAATTTTAGTGTTTATAGAGAATGGAAAATTTAAAGAAATATAACTAAAAAAAGATTTTCATTTTTTTTTAATAGAAGAGTTTCTTTTTATTAATTGATCATATTTTTCAAAAAGGAAATAATTTTGGCATGATTTTCTTTTGGTATTTGGTCTACATTCAGTTTCAACAGATCAATGCCTCTATTTCAGGCCACTATTAATGCTCTTACTCTGATGTAGTTTAACTTCCTAAGGTTTCTGATGTGGCCACATGTGATGTCTATAAAGGATTCCTTTTGAATGTTTTTGTGTCCATTCATTTCAAAGAGAAACAGCAGTAGCATTTATTTCATCAATTAGAGATTAATATTGACTCAAATCAAGAAAGGTGTTTTTTAAAAAATACATCAAACATTTGACTTCTTTTAAAATCGTTTTAGACTTTGCACAAAACTCTTTATCATTCCAGTGGCTTTTGTCTTCTCTTTTATTATTAACTGAAGACTTTTGATTAATGCTTCTGTGATTTTTATACTGAAACAAAATAATTATTTGATCAGTGTATGAATTAACCAGAAAGGGATAGTTCTTATAAGAAATGTACAAAGCATTTAAACTCTCAGTCTACTTTCTGTATAGCAATCCAGCAATTTAGCCAGAATTCAAAGCTTTGTGAGTCCTGATTGGTATCTGCAATCAGATAAATCTATCTATTAATCATGTTAGTCAGTATATTCAGGGACATCTGCCATTGTCTGAGGAGTTCTTATCACTTAGGAAAGTTTTTTCAGCTAAATAGAGTCATAAAATACCCAAACCACAAATTCTTTGGGTTGCCTGTGGCAGAACCTCATTTAGAGGTTCTCTTCCAAATTTGCCCTAAACTAGGACACAGGGTTTGGAGTAAGGAAAGGTTTCACCCCAGAGAACAGTGAGTTTGCACTATACACTTTATTTTTCTATAAAACCTGAAATGTAGTTTTGAATGTTAAGATAAAAATGTTATTTCAGCATTTTTTCTACTTAGGCAGCAGTTTAACACCAGGCAAAGAGGTTTTTCTCTGAGTGTGTGGTAGAAATGTGGTTGTTACCTTCCCATCCCACAGAATGGCTGCAATCACCCAGCTCTTGCTCTGAGATCCGTGACAACACTTGCTCCCCGTGCCTTTCTTTTCGAGGCACTGAGCCAACACGGCATTGGCAAGAGAGAGAAACACAAAAGGAATCCATGTAACGCTGCAGAGGGGTGAGTTCTGCTTTATTACCTTGCACCTGACTCCAGGAGAGATGTGTTCTCCCCTTGCAGAGGGCTTGTGGAATCACAGAAACAAAAAGAATTGTGTACAGATGGAGGAAAAGCAGCAATAAGAGCTCTGTTGGTTCACACCCCTGCCAGTGCTGCAGAACAGAGCTCAGCTGCAGGTGGCATTGCTTGCTGGATCAGTCAGCACTGGCTCTCCAGAAAAAGGGATCAAAATTAATATCAAAGGTAAGAATAATTGCAAAGTGCTGGATCTGTTGCACTTGGGGGTTCAGTGTTCCCTGTGTCATTTCTAACAATGCATCTTGGACCACTGATGCTTGTGGTCAGACCACTACAGCCTAGAGACACTTTTAGATTTTAAGAACTAAAACGAGAGCTGGTTCCAAGGCTGAGTTTAGTTGCTGCAGCGTGTTGTCATGGAAATGTCTTGCTGTGGGCTTGTTTTATAAAATCTGTGCAGTTGATGTGGGGAAACAGTTCCAGGAGCAAGGCTGAGAGCATCACTCGGGCTCTGCTCCTGAGCTGCCTGGGGCTGTGGTGGGGGCAGGACAAACACAAGAGGAACCTGCAGTGAACCTTTGCTCTCCTGGCCGGTGCTGGCAGTGGGGACATCCCCAAAACGCTGCTCTGGGATGGGCTGTGACCTCCAGAGCAATTCTCTTCTGTTGCAGATGTTCCTCAGCACAGTGCATGGGACAGTGGCTTTGGACAGTGATGGAGTGACCTCTGCAAGTGTTTGCATGGATTGATTTTCATTCCACCGTTCCAGCCTGAATGTATCAGTTGAACTGTGACTCTGCAGTGCTGAAGAACTCGTTCTCCAAATTAATAAATTTGGTCCTTAAAAAAAAGAAAAACAAGGAAAAAAAAGCTTAAAATATTTCTTTTAGTGATGGTAGAAAATAGTTCCTATGCTTTGGCTGACATAAATTTTATGTGTATTGATTTCAGTGTATTTTTTTTCTTTTGAGGTATCCCAGATAGTTTTACCTAAGTCTTCTCCTTTGAGATGGTGACAGAGGCTTAACAAAAGCACTGAACTCTCTAAATCTTGGCAATACATATTCTTAGGGCTGCAAGTACAAAGTAATATCCTTGATATGATAGTTTGGGAAAGCAGAAGCTTTTATTACTTCATTTAGCTGAGGTCCATAAAAGAGTCTATCTCACCATAAAACAGAACATGTCATCCCCAGATACCCAGGAAGACCAACTTAACCTTGCAGCCTTCAGCCAAAAAGAGTTTGGGATTTTATTTTGTCTCGTTTTTGGGAGAGTTTAGGTATTTTCTTGAGAAAAATGGGTTTCTCCTCATTGCCACTTGGTTTGTTCAAGGCAAGC